>NC_067481.1:28726031-29042697 GCF_947179515.1 Apodemus sylvaticus
GCATTTTTTTAAAAAGACATTTTAAAGAGTGAGGTAGTCAGGCATGGCAGTTGGTACTTCGTAATCCAAGAACTCTGAGGCAGGAGGATGGCAGCAAGTTCAAGGATACCCTGGATTACATAGTGAGCTCCAGGCTGACCTGCTTTATAGTGTAAAATTATCTCAAGTCCTTCTGCCTAAGGAAAAAATGAAGGAAGAAAGCCATAGAGCAGAGGAACAAAGTCGAGTGTCATTAAAAGCCAGCAAGGGACGTAATGGATGTCTCTGAGAAGGACTGGGAATGTGAGGGGACGGGAGCGCACCTCTTCTTTAGGAATTGAATCCCAATGTCCCAACCCTTGTCATGCCAACAAGTCTCACAGGTCGCCAATCTGCAGCCTCTGGAACTGCTCAAGTGTAAACATGGATGATAAAACCCTAGTTAAAAATAAGCATAAGCCAGGGCCGGTGTGTGGGAGGACTTAGCAGGCAAAGGCACCTGCCACCAAGCTGGCGGCCAAAGCTCAGGCCCCAGAACATTTATGGTAAAAGGAGAGTCCACTCTGAGGGTTGTCCTTGGACCTTCACGAATAGTAAAAACAAAACAAAACAAAACAAAACAAAACAAAACAAAACAAAAAACAGGGCTGATCAGATGGCTCAGGGTTAAGACTTGCTCTTCCAGAAGTCATGAGTTCAAATCCCAGCAACGACATGGTGACTCACAACCATTCTTAATGAGATCTGAAGCCCTCTTCTTGGGTGTCTGAAGACAGCTACACTGTACTTACATATACTTACATATAATAAATAAATAAATCTTTAAAAAAAAAAAAAGCCGGGCAGTGGTGGCGCATGCCTTTAATCCTAGAACTTGGGAGGCAGAGGCAGGCAGATTTCTGAGTTTGAGGCCAGCCTGGTCTACAGTGTGAGTTCCAGGACAGCCAGGGCTACACAGAGAAACCCTGTCTCGAAAAAAACAAAAGCAAAAAAAAGATTCATTTTATTATTGTTGTTGTTATTGTTATTATTATTATTTAGAATACAAAAGTAATAGGTTTCAACATGGCATCTTCATGTATATGTTATTATATGCTGTTCCCCTCCCCCATTACTACAAGGTCAGAGCACAGGGCAGCCAGAAGAATACTGTCTGCAGCCTTTGGACTGGACTTGAAAATCAAAGTACAGTGGACGATTTAAGGGAAAATAAAATTTAAATGGTCAGAAAAAGGGCCAGTGAGCAAAAAAACGTAGCTCAGTGAGCAGAACACTTGCCTAGCATGCACAAAGCCCTGGGCTCCATCCGGGCACTGGATCAAACCGGACACCGTGATGCACACCTTTGACTCCATAAGTTGGGAGACAGTGACAGGAAAATCAGAAGTTCAAAGTCATCCTCCACATATATAGTGAGTTTGAAGTCAGCCTGGGGCCCATGACATCCTGTCTCAAAAAAAAGTTAATACAAAGCTGGGTGGTGGTGGCGCACGCCTGTAATCCCAGCACTCTGGGAGGCAGAGGCAGGTGGATTTCTGAGTTCGAGGCCAGCCTGGTCTACAGAGTGAGTTCCAGGACAGCCAGGGCTATACAGAGAAACCCTGTCTTGAAAAAAACAAATCCAAAACACCAAAAAAAAAAAAAAAGTTAATACGAGAAGACAATACAATAGGAATGATGTAATTCCCAAAATAACTGGTTCCAAGAGGGGCAGAACCAATTAACCACAGTGTCCAGAAGAGAACTGTAAATTAAAAAAAAAACAAAAAAACAAAACGATGAGCTCACTTCTCACCTACCAGATCAGCTGAAATTAAAAACAGAATAACCCCTGCTGCTGGAGGGTGACAGGAAAGTAATACTCTGACACTGTTAAAATGTGAATGCCACCTAATGTCACCTAATTTCAGGCAAGCAACCTGGCAACATGTGTCAAAACTTAAAATCTCTCTTTCCCTGGTGAAGTCACAATGGATACAATATAGAAGTATCACCTACTCTCATCCACATTCTCCTCCCCAAAGTAAGAACTATCGTGACTTGGTTTTGTCATTAGCCAGGCCTGTCTGGTTTTAAGCTTCCTATAAGTGGATCCATAGTTTATGTCTTTTCCACAGGCTACTTTGGCTTTGGATGAGACTAGCAGGGGCTTTATAACACTGGTAATGTTCTGTTTTATAGCCTAAAAGCTGTTACCGGAATGTGGATGTGTTCACTTTATAATATTTATAAAGCTATATGCTCATGATTTGTATAAAAATTCTACATGTATAACTATAGTTCAACAGAAATATTTTTACTATCCTTTTTTTTTTTTTTGGTTTTTTCTTTTGTTTTTTTCAAGACAGGGTTTCTCTGTGTAGCCCTGGCTGTCCTGGAACTCACTCTGTAGACCAGGCTGGCCTCGAACTGTATGTATCCTTTGGTTTTTGTTCTTTTAAAAAAATTCTATTTTTTATGTTTTGTGTATGACCGTTTTGCCTGTATATGCGTACAGTATATGTGTGCAGTACCCAAGGAGGCCAGAAGAGAGTTCTGGAAACTGAATATTAGCCTTCTACAAAAGTAGCAAGTATCCTTAATGACTAAACCATCTATCCAGCCCCTCAAAATATAAAAGCCATTTTTTTCAGTCCTGGGAGCTGGAACCCAGAACCTTAAATGTTCTAGGCAAGTATGGTACCGCTAAACTGCAGCTAAGCTGCATCCCAAGTCTGTTCATAGAAATATTTAGGGTTCTTTTCTTCTGGCTTCTCTAGTAATCTCGTTCCCAGGAAACTACCATAAAAATAAAAGTATCCATCTTAGAGACAGACCTGGAATCATGCTTATTACAGCCTGTAGCACTGACAAGACTTGGGAACCTAGCTAATGTCCTAGTGGCTAGGTAGTTCTGAGGTCATTAAAAAGAAATGAGGCAGGGCTAGCTGTAGCTCAGATGTATGGCCCTTCCGGAGCACATAATTGTGTATAAGGCCCTGAATTAGTCTCAGAACTGTAAGGAAAAATGAAAGGGGAAAAAATGAGGAATTAAGGAGCTGGAGAGATGGCTCAGTGGTTAAGAGCACTGACTGCTCTTCTTGAGGCCCTGAGTTCAAGTCCCAGGAACCACATGGTGGCTCACAACCATCTGTAATGGGATCCGATGCCCTCTTCTGGTGTGTCTGAAGACATCAACACTATACTCACTGTACTCACGTACATAAAATAAATAATTTTAAAAAAAGATTAATTAACCTATTCTACACAACTAGGGGGACTCTATGTATTTATGTTAAAGAAAGAAAGTAAAATGCAGGAAAATGTTTATAATATGATAGCTTAAAAACACCCCCACTCCCCACCCCCAGTAAGGATAATGATCCCTTCAAAGAATAAAGATGAAACCTGTTTGTGATGTGGCACATTTGTAATTTCTGGCCCTTGGGAGGTGGAGGCAGAACGATCAAAAGTTCAAGGTTATCCTGGGCTACATACATAGCTACAGGTCAGCCTGGGCTTCGTGAAGCCTTGTTTCAAAAAAGGTACAACAAAACTAAAATATAAATAAACAAAACAACCCCCCACCCAAAAAAAAAGAAAAAAAAAAAGAAAAAGTACAACAAAACCAAAGCCATGTGTGCAGGCTCACAGAGAGTCAGCATGGCATAATTTGAACAGTAATTACTTTGGGTGTTGCGAGTGATTCTTAGACAGTAAAAGCTCCTGTGACTACTGTTTCTATGATCAAGGGAAAGAAAGCTGTTTTCCTCAGCTTGGGAAAAGTATCGGCAGGTAGCAGTCTCTAGGATCTGATTTAATGAACACACAGGTCGATATTTAATTAACATATCAATCGCTGGCATGCCAACTGATGTTTTTCCAAATCCTTGAAGCCTTAAATTCTCCTAAGTACCCAAAGTGTCATCTGAAACACTGTTTACAATTTCCCCTTTTAAGGAGGCTCAAACTGGGAGAGGGTTAAAGAAAGTTTGCAGAAGTCCATCAAATGACTGAAGCACTACACCACCACCTCTGACTGCCCCTGTAACCACTCTGCCTTTTGTCTCTCTAATTTGTTTGTTTGTTTTGTTTTGTTTTTGAGACAGGATTTCTCTGTGTAGCCCTCTGTGTAGCTGTCCTGGAACTCACTTTGTAGGCCAGGCTGGATTCAAACTCCTCTGCTTCCTAAGTGCTGGGTTATATTAAAGGCACTCACCCCCACGCTCTGCTTGTCTCTAAATTTTTTTGGACTTTCCTTTTCTTTTGATATAATCTCTTTTCTTAGACCTGTTGATTGTGGTTTTTAAAATTTTCAATTTAATTTATATGATTTTTTTCATGTATGTATATGTGGAGGTGGGGTCTTATGTGCAGCTGTGCATGAAGACCTGAGGCCTGTTTCTCAGGGACCCGCTACTTTGTAATTTTAAGATGAACTCCAGGCTGGCCAGCCAGCCAGCCCCAGAGATACACCCATCTATCTTTCCAGTGCTGGGTTTACAACAAAAATACTACCACTCCAGGCCTTTTATGTAGGTGCTGGGGACTGAATTTGGGTCCTCACCAAGCCATCTCTTACAGTGGTTCCAAAAATCTTCCTTATAACCCTATCATCCTTCTATTCCATGGTTGTATAAATCTCTTAGGAGGCCTTGGGCCTGTTATCCTAGCACTCTGGAAGTGGAGGCGGGTAGATCAGAAATTCAAGGTCATCCTCAGCAATATTTCGAGTTCAAGGCCAGCCTGGGACACACTAGAGACTATCTCATACAAACAAAGACAAACTTGTTTTGCACTTGGGAGGCAATGGTAGGAGGGTCAAGAATTAAAAGCTAGTGTAGACAATAAATACTTTACCAAGTTGGTGAAAGTCCATCTGTAAAGCAGGAGATCAGGGTGGGTGGCACATCAAGACAACTGGGTCAAATATCTCGCTTGTTTGTTTACTTAAAATGTAAAGTATTTCCTCTGTGGGTTTGGTTGCCTCTAATCGCCTTACTCTGGCAGGCCCCTCTTTACCTTCTCTTCGGCTGCCCACTGTGGTCTGCTGGGTTCAGGTGAGCCCCCGGGTGTCTAAAGTCCTGACAGGACACTGCTCTTGAACATGCCAGAAAGCAGTATGGTCAACTGGGTGGGTTCTCTCAGCTCCCTACCCTCCTAACGTTTCCTGAGTTTTTAAAGCTGGGGGCCAAGGCTTCGAAGGCGAACGAGGCACATTCGCGGAGAAATTACCACCCGATGCTTAACTTGTACTGGGGAGGCACAAGCAAAGATGTCATCGGTGGGGTGGAGAAAGGCATGGCTGCCAGGGGAGAGAACAGCATATGCTAAGGTTTGGTGGGTCTCTAAGCGTGGTTTCAGCGGAACTTGTTGAAACATTTAATTTTCAGGTGTTGGGAACTGGCGCTGTTTTGTAAAGCATCTTCCAGGAGATTCTGATGGAAGCTAGAAATTGAGAACCACGACCCCAGCAGAGAGGCCTGAGGGTGCTTTGGATGAAAGGGGCGGAGTGGCAAGCCACGGAAGCCAGTCAAGGGCCTATGCTTAGTCTTCAGGGATGTGGCCTTCAGGTTTTAGGCAGGGTGGGTGGTACTCACACATCTGAGAGTGCCAGCATTTCCCAGGGGTAGGGGATTAGCCGAGTCCTCCTCCCCCCCATGCCCTGCCACACCAGAGCCGTTCAGGCCGCAGATCCTCCACACCCCCGGACAACGCTTTTGCGGTCAGGAGGTGGTTCTCCCACACGCAGACACGCATGGAGTCGTGGAAAAGACCCAGAGCACCAAGACTCAAACCTTGAAGACCCGAATCCAGCGGACAGCCCACGGCCTCCCGCCCAGCCCACGAGAGGGTGTGGCCTCGTGCCCCGCCCCTTGCCCGCCCATGTGGGCGGAGTGTGGAGGGGCTCTCGGCCCGGCGTCCGTGCGCACGCCCGCGGCCGGTTTGCAGGGCCGGACGCGCGCCCCGCGTCCCGGGCAGGAAGATGGTGGCGAGCGCGCGGGTGCAGAAGCTGGTGCGGCGTTACAAGCTGGCAATCGCCACCGCGCTGGCCATCCTGCTGCTGCAGGGCCTGGTGGTGTGGAGCTTCAGCGGCCTGGAGGAGGACGAGCCGGGCGAGGTGCTCCGACGGCCGTGCGGGCGGGCAGGCCGGGCGCGGGGGCGCGCGGGGTCCTGGCGGGGCTGCGGGCGGCCCCGGCCAGGCAAGTGGGGCACGGGCCGCGTGCGTGCAAGGCACAGGCAGCCTCCTGGAGCCCAGCCTCCGGTTCCCAACGCTCCCTTCACTGGAGGGCCTGGCTGGCTGCGTGAGGGAGCGGTGTGAGACCCGGAGGTCTAGGCGGCCGGCGAACTGAGGGGCGCGAAGGGAAGAGCAGGACATGGTGGGGTGGTCTCCGTCCCGGGGAACCCTGAAGGTCAGGCTCGGGGATCAGGGCTGAGAGAAGCGACTGGGCCCCAGCCTGCTCGGAGGTGGGGAGCCTCAGGCCAAACTTTCTGAAGTTGGGAGGGGGCGGTGGTGTACGTGCTGTGGGCGGAGGAGTGGGGGCCGAGGGACCCCGGGCATCCGTGTTGAGCTGAGCCTGAGAAGCAGCGACTGGTGGTGAAGTGGAACTCAGGGTGGAATTATGGCCTGTGACAAAGTGTATACACGGGAATAGAGTGAACAGGAGTGACCCCAAGGGAAAAAACTGAAGTGTTCTCAAGGCGTGGCTTTCTCAGCCAGAGAAGAACCCCGGTGGATCTTCAGGAGAGGGTGGGAATGGAAGGTGAACTGTTGAGTTGGCCTGAGGACATGAAAGGAGGAGGGAGTCATCTCTGGCTCTGGGGTAATGGAGGAGCAGCTGTGAGCTCCAGACCCTGACCCCAGGGATTTTCTTTCTCTTCACTGGTGCTTTTAGTTGCAGGCTCAGACACACCCTCCTGGTGGTGTGGTTAGGAGGGGTCCAGTGGGGTCTAGGTCCTCCGTTGTAGAAAGGCCGGGAGGTTTAGTCAAATCAAAGCCCTAAACCGTGGCCAGAGATCAGGGGTTCTTGCTTTTGGCCCCCTTGTCCCTCTGCGTCCAAGGCTTTGGGAGAGAGGTTCTCTTGTCACATCCTTTTGGGCTTTACCTGGTAGGTGAAGAAGGCATGGACTTGAGAAGCCTTCCCTTCCTGCACCTGGTCAGTCCCAAAGACCTGGTGTGGAGACCAGGAGAAGAGCTGCCCTTCCCCAGTTTCAGGGAGAATCAAGATGCTGAAGGGGTGAGGAGAGCCGGAGGAGCTGAGGATGGGCGTGGGGAAGCTGGCTCTGTGACTTGTGAAGGAAGCGAGCTTGTTCTTTGAGCAGCTGGGACCTCTCTGGTGGAGTGGGCCGCAGAAGAGCCCTCTGACCCTGGCCTTTGTGAGGGATCAGGCTGGTGAGGACTCTGGGGAAGAGCATGGCAGTGAATCTGAGTCTTCTCCTAAGTACATGGCCCAGTGGCTGGGGGTTTGAGTCAGTGAGTGGGCTGAGTCCCTGCTGCTCTGCCCACAGCCCCGGGTGGAGAACCAGAGAGAGGTGAGGGAACCGCGGGTTTTCCCCACCCATCTGGATGAAGAGAGGGGAGAGAATTTGGAATCTCCCCTCACTACACACATACACACACACACACACACACACACACACACCACACCCTGCCAAAGCTGAGAAAGGAATCCTAGACTGGGATAGGTCCCTAGCGGCCAAGATGTGTCAGTCGTCTGGCAGCCACCTCAATAGATTGGAGTTGAGAAGTAGCAGAGTGTAGAAGTGTAGTTGTAATGCTTGTGTTGGTCAGCGTGTGAGCGAGCCTGCTCTCTTCCAGACCTTGTCCTGGCTCTATCAAGCTGACCACCTTCAGTCACTCTCCCTTTCGGAGTAGCGGTGGGTGGCAGCGATTTTGTCAGATGAAACAGTACCTGTGAGCACTTGAAGACATAACACATGGTCTCAGCCGTGCACCCTGGGACATTCATTCAGTCAGTCAGGCAGCACGTGGCTAAGTTGTCGCCTATCGGGCATTGAGCTCAGATTGGGAATACAGAAATAAAGAACAGATGAGGTCCCGGCCTACAGTCTACAGGGACAGACAGACAGACGGAGAAGGGAGACTAGCATGACAAGGGGGCTGGCTCAGAGCCGGAGGCTGGGAAAGGCTTCCTTCAGGAAGCGGTGGGCAGGAGGGTTTGAGCAGAAGGTTCTCAGGAGAGTGGGCTGAGCTGGGGGATCCTCGGGGAATGGAGAGGTGAGGCACTTTTCCCAGTGATGGCTCCATCGTGTATGGCCAAGAGAGGGACTAGAGTGGGTTTTACTGTGAGTGCAGTGGGTAAGCGCCCAGCAGGAGCCAATGAGCATTTAAGGAAGGCACTCTGTGGCTTGTGGAGGGGCGAGAGTGGATACCTGGGATGCCCACTAACCCCCAAAGAGCCACTCGATGCCATTCAAAGCCTTCTCCAACAGCCTTTCACCGCTTGTTTTAAATGCAATCTGAAAAGTCAGAGGTGGGGGTGGGTGTGTGGTGAGGCGGGGTGTGTGTGTGTGTGAGCATTTCTTGTGTTCCCTGTCTTCATGGCTCAGTGAGGATTCAAGGATTCTCAGAGTCAGAAAGTGGCAGAAGACTTCGGATGCCTCCTTGCCAGGGAGGAGGGGGGCCTCTGAGGCTAGAAAGTATCCAGCTGGAGGACCATCCTGATGTCAGAGGCCATTCAGGGCAGCCTGGCAAGAGGCGTAGCCTGAGGCTCTGGGACCTTCCTGAGAGCCGTTGGGGGAGGGGGCTGGCTGCCCATGGGGCCTTTCTGTTTCCTCATTGCCGCCCATCTGGTTCCTAGCCTCCTCTGGGATTGTCCTTCTCAGGGTCAGCCAGCTCCCTGCTGCAGTGCAGGGCACCGACGTGGCTATTTCCTCCTACATCCTGTGCCCCACCACAGAGCCTGGCTCTGTGCCCTCTTGCCCTACACTCCTGACCAGTTTCCAGATGCACTGGTTCAGGCTTGGAGTCCTAGAGCTCATACCTCTTTGCCATCACTACCCTCCATATCTCGGGAATGTTTTCCTGTGCTTGCTGTGTGATTGGGTCAGATGCCACTGCCCTGGAGGTTGGCCGGCCCAGGGTGCCCTCCCCAACATGGGCATGGAACAGAGTCTCCTGAGTACTCCAGTGTCTCGGATAAGGAAGGACACCCCTGCTCTTATGGGGTACACTCTGAAGATATTAGAGAACCATCTGGGTGCTGAACAAGGAGCCTGGGTAAGGTGGAGTAGGATAGGACTGTTGACTGAGGTGACTCCTGGATTCCTCCTATGTTCCTATGGAGAAGGGCAGGGGGAGCCTAACCCTGGCCCTCACGGGGAGCCCACCATGTTTGACAGCCTGAGTCTTAGCCTTACATTGACTATTTCTGTCGCAGTTCCTTGGAATAATGAAAAGGCTGGCAGTCTTTGCAAACACCATGCCTACACTAGGACCTTCACAGTCATTCATTTGAACGTTAGTTAACTGAGTGTTTATTTGTGATACACTCTTCTGGACTCCAGGAATATTCCTGCGAACACACAAGCTGTGTTTACAGCCATGTCAGGGGACAGTCAACAGGGTATGACGTAAATAATGTCAGGATGGTGGAAGAGGCCGTCACATTTCTTACAAGAATTTATTATTGTTGTATTGTGTGTGTGTGTACATGTATGTATGTGAGTGCCTTGGCATGCAGATGGAGGTCAGAGAGTAGTTGGTGAGTTATTTCTCTCCTTCCACGGGAGCCTCGGAGATCAAACGCAGGTTGTCAGATTTGGCAGGAGGTGGCCTTACCTGTTGAGCCTTCTTGTTGGCCCAGAGCATCCTACTTCTGTGGGGAAAGTAAAACAGAGAGGATGGGGGAGGGCCAGAGTTTTCAGGGCAGGCCTTGCTGAGAAACGCCACCTGAGCAAAGAATTGAAGAGGCAGTCCCAGGAGGGCACCCAGACTGAAAGTACAGCCCAAATAGAACTTGAGCCAGGCATGCTAGACGGAGCGGATAGACATCGCATAGGCCACGGGGACGCGGTGAGGATGAGGCAAAGGGCTCCATGGGGGGTGGAGAAGGGGGCCTAAGAGGAGGGGACACTGGCTAGGTCTGGTCATGGGAATGCAAGTTCTAAAAGGAGGGGCTGGAGAGATGGCTCAGTAGTTAAGAACACCTGTCTCCTCTTCCATGAAGAGGGCTCCTGTCCCCATGGTCTTGAGTTCAATTCCAGCACCCACAATGGTAGCACACAACTGTGTGTGTGTGTGTGTGTGTGTGTGTGAATCTGATGTCCTCTTCTGGACTCCACTGTGCATTGTACATATGTGGTACACAGCCATACATGCAGGCAAAACACCCCTGCACATAAAAATAACAATAAGCAAGATATTTCAAAGTTCTGAAAGAAACTCTGATGGCTATGCTGAGAAGAGACAGGAAGGGACAAGAGCATAGGCCAGGGCCTCAGGGGACCCTGGCTGGGGGTGGCGGGAAGATGGTGGAACTCTGTATTTCCATGCATGTATGAAGGCTTGGATGTGGGGTGGAGGGGAAGGTTGGGTCCAGGGCTGGGGCTCGGTGTCGGAGCACTAGCTTAGCATCGTGGGGTTCTCCAGCTCGTTGGAAGTGGTAGGTGTTTGCACTTGGGGTTCTGAGGTCTTTAAGGTCCCAGGGGAGACGGGTGGCAAGGAGGCTGCCTGCTCCGTGCCTGGAGGCTCAAGGGAGCCTTCCAGACCAGTGAGGTGAAGCTGGGTTATGGATCATAGAAGGATGGTGTGCAGAAAGCGAGAGAGACGGGCTGAGCTTACCGGGAGGCAGAGGCTGGAGTCTAAGGCAGGAAGGAGGCTGGTGAGTGGCCGCAGATGGGGAGGGACCCAGGTACCTTCTGCAAGCGCACAGGAAGGGTGGCAATAGAGGAGAGGTAGCGCTTGCTCGAGCAAGGCGTGCGCCTGTTGGTGTCTGGCAGGAAGAACTAGAGCACAGAGCGCTAGCAGAGAGGCAGGGAGATGGCTTTCCGGCTACGGCCTCACAGTCCATGTCCCATTCAAGGCTTGCTCTCACAGCTGAGGAGCGTCTATGCCCAGTGAGTGGCTGCTGGTGAGGAAGCAGAGCCCGCCAAGAGCACTCACAGAACACCCCTTGCCTCCGTCCCTTCCCACTCACAGGCATCCACCACATGTCCCTTGTGCGCCAGCTCCTCATGCCATCAGATCCCGAGGAGATGGTCTGACGTGGCTTCTCAGTCCACTGCCTTCTACAGGAACATTCAGAGTCTCAGAGCTCCGTGTACCCCGCTCTGGGGCAGACGGAATGGCTGTCCACCTGGGCACTTGGGCTGATCAGGAAGGATAGGTGGGCTGAGGGAGGAAGTAGGGGAACTCGGAGGAGGGTAAGGACCTAGATAGGCCACTTGGGACAGCAGGCAGCATGGGGGGGGGTTCTGGGTTCCCTTGAGAGATCTTGTCACACGTGCAGAGGTTGGCAGCCTCCAGCTGTGGACCTACAGCTAGACTCCAGGTTTCTAGCTAGGGATCAGTTGCTATGGTGATTGCTGGCCACTTGGGCAGTCCTGTAGGGGAACCCATTGATCTGACCACACCTCAGAGCTGCTGGGGGGCGAGGAGGGGGGGGCTATGGCGCAACCTGCCCCTCTTTGAGCTTGCCCGGCAGATTTTCTTTCTGCCTGAAGCCTTCCTCTGCCAGCCCAGCCTAGGAGCCCAGGCCCCCCCTTATTACTCACAGGGTCCCTTCAGCAAAGCGCCTGCCTGGCCTCAGCTTCCCGGGAGACCCAGGGTCTCAGGCTTCATCTCTACCCTTCCCTCCTGAGCCACTCCCCTGTGGTAGCCTCAGTATTCTTACATGAAAGGCTTTAGGACAAACAGTGCTTTGGCTGCAGGTGGAGGTTAACGCCGTTTTCCCAGCCAGCCCCCTGTTGGAGGCGTGGATCTCATCGGCTGTTCTCCCGGGTCCTCAGCAAGGTCTGTCCACTCTTCTCTTAGCGAAAGCACAGCCCTGTATTTTAAAATATGCGCAAGAAAAAATGGTCTGAGCCCAGAGCAGGAAACGGAAATACAGTGCTGTGCGGTCTGAAGTCTGGAGGGGCACGGGAGGTGCCGTGGAGTGAGATGGAGAATATAGAAGCCACCTCAGCCAGCTGGCCCCGGCATGTCACTGTGCAGTTTTTGAGTGAGCCGGACTTTCCTAGGTAAAGGGGAGAGAGTTGCTAAAAGAGTTCAAGGTAACCTTGGCCAAGATGGAACCTGAGGGAGGGAGAGGTGAGTGGCTAACCGTGATCTGCTTTTCTTTTACAGAAAGGAAGGCAGAGGAAGCCGCGGCCACTAGACCCTGGGGAGGGCTCTAAGGACACAGACAGCTCTGCGGGGCGGAGGGGCAATGCTGGGAGAAGGCATGGACGATGGCGGGGCCGCGCCGAGAGCCCAGGTGTGCCTGTGGCCAAGGTGGTGCGGGCCGTAACCAGTCGGCAGAGAGCCAGCCGACGGGTGCCCCCTGCCCCACCTCCGGAGGCACCAGGGCGTCAGAACCTGAGTGGAGCAGCAGCCGGGGAGGCGCTGATAGGGGCCCCTGGCTTCCCGCAACATGGCGACACGGGGAGCGTGGAGGGTGCCCCCCAGCCCACGGACAACACCTTCACTCCCAAGTGTGAGATCGTGGGCAAGGACGCACTGTCAGCACTGGCCCGGGCCAGCACCAAGCAGTGTCAACAGGAGATCGCGAATGTCGTATGCCTGCACCAAGCTGGGAACCTGATGCCCAAGTCCGTGCCACGGCACTGCCAGCTGGCTGGTAAGGGACTAGGGTACTCTGGCGCTTTCCAGAAATGGATGCGAGGTGATGTGGCCCAGATCTTCACGCTCATTTCCCAGAAGTACCTCCTTGTCCAGAGTTGTGCTCTATGTACTGATTGGCAGAGGAACAGCTGGGACTAAGGCTCTGAGTCTAGGCTTCTATCCGGAGGCGAGCAGGCAGCCTTTTCTTCATCTCACCAATGTCCCTGTCCACTCCACTCAGGCAAGATGAGCCCCGGCATCCAGTGGGAAGAGACCCGGGCCCAGCAGCCTGTGGGTGGCCCTCCAGTGCGCATCGTCTACATGCTGGTGGTTCACGGCCGTGCTGTCCGTCAGCTGAAGCGTCTTCTGAAGGCTGTCTACCACGAGCAACACTTCTTTTATATCCACGTGGACAAGGTACTGTGAACTAGGAAGACCCAGAGGCTATGGTTGAATAGAACAGAGATTCTAAAGATTGTAGACAGGTAGCCTAGTATGCTGGCTAGATACCTAGAGCAAGGCAGGTTGAGGTCCAGCATGGTCAACCATAGGGTGACATGGTCTATTAGGAGCCGGAGGTTGCCGGGCAATGGTGGCGCACGCCTGTAATCCCGGCACTCTGGGAGGCCGAGGCAGGTGGATTTCTGAGTTCAAGGCCAGCCTGGTCTACAGAGTGAGTTCCAGGACAGCCAGGGCTATATAGAGAAACCCTGTCTCGGAAAAAAAAAAAACAAAAAAAAACAAATCCCAAAAACCAAAAAAAAAAAAAAAAAAAGGAGCCCGAGGTCCTGCCTCTTGCTCTCTCTCTTCTGTGTCTCTTGTGTTCTGTCGTCCTCATATGGTGGGCGGGGTGGGGGGCGGCGGCTATGACTCCATCTACAGAGTATCTCTTCTCCCTTAGCGTTCCAACTACCTGTACCGGGAAGTGGTAGAGCTGGCCCAGCACTACGATAATGTGCGGGTGACACCTTGGCGTATGGTTACCATCTGGGGCGGGGCTAGCCTTCTGAGAATGTACCTGAGGAGCATGAAGGACCTTCTGGAAATTCCTGGCTGGACCTGGGACTTCTTCATCAACCTGAGTGCCACTGACTATCCAACAAGGTGTGAGGATGGGTGGGAGTGGAGTCCCATCTGTGATGTCAGGGTTGGCGGGTCCATTTTGCTAAGTGTCATTTAAGGTCTCCATAGCCCAGATAGTGTTCCTTGGCCTTAGGCATGAGTTGGGCTATGAGGCTGGTAAAAGGTAGTCTGATGACTGGGAATAAGAAACAGGGGTGGGGTGGGGGCTGGAGAGATGGCTCAGTGGTTGAGAGTACTGGCTGTTCTTCCAGAGGACCTGGGTTCAATTCCCAGCAACCACATGATATTTCACAACTATCTGTAACTCTACTTCCAGGGGATCAGACCCCTCACATAGACAGACATGCAGGCTAAATACCAATGCAGAAAGAGAGAGAGAGAGAGAGAGAGAGAGAGAGAGAGAGAGAGAGAGAGAGAGAGAGAGAGAGAGAGAGAAAGAAAGAAAGAAAGAAAGAAAGAAAGAAAGAAAGAAAGAAAGAAAGAAAGAAAGGAAGGAGGAAGAGCCAGAGGCTTACACCTGGAGTACTAGGTCAGACAGCAAGCATGGAAGAAGGATGTATCTTCCTTGTGCCCCTCAGGTACCATCAGCCAAGAGCATCAGACAAGCGCCAGGCACATGGTCTAATCATTTCTGTAAGAAAGGAAGGTCTAAGAAGTGAAGGCCATTCGTGCTAGAAGGCATCAGCTCTGGGACAGGGACTGAGCACCTGCATCTGCTCTGGGACAGGGACTGAGTACCTGCTGTATACATCTCCCTTCCCTCACCAGGACGAATGAGGAGCTGGTAGCATTCTTATCCAAGAACCGGGACAAGAATTTCCTCAAGTCACATGGGCGAGACAATTCCAGGTGAGCTGTGGGGAAGGAGGCCCTGGTGTTGCGCACAGTGCCTCCCACACAAGGGCACCTGGTGGCTCCAGCCCTGCCTTGGAAAGCCCGTAAACCAATCAGAGGTGAAGGCATGCTGGTTGCCAGGTGCAAAGAAGGCTCGGACTCCATTGTCTGGGACCTTCACGGCCTTTCTGCCTCCCTCAGGTTCATCAAGAAGCAAGGCCTGGACCGGCTTTTCCATGAGTGTGATTCCCACATGTGGCGCCTGGGTGAACGGCAGATCCCAGCAGGCATCGTGGTGGATGGTGGCTCTGACTGGTTCGTGCTGACACGCAGCTTCGTGGAGTATGTGGTGTATACAGATGACCCCCTGGTGGCCCAGCTCCGCCAGTTCTATACATACACACTGCTTCCAGCCGAGGTAGGTGACCAGGTAGGCAGAGGCCAGGGAGGGCACTGGTTGACTAGCCCATGGTTCACCCTTCACCTCTCCTGCCACCTGCAGTCCTTCTTCCACACAGTGCTGGAGAACAGCCCGGCCTGTGAGAGTCTGGTGGACAACAACTTGCGGGTCACCAACTGGAACCGTAAGCTGGGCTGCAAGTGTCAGTACAAGCACATCGTCGACTGGTGCGGCTGCTCCCCCAATGACTTCAAGCCCCAGGACTTCCTGCGGCTCCAGGTGCTCTCCCTGGGCCCCAAGAAGCCTGTGCCCAGATGTTCCCCACAAACTTTCAGGGTCAGAGAGGCAGGGTGGCTTTCTACCTAGAGCGGCCCCTTGGGTCTGGGCAGCAGTGGGTGGGAAGGCAAGACCAACCAGTCTGAGAGGGGCAGCTCCTGCTGTGTTCTGGGGTCTGCAGTGTCCTTTATCTTCTTTGCCTCTTCCGCCCCAGCAAGTCTCCAGACCCACCTTCTTTGCCCGGAAGTTTGAGTCGACTGTGAACCAGGAAGTCCTGGAAATCCTGGACTTCCACCTCTATGGCAGCTACCCAGCTGGCACCCCAGCCCTCAAGGCCTACTGGGAGAACATCTACGACGTGGCCGATGGCCCTAGTGGGCTCAGCGATGTCCTGCTCACGGCTTACACAGCTTTTGCCCGTCTCAGCCTGCTTCATGCTGCCACTGCTGTATCCCCACTGGCCACTGCAGTCTGCAGGTAAGACTCCCCGCCTCTTCTAACAGAGAGTAGACTCTTAAGAGTGTGGGGCTTTCGTGAGGGGGGAGCAAATCAGAGACAGACCCTGCCCAGAGTGAGTCCCCAGTCTAAGCCAGGAAAAAAAATTAAGAGGGAAGGGGGGTAAAGAAGGCTAGAGCCAGGACCATGTGGGGTATGAGATTTGGGCCCCAAGAAATGCCTGGGACTCCCCAGTCCCCCTCCCTGGCACTCCAGGTGGTAGCGGGTAAGCTGATGGCCTCTCCCTTTCTCCCTACCGAAACCTTCCTAGGTTTGAGCCCAGGGGGTTGCCGTCCAGCGTGCACCTGTATTTCTATGACGACCATTTCCAGGGCTACCTGGTGACGCAGGTGGTGCAGCCCTCAGCCCAGGGGCCAGCAGAGACACTTGAGATGTGGCTGATGCCCCAGAGGTCGCTGAAGCTGTTGGGGCACAGTGACCAGGCCAGCCGGCTCCAGAGTCTGGAGGTGGGACAGGTCCTCCCCCTTGCTTTCTCCTGACCCCCAGCAAGACGCAGGGAGTGGGAAGAGAGGGACAGACACCAAGGGAGGGGTAAGGACTCCATCAGACCTTTATGGGCTGGGCTCCCTGGGCTCTGCTCTGCCAACAACAGCAACTCTGGCGATGTCGCACACATAGGCCTTTGTTCCCCTGTGGGCACACACTGAGGGGCCCTTTCAGACGATAACAGGGAGTAGGGTCGTAGGGTCGGAGCTGTCAGTTCTCACCTAAAGTGCAAAGATTCCTGAGACTTGGATAGTTCAGTTGCGCTTTGGGTGTCCTTTCCCAGAGGCTCTGGCACGTGTGGGGGGAGGGGGGCTGCTGTTCCCCCACCATTACAGGACAGCTCAGGTGGCAGCCCGGGAGAGGGGTTTCAGTTCTAGGACTTACCCCTTCAATCTGAAGATAGGGAAACTGAGCCCCCGAAAGAAGCAGTGGCTGACCTGAGGTCACACCATGAGAGGCGACATCAGAGCAGATAGAAGGACTTCTCCCAGGCTTTTGCCCAGCTGCCTCCCTCCCTACAGGTTGGTACTGAGTGGGACCCCAAAGAACGTCTCTTCCGGAACTTTGGGGGCCTGCTGGGACCACTGGATGAGCCTGTAGCCATGCAGCGCTGGGCCCGGGGCCCCAACCTCACAGCCACCGTGGTCTGGATTGACCCGACCTATGTTGTGGCCACATCCTATGACATCACGGTAGATGCGGATACTGAAGTCACGCAGTACAAGCCCCCGCTGAGCCTGCCACTGCGGCCAGGGGCCTGGACTGTTCGATTGCTTCAGTTCTGGGAACCCCTGGGTGAAACCCGCTTCCTCGTGCTGCCTCTGACCTTCAACCGCAAACTACCTCTCAGGAAAGGTAAGGAAGGAGAGCCCAAGCGATGCCCAGGACTTGGATAGAGCGCGGTTGTCCACGGTGCTGATCCCAGGGCTGAGTGGGGGAAGGGAGGCCTGGAAGGGAAACAGACTACAGTTTGAAATGTGGCTCTGCCCTTTTAACTGGGCCCTGAACTTGGGGAATCACTCAGCCTTGGCACTTGTCAAGCCAAGACAGCGTAACTATGGGAGACCTGTGGGTCACTGGGATGAAAGTCACTCAGGCTAGAGTCAGCAAAGCCGGAAAAGGCCTCAGGTCTCACTGGGGACCAGGGATGCTGTATTCTTCTAAGACACCTTGTCCCTTATCCTGTCCTGTCTCCGTATATACACTCGCAGTGCAACAGAACCAGACTGGGGCCTTGAGACCCTCAGGTCCCACGTAGCGTGGGATGGCTAGATTTACATGTCCCTCTGGTGATCTGGCTGGCCATGGGTAGACTCCCGCAGGGGTTCCCTCGCTGGCGTGAGTGCTGGCTAAGAGTGGCGATGAAGGGTCCCATGGATAGCTGTCCCCTTTCCCCATGCACCCTACCATGGTAGGGGAGGAGGGGAGGGAGGAGCAGGAGTAACCCAAACAGGTAAGGATAAGGGGCTGGGCAGATGCAGGGCGGGCAAGCACTTCCCCATCAAATGATGGAAACAGCAGTCTGAGCAGTCAGCTCTGCAGGCAGGTCTGGGTCTGGACCACAGAGGGCAAGGGTACAGCATATTCTGGGTCAAGGGGCAAAGTTGGCAAAGTTGACAAAGTTATCTCTGCAAGGATAGAGTGAGGCTGGCCAGCCCAACGTAGGGAACAGGCTGCCAAGAGGTCTGGGAGCTGCCTAGAGGTCAAGGGTTGTGGGTGGCACAGCCAGAGGGTACCTTACTCTCTGATGTACCTTGTCACCATAATTCTAAGGTTTGGGGGCTGGGGAGTTAGCTTGGGTTCTGACCTCAGCTTAGAAAAAAAAATTCCAGTTGGGTGGTGGTGGCGGCGCACGCCTGTAATCCCAGCACTCTGGGAGGCAGAGGTAGATGGATTTCTGAGTTCGAGGCCAGCCTGGTCTACAGAGTGAGTTCCAGGACAGCCAGGGCTATACAAAGAAACCCTGTCTCGAAAAAACCAAAATCAAAAAAAAAAAAAAAAAAGGAAAAAAAATTCTAAACTTGGGAATTTAGGAATTATACCTTCTAATTTTGCTTCCTTATTTACTGAGACTCTGTCTTACAGTGGAGCCCAGGTTACCTACCTGGAACTCACTGTGTAGCCCGTTCTGGCTTTGTACTTGGCAATCCTTAGGCCACCGGCTCTCGTTGGTTAAGAGTTACAAGTGTGAGTCACCACGCCAGCTACCACTTGGGTTTCATATAACTGGTGATTTTATAGGCACAGAAACTTCCTTGGATTAGCCATAGTCCACTCTCTGAGAACCCATGGTAAGGTTAGGGTGGGAACTGCTGTGTTCAGCCCTGACTCCTATAGACTGGCCCCCATGGGACTGAGAGACATGCTTAACTGCTTGTTCTGTGCCCCCAGATGATGCCAGCTGGCTGCATGCAGGACCACCCCACAATGAATACATGGAGCAGAGTTTCCAAGGCCTGAGTGGCATCCTGAATCTGCCTCAGCCTGAGGCCCTGGAGGAGGCTGCCCGGAGGCACACAGAGCTTACCGGCCCTGCACTTGAGGCATGGACAGATGGGGAACTGAGCAACTTCTGGTCTGTCGCAGGACTGTGTGCCACAGGGCCTTCTGCTTGTCCCTCCCTGGAGCTCTGCAGACTGACCAGCTGGAGCTCTCTGTCTCCTGACCCCAAGTCAGAGCTGGGGCCTGTCAAAGCTGACGGGCGACTCAGGTAGCAGGACCCCAGCCAGCACAACCCGGAGGAGCCGGGGAATTGCACCTTACAGACAATGGGGAGACATCTCTCCCACAGACAAGAACCAGAGGCCCAGGCAGTATGCCCATTTGAGCCATCAGGAACCTACACTGAGGGCAGGGAAGGTGGTGCACTACTCCCTACTGCTGATGGCTCTACGAGAGACAGCGGTCCACCGGAGCCATGAGGGGGCTCTCCCTCTGCTCCTCGCTAGTTTATACTTTTTTTAATAATTAAAATGAGTGGCAGAGGGAGGACGATGTGCAATAGGGCTTGGAGCAGCCCCAGGATATGGGCCATGGCCATGGGGAGCACCACAGAGCGTATCTGCTACTGCTCTGGGGAGGCATGGTCTGCCTCACCCTCCAGAGCCTCCGTCCCCAGCCTGCGCCTGAGCTGCTCATAGCTGAGGCTCTTAAGAGGCCCGGAGGACAGGTGATCTGGGGGGTTACTGCGGAGCCGGACTTTACTGAGACGGCTTCTTCTCTGGTAGCCTGGGAACCCTAGAGCAGTGGCGGGGCTGGCTCTCGGGCTTTCCTTAGGAAATGCACGACATCAGGGCTTGCCGAGATCCACGAGGTTTCCCCACTGGAGGAGGGAGCCTCACTGGCAGCACAGGAAGACTGTCAGAGCGCTCAGAAGAGTCGCGTTGTGCCTGAAGCTCAGTGTGAAGTCTGAAATATGCAACAGAGGAAATATATCTCTATCTCTCCAAGCCGAATGTCCTTGGTTGCTTTCTACTGCTGTGATAAAGACCATGACTGAAGGCACGCGCACGGAAGGGTTTACTTCATCTTACAGCGTATAGTCCATCAAAAAGGGAAGCCAGGGCAGGGACTGGGGAGGCAGGCACTAAACCCAGGCCACGGCTAATGCTTTTTGGCTTGCTCCCCAGGCTCATGTGGGACCCTCCCACAACAATCATTAATGGAGGCATTTTCTCAACCGAGGTACCTTCCAGGATGATCCCGACTTGTATCAAGTTGACAAACTAGGCAGCAAACTGAGGTCTGCTGTTTTCTACTGTATGTGAGGGAACTGTGGCTGACCCCTGGATTTCTAGAAGTCAGCCGGTTCTGATAGGTTTGAAATAGTAACAGTCCCTGTAGCAGGAACTGTTGAAAATCCAACCAGAAGCCAGACAGCTTTGCAGCGCAGCCTTCTTTCTGCAGAGAGAATGGGGCCTGGGGGTCTTGAGAATCCTTGTTGCTTCCCAACAGGCCAGCATTAGCGATGGTTAGTTCTAAAAAGCTCACCTGGCACTCTCCTGCCTCCACCGGGCCAGACTGCAGTAAATGATAGCTTAGGGGCTTTCCGCATTCCTGAGGCCCATCCCCAAGGCCACATACATCTTTCTTGCTACCTAAGCCTTGCCTTTGTAGCCTGCTCAGGAAGAGAGGTTGTGGTTATGGCCTGCTGGTTAGTTCTGTAGGATTCCCTTTATGGCCAGAGGCAGGGATTGAATCAGTGCCCTAGGACCTGAGGGAATGGTGTCTAAGTTAATTGCCTGCCTTACCTTTCTCAAGCGCTCAGCCTTCCCTGTTGTAAGAGCTCAGTATTAGTTTTTCATGCCTCACATAATGTGGGAGCAGGAATGAAGGCTTCTGGACCTCTAAAATCACGCCATCAGGTGCCACACCAGGCAGAGCTTTAGTTTAGCTCAGGGAGTAAGCTGGCTGATCACTGCCCGAGGTGCAGCGCTTTCCTAGGCGCCCCTGGCCACCAACAAACAGCTCTAAGGTGGATGGTTTGCAGCCTTAGAGGGTGGGACTGCCAAACTTCTGGTAGCAAGGCTTAAGAGCTGGAAAATGAGCCCTAGGGTCAGAGCTCCTGATGGTGGGGCACTCTTCGGAAGGGGTGGAGGCCTCCAGGGCCATTCTGTACTGCGCTCTGCCATTCTCACAGGGTGTGGCTGGCCAGTCAGGAAGTCCTGAGGGAAGCAGCACACAGACAGTGGTGTTTCGTCCAGAGGTGTTTGTTTTCTTTGATGTGCACTTTAATGAATATTTGATGCTCGCTCTCTAGGTTGGGGGTGGTGGTTTGTTTTTTTTCTTGTTTTATTTTTTATTTATTTTTTGTTTTTGAGACAGTTTCTCAGTGTAGTCCTGTCTGTCCTGGAACTCTGATCTGTAGACCAGGTTGACCTCAAATTTTAGAGATCTGCCTGCCTCTGCCTCCCAAGTGCTGGGATTAAAGGTGTGCCCCACCACTGCCATTTTGTTTTAATTTACCAATATCAACTCTTATGTCAGGTACAGAAAATTACCAACTGGATTCTGCAGATGAGGTACAGGCAGTAAATCAAGCTATTAAGGTAGACTGCATCCTCGAGGCCATACCCAGGACCAGTTAACCAGCACAGTAGTTCCCAGAGTACTGGATTTTGTTTTTTAATGTGCGTACTTGATGTATGTTGGGGGAGTGCACACGCCAATGCACACATGCCAAGGCCAAAGCACAACTTAAGGATCCCACTCTATCCGTTTCTGCCTTATCCTTTGAGACCAGAGCTCTTATTGAACCCAGAGCTTGGAGGTTTTTTTTCAGCTAGGCCAATGAGCCTGAAAACCTCAGGGAGCCTTCCATCTCTGGCGCCCAGCACTGGGGCTACAGCTGCTCTCGGCTTTTTGAGCATAGGTTCTGACCAAACAGGCAACTGTTCCTTAGGGAAGGGGCCTTTGAGATCTGCTGAGCCCAGGTTCCCTCTAGCTCAGAGCAGCAGTAGGAAATGTTTGCAGCATCCTGGCCAGGCCCCTCCCTCACCATTGGTAAACAAACTGCCCCAAGAATTCTCCATGAAGACAAAGGTCTCTTCCTAGCTCTCCAGCTCCAGGGAGGAAAGCCAGAGCAGGTTTCTGAGGACCAGAGGGGGCAACTCCAGCACTGCAGGGCCTCTCTGGGACAGGGCACCACACAGCAGCTATGCAGGAAGCAAAACAGAGCTACAGCCCTAGGCTCTCAACTCCCAATGCTGGGAACCAGACAGAGGATGGAGGGGTGAGGACAGAAAATGCTCTTCAGACTGACCTTCCAAAGGCCTCAGAGCTGAGGTGGGCAGATGGAGCCAATGGCCAGAAAGAAACACACTCTCTTCCTCACCTAAGTGCTTCCCAGACATGCCAAGGGCCTGATAGAAGAAACAGGAGTGAGCAGATGGACGCTGGGATGAAGTGTTAGGACTCTACTCCTTTGTAGCTAACCCCGTATCCCAGGCTTGCGTTGGATCCTAAGGCTTAGCTTCTCCCTGTCTCCGTACCATGGGCCGCCTACAGAGGTTCATCCAGGGAAAGGAGCAGACATATAGATGAGCATCCTTGTACCGCCTCCTCTAAGTCGGGGATACAGTATGTGCTGGTATCCTACAGCCAGGCAAGGGGTCTGATGTGGCTAGAAGGCAGTTGAGGGGAAGATGTCAGCTTGTAGAAGCAGGAGCGTGGTACCGTGGGCCACAGACCCATCAGAAAGACCCAGGGAAGCTGGGTAGCACTGGTGCATGACTTCCCTGTGCTCTCTGCTTTTCTTGGTCATAATGGTGTCCCCAGGGAGGTAGCCTGTATGAGGTCCTGTCCCCAGGACCCAGCAGTAAACCCTGTGGCAGTCAGCTTGTGTGCCCAACTGTTGGACAAGACAACTGGGGCATATTTCCCCAGCTGACTGCATAGTGCTCGGGGTCCTGAACTATCCAGCCCTCTACGCCTTGGGTGCCCTGCAGAACTCAGCTTTTCTCATATAACTCTTACATGGTGTCTGCTCAGTGCCCTTGGGCAGGACACGGAAAGGGATACAAAGCCCCTTGGTACTTGAAAGCACCACTTTGCCTCTGTGGACAGACTCCAGGCCAGGAAAGCCTAAAAGGGGTGGGCAATGGCAGAACCTAAGGCAGCAGTGTAAAGGGTGTGTGTACACAGGGCTGGGGGAGAGGAGAGGGCTAAAACCTTTGCTCTAATTCTTCCAACTGCCACCAAGCCATGAGCCCTCAAGGACACTGCTGCACCTCTACCTCATCATGGCTTGCTCGCTCACCCCTCAGGAAACAGCCACTTGTCCTGTCCTTTTCCATCTCTCTTTTTAAAAAATATTTATTTATTTATTTAATTATATTTTATTTATATGAGTACATGGTTGCTGTCTTCAGACACATCTAAAGAGGGCATCGGATCCCATTACAGATGGTTGTGAGCCACCATGTAGTTGCTGGGAATTGAACTCAGGACCTTTGGAAGAGCAGTCAGTGCTCTTAACCGCTGAGCCATGTCTCCCGCCTCTTCCGTGGAGACGTTGTCCTCACCCTGACCGTTGACTTCCATCATCACTTGCTCCTGTGACCTGGGCTCCAGTCTCCACCCAATGCTGTCAACAGGACTTCAAAGCATGTCTACTAGTTTGAAGGTTCCCTCAGGTTTGGCAGGAACCACGTGGACAAAGGTCTTGTAGAGCACAGCACCTTTGGGCAGGCTAGTGACCAGATTCACAGCCTCCAAGTTTTTGGGATTGGGCACGTAGACTTCTTTGGTGTAGCGGACTATGCCTTCCTCCAGGGCGTATAGGCACTTGTTCTTCCCAAGTCCCACCTGCAACACACAGACCCAGTCAGCTGAGAGAAGACAAGTGGTCTGTCATTAGGCCTTACGCCAGATTTCTCCCTCACAGTAAAACCTGGAGCAGAAGGGCAGGCTCTGAGAGGCCCCTCTCAGGTTTCTCTTTTCCACTGCTTGGCACTTCCTCGCCTCTGCTCCTTCAACTCCTTGAGAGGAGGAAAAAGAAAACAATCCTAGACCGCTAATAGCAGTAACATCAACACAGCTGCTCAGAAGCCACAGCACACAGATGCCCAAGCGGGCTCACACTAAGGTGTCACAAGCCCCTGCTCCTGACAGTGTGCTTTGTTTATATGCTTACACTTACAGAGTTTAGATTCTATAGAAATACAGGTCAGGACTGTACGGGTACTAGCATATGTATGCATATTGCTAGTAAAATAATAATGATGTCCAAGAACACTGACACACGGTGCCTGCTCACAGGTAAGTCCTGAGTTAAGTACTGTTTCACAGTTTACACAGAGAGCTCATTTCTCTGTGCATTAGATAGATGTATTTCCTGCCCTATTTTAATAAATAGTATATTTAATACAGATTTTAAAATTGCTTACACTTTTTTTTTTCCTTTTACAACTTGAAACTAGATGTATGGCAAAACTTGAGGGCCTAGAGAGGTGACTCGGTGGCTAGAAAACCTCGCTGCTCTCCAGAGGACCCAGGCTGGGCTCTCAGCACCCCCATGGCAGCTCATGACTGCTGTGACTCAGCTCCGAACAATGCAATACTCCGAAAAAAGGAGAAACCAGCAAGCTGTGCATCATGGCACATGCCTGCAATGTTTGCCAAACTCAGAAAGGGGATCGCTGCGACATTAAGACCAGCCTGGGATACATGGAGAGTTCCAGGCCAGCTAGAGGTACAGAGCAAGACCTTGTCTCAAAAACAAACAAGCAAACAATAGATGTATGTCAGTCTTACACACTAGTCCCATACTGTTTGGCGTCTCTCTGATTAAAAGCATGAGTCTGGGGCCAGCAGTGGTTGGTGGCTCAGCGCTGTCCTCCGGGCACGCAGGAGGCTGTGGCAGGAGGATGGAGCATACAAGGCCAGCAAGGGGAACGTAAGGAAACTCTCCACGGCTAACTACCCTGTGATGTAGGCGAGTTACTGCAGATTGGGAATAAACTCACTACTTCATAGGGTCATCTTAAGGATCATGAAGAACTTGGAGCATACTTAGGTCAAATCAGCTTCTACTGTCGTTATTTTAGTAGAGAATTCACATCCAATGCCCCTCCCTGGGTGGGGCAGGGGGTGTAGAGCTGGTGTCTCATATGTAGTTCTGGCTGGCCTAAAACTCGCTATGTTGACTAGGCTGGTCTGGAAGTCAGAGAACTGCCCGCATCTGACTTCTGAGTGCTGGGTCGAATGGCATGCACCACTGTGCTTGTCTTTCATGTTTACGATTTTAATTTTTTTTTGTTTTGTTTTTTTGTTTTTTTTTTTTTTTGGATTTGGTTTTTTCAAGACAGGGTTTCTCTGTATAGCCCTGGCTGTCCTGGAACTCACTCTGTAGACCAGAAATTCGCCTGCCTCTGCCTCCCAGAGTGCTGGGATTACAGGCGTACGTCGCCACCACCACCACCCGGTTTTAATTTTATGTACATAGGTGCTTTGCCTGAATGCATGTCTGTGTACCACTTGCATGTCTGCTACTATCTGCTACAGAAGAGGGCGCCAGATCCCTAGAACTGGAGTTACAGATGGCTGTCAATCAGTATGTGGGTGCTAGGAATGAACCCAGGTGCTCTGAACTACTGAGCTGTCTCTCTCCTTCCTTCCTTTCTCTTTTACTTCCTCCATCCCTTCCTTTTGGTCTTTTGAGACAGGGTTTCTCTGTATAGCCCCGGCTGTCCGGAAATTTGCTCTATAGATCAGGTTGTCCTTGAACTCACAGAGATCTGCCTGCCTCTGATTCCCCTAGTGCGGGGAATAAAAGCATGCACCACCAAGGCCATTTGATGTTGTTGGGTTTTTTTTGGTTTTTTTTTTTTTTTTTTTTTGGTTTTTTGGATTTGTTTTTTGTTTTGAGACAGGGTTTCTCTGTATAGCCCTGTCTGTCCTGGAACTCACTCTGTAGACCAGGCTGGCCTCGAACTCAGAAATCCACTTGCCTCTGCTTCCCAGAGTGCTGGGATTACAGGCGTGCGCCACCACCGCACGGCTGATGTTTTTAAGGGAAGGAAAAGTATTCACTGAATCTGATTCTGGCTGAATAAAAATATTTCCTCCTTTGGAGTCATAAAAGAAGAAATATTTTTAATAAATAAATATTAAATAAATATTAAAATTATAAACTGATTACAAAAGCCTGAAAGACACATATATCTGTAAGAAGTACAGCACTTTCAGAAGATAGCTGTATTTAAACCATAATATTTCTAGGTCTTCAGGCAGCAGCAAGTGCTCATACATTATTTTATCTTTCTTTCATATTCTATGGAAGAGAAACATGAGACCCAGGACATGCTATGACCCGACAGCAGGCAGTCTCAGCTTTAACTAGAGTCCCACTGCTCTCTGAGCCTCTGGTATTCATTTCAACCACACAATAGAGATGACATCTACCTCACAGGGACAGGCTGAGGACACAAGACATGCTCATGAGAAGGTTGCCCCAAGCAAGACAAGGAAAGGGGGAGGGCAAAGAGCAACTCACGTGAGCGCCTGGGTGCCATCTAAACTGACGCTGAGTGCCAAGGATGTTGCCAGCGTGAACGTAGTGACCTAAAAGAGGAGTCCACAGTGAGGCGGCTCTGAGAGAAGTCATGACAGCCTGAGGATCCCCGCCAAGCCCCAAGCCTGCTCCCGGATGGACCTCCAAGATGGCCCTACATACACAGCCTGACCCCTACCCAGCAGACTCTTTGGACTGCATGGTTAAGAAAAGGCAGCTCACCGGGCTCCCCCCCTCCCTCCACCTCCTCCCCCTTTAATGTGGGGTCAAGGGCCACAGTGAACCTCGAAGATACAGGGGGAGGGAGGCTCCTGAGTGGCATTCTGGATCCTCTAAGAGAGGGCGGGGCTGCACTACAGGATGCGGCTGGAAACCCGAAACGAAGGCACACCCTCACCTTCCATTTTCTTGATGCCATAGTGTTTGCCTCGTGATTTCCCACCAAGGTTCTTAGAGCTGCCACCTGTCTTCTTGGATGCGTGTCTGACAGCAAGCGCTGGAGGCACTGTGGGACTCAGCAGGGCTGTCACTGCACAGAAAACAGAGACACTGCTCAGAGAGGCTCCCAAATACCATACACTTTCTTTGCCTCTAAGGACCATTTGCTAAGCTGAGAAGTAGCAAGGGAGATGAGAACAAATCAAAGACTTGTGAAAAGAACAGAAATGCTAAGTGTGTGGTGTCCAGGGAAGGCCTGGGCAGGGAGCAATTCCTCCCTGGAATCGGCCCAGAGGTAAGCGTGGTGTGGAGGCTGGGGGTTGTTGTTGTTGGTTGGTGGTGGAGGTGGTGGTGGTGTGCGTATCAATATGCTCTGGCTCCTAACACTTCCAGCCCAGCTGAGCAGAAACAGCACGAAAACAGATGATGTGGACACCAGACAGCTGCCTGCTTCAAAGATTCAGTCTCCTGCCCAAGGGAAGAGCAGACTACGAGACGTGCAGGCCTTCTGCTTCAGCCTCCCTCACCACTGTCTTAGCTATCCACTCACCGACTGAACATCCGACAGCTGCACCAGAAGTGCAGCCTGTCAGAGGGTGGCTCCTGCAGCAACTGGCTATTTCAGAAAGGTTTTGTCTTCCCAGAGCCCATAAGCAGACTCGACAACATTTACTTTAAAAGGCTAAATTAGTGGGAGGCATTGAGGGGGTAGAGATGATCAAAATACACTGTATACGTGAACAAAATTCCCAAAGATTAAATAAAAATACTTTTAAAAGAATGTTATCTAAAATGCACACTAATGGGGCCAGAGAGATGGCTCAGAGGTTAGCTGCAGTGACTGCCCTTGCAGAGGTCCTTGGCTCAGTTTCTAGAGCTTTCGTAGTGGTTCACAGCCATCTGTAACTCCTGTTCCAAGGGATCCAGGGACCTCCGCTGATACCTAGTATACCATGTGATATACATATATACACACAGGCAAAACATTCATACACATAAAATAAAATTCAGGCTAACGGGCAGTTAGCTGTCTTTTTGGTCTCAAGGCATAGTATTGGATCTTAGAATCTAATATCAGCATATTAAGAGATGCTTTATGGGTATTTGGGGCATACTGGTTACCTAGGTTTCTCAAATTCCCCCAAGAACAGGACGTTGCTGGGATACAAGACTAGAGATAAGAACTCACAGAGCAGGCCGGGCATGGCAGCACATGCGAGCCTTTGATCTTGGGAGGCACCTGGTCTACAGAGTGAGTTCTAGGGCAGCCAGGGCTACACAGTGATACAGCATTTCCAAACTAACAAACATCACAAAAAAGAACTTAGGAGACACATTCAGTGTCCAGCAATGGAATGGAATCTTCCTAACTTTAATCCCCTCCCCTCTCCTGTAGCCCAGGAAGGCCCTGAAGTTGCAGTCCTCAGGCCTCTACCTCCCATATAACCTGAGGTTCCAAGCATGCACTTCCTGGCTTCACTCACTGATTTACTGGTATTTTGCTTTGCCTACATTATTTCATTCATAAATCTGTTCTTGTGAAAAATAATCTACACATTACTTCACTTCCCTCACTTTACAGTGCAGTAAGACTTGTGGAATATATCTTCAGAACAAAGAGATGTCATATTCACCCCCTATCCTCTCCAGGTTCTCTACCATCACAACTAATATCTTGGCCAAATCCTATAGCAAGTTTTTCAGATGTGTAAGAGTTATTTATTTATTTATAGCTTTTGAGACTGTGACCCAGGCTGTGACCCAGCAATCCTCCTGCCTCAGGCTCCTAAATGCAGGGATTACAGGCACCGCCATTCCTGGTCCCACCTGGTTTTATTTTCACTTATTTATTTGCATCCAGTCTGCCTTCTCTTAATTTGCTCTTCAAAAATAATGGAAACCGGATCAAGTCACTTTCTTGTCTTCTGTCTACACAGGGTTGGTTGGGTCTGTCTCTTTGAGGTTTTGTTATCTCTCTTTTTTTTTTTTTTTTTTTTTTTTTTTTTTTTTTTTTGGTTTTTTTGAGACAGGGTTTCTCTGTATAGCCCTGGCTGTCCTGGAACTCACTTTGTAGACCAGGCTGGCCTCGAACTCAGAAATCCGCCTGCCTCTGCCTCCCAGAGTGCTGGGATTACAGGCATGCACCACCACTGCCCGGCTTTGTTATCTCTTCAAAAGACTTCCTTGATCCCCTAACCTAAGACTCTCCACAACACTATTCATGATTACAACTAAGTTACTCACGTGCTTACTGGATGGACTTACAACGTTAGAAATCATGTTTATGCTGATACTCTGAACGGTGTCTCACCAGACCTAAGCGTTGGTCATGGTCCTGCAATACCAGCACTAAGACGGCAAACTACAGAGTGAGCGCCTACCTCAAAAGTGAGGACGGGAAAAGAGCTAAGTCCTGAATATCTGCTGATGGCTCGATTAAATTGTTTGAACGTGGTGTTCTTCAAATACGAAGGGATCCACATAAACCCAGAGGGGACAAGGCGCCTGGGACGGGCTTTCTCTCTGCACTACCACCGTGCAGCACCGCCCACCACGTGTCACGTGACCGGAGACACTCGCCCTCCAAAGGTCGCGAGCCCCACACTCCTCGGTTTCTAGAGTTCACCATGGGCTCCAGTTTCCATTTCCCAGCCTCCCTGCTGTTTCGCCCCCGAAACAGCCACAGTGATGAGCTACCTGCTGCCCGCGTCCTCAGCGTAAGCGCCGCCGCCATAGTGCTTCACATTCACTTCCAGGCTGGGAAGGCTGCTTCCGCTGCCGGGATAGATCTACTTCCGGGTCCTGCGTACAATTCGAAGAGTGGCGGGAGCGGTAGCAGGTGAGCGCACATCTCTTGGGGTTTGTGGCTGGGACCTCCGGGGGCTTCTGTGACGGACCGTGGGCCTCCGAGGCGAGGAGTGTGGCCAGCACGGACGTTTGTCCCACTCCAGAAGCCACACGAAGGCCCCTAGGGAGGGACCAGGGCGAGGCTCAGCCAGATTCAATGCTAAACTGGTTGTAGATGCACAATTTCATTTAGTTCCTTATAAACCTAAATTATCAGTATTATGTTAAACTGAGATCCAGGAAGACTGCAAGGATTATCTTGGGCTACAACCCACAGTCACTATTTGTTGAAAGAATGACTCTTGCGTGTAACCCAGCAGTTCCAGGCCAACTTCAGTGTACACACAAGAGAATTGTGAAAACACACCCATTCAGAATATTTGTACATGAAGGTTTGTAGCAGCATTATCCATAATAGCCAAAAAATGGAAGCACGCTAACCGTCCATCAGGCAATACATGCTTAAACAAAATGTGGCATAGCCACACAATGGAATATTATTCAGCCATAAAAATGAGGCAGTACTGGCACATAGTATGGCCACAGAAGGATACCGAAAGCATGACCATGAAAGACACCAGTCACTAAAGGCACATACTGTGTGCTTTTATGAAATATACAGAACACGTAAGTCCATAGAGACAACGGATCTTGTTTTGTTTTTAGGTGCTGGGAGAGGGAAAGAAGTTTTTGTTTGTTTTTAAGATTTATTTATTTTATGTATGTGAGTACACTGTAGCTGTCTTCAGACACAGCAGAAGGAGGAATCAGATCCCCTTGCAGATGGTTGTGAGCCACCATATTGTTTGTTGCTAGGAAGTGAACTCAGGACCTCTGGAAGAGCAGTCAGTGCTCTTAACTGCTGAGCCATCTCACCAGTCCAAGAAGATTTTGTTTGAATTTTTAAATTAAAAAAAATTAAATGAATATAGAATTACTCTTGCTTTTGAGAAGTCTCACTGTATCATGTAGGCTGGTCTTGACCTCAAAATACCACCCTCTATAGCCTCCCAAGAGGTGGGATTGTATTGGGCACCAACATGCCCAGTTTAGGGAGGATTTCTTTTTGTGGTGATGGAGACATTCTGGAATAAGATGATGGTAATGATCACACAACACAGACATGCTAGCCAGCCCCCTATTAGTGTGAATGAATGATTTATCTGTTAATTGTAATGCTGAGGATTAAAACCCATGCATGGCTCTATACATGCTAAGCAAGCACTCCGCCATTGCTGCCCCATCGCCTAAAGTAGAGTTTTAAGTAGTAGACACTGTTTATGCGAATTGTAAGGGTTTCCTGTGTAGGACATGAATGCACATGAGTGTTTGCACAGGCAGGCGATCCAGTGTGTAGGTTCTAGAAACTGAAATCCAACTAGGTAACGTGCGTCTTTGCTCACCGAGGCATCTTATTTACCTATGTTTTTATTTATTTATTTTAAAAATTCATTTATATATATATATATATATATATATATTTTATATAGGTGGGGAGGCCAGAGGAGGGCGTTGGCTCTCCTGGAGCAGGGCTTCCACAAGGTTGTGAGAAGTGCCCAGTGTGGGTGGATGCCGGGAACTGCACTTGGACCTCTCTAAGAGCAGTGTCAGCTCAGCTGCAGAGCTGGATCTCCAGCACCGGCATGGGTTTGTTTCTTATTTTTGTTTTTGGTTTAGAAAGATCTCCATGTGAGGGGAGCCAGTGAGCTATGACAGCTATGGCTCAGCCAGTAAAGGTGCTTGCTGCCAAGCCTTATGACCCGGGTTCAACCCCCAGGGCTCACACTGTGGAAGGAAAGAACCAACTCTCTGAAAGTCATCTTCTGACTGCCACCTATGGGCTGGGGCATATATATGCCTACACACATACCCAAATATTTTAATGTTTTTTTTAAAAGATTCACCATGTTAAATCAAGAATTATTGTGCACACTTGTGATACCAGCACATGTCAGTGCAAGGCAAAGGGATTTGGAGCTCACACTCATTCTCAGCTGCACAAATTCAAAGCCAGTCTGAGCTACATGAGATAGTCTCAGAAAGACAAAACAGAAAGCTCTGTCAAATACAGGGATCAGCAAGGGGAGAGTATTGAGTTTTTTTATTAGTATTCCCATTAAAGTTTTCCAACGCTGTTTTGATTATATGTCTCTATGACCTGGAAAGGTTTTGAAGCAGAGATCCTGAATGTGTTGGAGCATGTTCTATTTCTCGGATTCTCTGAACACATTTATCTTCATAAGGCTTGACGTCGTGAGCACAATAAGCGGGCCAGCTTCAATGGCCTCAGGTCCCATCTCTCTGTTGCAACATATTTCCTATCCATTTACATTGAGGCAGTGAGAGGCCAGTGATTGGAGGGGAGAAAGGAGGAGGAGCTAAGAGAAGGGAGGAGAGAGATGGGGGGGGGGGAGAGGTTTGCAGTCCCCATGAACGGGGAGAGAGGGAGACCAGGATATCCAAATGGCTTCAGATGTATTTCTGGTGTTTTGGAGAGGTTAGAAATATTGGGATAAGACTTTATCATTGTAAATTGGCATTATGAAATTGGGAGTTTCTTATACATACATATATTTGGTTAACTATTCAAGTTTAAGAGTCATGCTTTATTGGATACTTGGAAGGAGTGGGGACCGGGCAGAAGTGTGGGACTCCCACCATTTACAGAGTCTATGGCAGAGAGGAAACACAGCTGGGATGCTGTGAGAGCTGGCTCGAAGAGATTGGCTCAGAGGCGACAGTGAGAGCGGCCCTGAGTGAGACCCGCCGGGACTTGGTGCAGAGGATTGGTGGGGTGGTACCAATTTGTGATTATTGAACACTACATCTCTCCTTTTAGGCAATTAATTTGAGAGCTCTAATGGGTTGATGGCTCTAAGAAAGTTATCCCTCTCTCTGCTTTCCATGGAGAGTGATTCTGAGGAGCTACCCACATTTGCCTTTCTGAAGAAGGAACCGTCTTCAACGGACAGGAATCCACCTCAGAGGGAGAAGAACATAGTGGTTGTCACCTCAGATTCTGAGGCCTCCTGTCCTCCATCACCAGGCTTCAAAGATCTACCATGTGTCCCCAGTGTAGCTGACACTCCCCCACAAGCAGGGCCAGTCAGGGTGCTAAGCAGTAGCAGTGAGGATGAAGACGGATTTGTCCCCCTGGCTGAGAGGATCACATGTAAGCTTCTGACGAGCAAGCAGCTGAGCCCTGAGCACTCTGGCTCCCCACTTAAAACAGGTTTGGATGGCCAAAATCATGGAAGTGCCTCATGTGACTGGAAAAAGCAACCATGGCCAAAGATTCCTCATGTCCCCCTCCACGGTGCCTTAGAGAAGAGTGCAGCAAGTGACAAGGACTCTCTCTTAGGCAGTCAGTACTATCAGCTTCCAGCCTACCAGGCTACCTGCAAGGAGTTGGCAATCACCGAAACAAATCCTGACTTCCCTCTACCCGAGAAGAGAACCAAGCACATTCAGAGAGCACAGAGCGGAGGCTCTCGGGGATGCTGGCGGCGGGGACAGGCAAGCAGAAAGGAAAACACCCCAAGACAGCATGAAAGAAAACAGAAGGCAGAGATGGTCAAGAGGCTCAAAGCCCAGAGGCCAGAAGAATGCCTGAAGCACATCGTGGTGGTGCTGGATCCAGGTCCTCCCAGCTTCCAGCTTCCCCTGAGCCCAGAGGTCTGCCCTGGACTCCTCCATGACTGGTCCTTTCCTGTCTATTGCAGTGCTTTTACAGATGGAAGGTGGGGGCCAGCTCCTGGGAGCGCTGCAGGCCATGGAGTGCAGCTGCGTGATTGAAGCACAGGCCATCCCCCGAAGTATCACTTGGAGGAGGAGGACAGAGCTGGTAGAGGTATGGGCTTCTGGATGCAGGGTCTTCTTCCCCTTAAGCCGTCAGCCCCGCAGGATAAACTGCTGCATTGCCCCCAACTGAGACTCAGTGGCATAGCTGTTACTGTCCCCAAGTCTGGAGGGATGCAGAGAGGAAGTGGTTAGCAGAATCCAGAAGAATACAGAGGAGGGTCACCTTCAGGCACCTCCTTGGGCTGTCCTAGAGTGCTATGGGTACAGTGAACACCAGGCGACACTGTTGTGGGGGAATCCTGGGAAGTACAAGCACTCAGGAGTTTATTTTCTTTCCCTCCAGTTTACCACCCAGGTTCCTAGCTGAGAGCCTGGGATCAAGTAATGTCTAGACATAGCCCAAGTGGAGTGGGACGGGAAGAGAATGTATATGCAGTCCCTAGTTCTCTTGATGGGCTTTGCTATGTCCTGGCCCCGAGGCTTGACTGCTGGACTCTGCAGCTTGTCACGAGTCTTTGTGCTTCAGTTGCCTGTTGCAGAGAGTGAGGTAACTGGTAACATCCCTTTCCCCCGCTGGAGGGCCTAAATGAGGTAATATGGCACCAGCGTCTAGTAGGCTCACAGCACACACCAGCCTCCAGCCTGAGCTCCCTCCCCACATTACTATACTAACTGTTCCTACCATTCTTCCTCCTGTGAAGCCAGCCACTCTACCGCTCAAGAGTTTAGAAATTGAGATGTTTGTTTTCTAGCCCTCATAGCTTTCTCAGTAACAGGACAGTCACCTATACATTTAACCTGTGTTATTAACAAAACTATATTCATAGCTGAGCATGCTGGCACATACCTTTAATCCTAGCACTTGACAGGCAGAAGCAGGTGGATCTCTGAGTCTATATAAACCAATCTGGTTTATAGACTAGTGATCTCACTACATAGTAAGATCCTGTCTCAAAAACAAACAAAACCCCTTATATTCATAGAGCAGTTTATCTTTGAACACCACATGTTCTGTCTTGTTCCTGCCACAGCTGTCCTGAGGGCTGAAATAGCCACACTTCACAGGTAGAGAAAGGGGATCAGAAAAGTTGGCCGCTTGGTTCAGGGTCAGCTCCTCCATGCACCATGTTTGTTTAGAGTCTTGTGTAGGGACCATAAGAAAACTGCACAACTCTTGCTCCCAGTCACTCCTCAGAACTCCGTTGCTATGGGATGCTTGGCCCGGAAGCACCCAGACTTTGACTGAGCCCTCACTCTGACAATTTTCTTTTTATCTTTCCCCTTGTGTGGGACAGATCCCAGGGCCTCCTGTATGCTAAGCCAACCCATAGGTGGCGCCACTTTCCTTTTTTTTTCTTCCTTTCTTTTCTGTTTGTTGTTTTCTTTTTCTTCTAAGATAGAATCTCTCTATGCAGCCCTGGCTGGCTTCACACTCAGAAGCACCTGCATATTGAGACAGGATCTTTCTCTGTAGCTCTGACTTCCCCAGAACTCTGTTTAGGCCAGGCTGACCTTGACCTTACAGAGACCTACCTACCTATGCCTTCTGAAAGCTGGGATTAAAGGTGTGTACCACGACCACCCCCTAGCTTTAAAAAAAAAATTGTATCACAGTTGTGTCTAGATCAGTGGACACGTTTGTGGATCACAGTTCTCCTTCCTTCATGTGGTGTTGCTCCAGGTGTTGAACTCTGGTCACCAGTTTTATGCGGCAAGTACTATTAGCTACTGAGTATCTTGCCCATCCTGATCCTAGTCTGACTTTGAGATGCATTGGGCCAGTTGAGTGGGAAGGACAAGGATCACAGGTGGTTTTTCTTGCCATCGTGACTTCACTGAAGGATATTACCTAGAGCTATTCATCCAGGAAATGCTGCCCACCCACAGGAATCACGCCTGCTGATCTTCCTGTGTCGTGTTCTGGTCTTGGCAGGATGGAGATGACTGGGTGGAAGAGCCGACAATCCTGGTGTTGGTCCTGGCAGAGGTCTTCATGTCCATGGCCTACAACTTAAAGCAGGTGTGCGGGGCCAGGCATGGAACGGTGCCAGCCTCTATCAGAGGAGCCAGTGTTAATGCCCTTTCTGCCCCTTCATGCAGGGACGTCCTGGCAGCACTGAGAAAGGGAAGGAGACCCTTCGGGGCTTTGTAACTGATGTCACAGCCAGGACAGGGAAAGCATTGTCACTGGTGATTGTGGACCAGGAGAAATGCTTCAGGTATGGCTATGCCCTAAACATAGAGGCCTTAAAGGGACAGCTCATGGGTTACCAAGGGGAGCTTATTCACCCTGGCTACAAGGCATCTGCAAGATGGTGTCCCTGACAAGCCATGGGTGGGATGTGCTGGTCAACTGTCCTGCAACACTTCTGCCTGAGCTCAGTTCGGAGCTGTTCTTCTGATTTCCCCCTCTGCTCCAGGGCTCAGAATCCCCTGAGAAGGAAATCAGGAATGGCAAATAAACAGGCCAAGGAGAAGCATCAGCAGAGACAAGAGGCTAGCACAAGACTCATGGTGTCCAGGGTAGACATGGAAGAGGTAAGAACTTCCTGTAGCCCAGGTGAGTGCTTGCTGCTTATCTAGGTAATCTCCAACAGACACCAAATAAAAGGCTCACTAGCACTGCTGCCTGCCGTGGACTGTAAGAAAGTGGGATAAATGGAGCCAAGAGGTTGTGTATAGCTTCAGGAAGCATTGAGATGACTCCCAAACTGTCCCTCCACTCTTCCAGTCCCTTGTTGCCTTTGGCTTTCTAGGCCCTGGTGGATCTGCAGCTATATACAGAAGCCCAGGTTCGGGTCGTGCAGAGCTGGAGAGAGCTGGCTGACTTCGCCTGTGCATTTACAAAGGCTGTGGCTGAAGCACCCTTCAAGTGAGTGACCTGCCAAGTCCTCCCTCCACACCAGCCCTTGCTGCCAGAGAGAATTGCCTTTCTCCTAAACTCTGCCATCACCCCAGTGTGTCTGTTGAGGCAGAAGCCAATCTTACGCTGGAGGTCCAGAGCAAGAGCCTCAAGTCTAGGGGGCTAGAGAGATGGGTCAGTGGTTAACACTTGTTGCTCTTGCACAAGACACAAAACTGTTCTTAGCACCCACATGGTAGTTCAAAACTGTGACTCCATGTTTAACACCCTCTGCTGGCCTGTGAAGTCAAAAGTGATGCACATATATACATGAAGGCAAACACTCATATACATAACATTAAAATGAAAATACATCTTCTCAATTCCAGCCCTTTATAAAACTATTCTCAGGGGCTGGAGAGATGGCTCAGCAGTTAAGAGCACTGACTGTTCTTCCAAAGGTCCTGAGTTCAACCAGCAACCACATGGTGGCTCACAACCATCTGTAATGGGTTCTATTGCCCTCTTCTGATGTGTCTGAAGACAGCTACAGTATACTCACATATATAAAATAAATCTTTTTTTTTTTTTTTTTTTGGTTTTTTTGAGACAGGGTTTCTCTGTATAGCCCTGGCTGTCCTGGAACTCACTCTGTAGACCAGGCTGATCTTGAACTCAGAAATCTGCCTGCCTCTGCCTCCCAAGTGCTAGGATTAAAGGCATGTGCCACCATCACCACCCATCTTAAATAAATCTTAAAAAAAAAAAATCTCTTAACTCAGATGTAAGTATATTCTATAAGTTGATGCTGTGTTACCAGGATTCACTTAGGTCAAATCTTCAGTGAACCTAGTCAGAATTAAAAACGGAGGGACCTCAGAGGAAACCTGTTTTGTTATATTGAGAGAACTAAAATCTGAGATTGAGTTGTTTTAAGCTCCCAGCAAGGACCTGAAATAGATTCCAAATTGCCTAATACCCAGTCTCCCATGCCTACTCCTAAGCAGTACAACCCCATCTTAACAGTGAGACAGAGACACAGACACACACACACACACACACACACACACACACACACACACGCACGCAATCTATACCTTCTATAATAAAAAGGACTAGATGAAGGGGTTGTTTTCTAACCTTTGTGTGTGTGTGTATGCACATCTGTGAGATTATAGACAATAACCCTGGTGTGGGTCCTTACAGGAAGATGCAGGAACTCCTTTGCTGCTGCATAGGTAGGAAATATTGGCCTGTGCTTCTAGGAATTCTGTCTCCACACCCATTTCACCATAAACTCAGGTTATAGATACACCAAATACTTTACCCCCTTAACTATGCCTCAGGCCCTAGATGCAGTTTTCTTTTCATGTGTCTGGTGTTTTGCCTGCAAGCATCTGTGCACAGTATATGTAGTGCCTGAGGGAAGAAGAACGCATTGGATCCTCTGGAAATGGAGTCAGGTGGGAGTGAGTGCTGGGATCAAATCTGGTACAGTTAAGAGCAGTCAGGACTCTTAATTTCTGAGCCGTCATCTCTCCAGCTCCACTAAATGCAATTTTTAAAGGAACCAAAACTATGCTTAAGAACAAAGAGACTGTACTGGCCCAGTGTAACACTAGTCCACCACCGGGTTCCTGGAGAACATTTTAGTCCACAGTTAAAGGGACAAATAAGTGGGCTAGAGGGACTCAGGTCTCCAGTGGTGCCCTTGCAGGAAGCTCCGGGATCAAGCCAGCTTTTCCTTCTTCCTGGAGAAAGACTGGGCTGGAGGGATGAAGGTGGACCAGTCTGGTAGGGGACTTGCACTGGTCTGGAGGCGGCAGATTCAACAGCTGAACCGCGTCAGCTCAGAAATGGCCAGCGCTATTGTGGATGCCTATCCATCACCACAGCTCCTGGTGCAGGTATGCTATGGGGACCTTGCTCTCCAAACAACCTTGAGGGAAGTTTTACTGAGGGGCCAGGAATGTAGGTCAGCAGTGTGGGTTGGCTGACCTGAGAACAGACCTCCGGCCTGAACTTGACCTTCCTACTCTCCTATATCAACCCTTCTAACCAAGGGATGGCCATGGATGGGTGGTGTGGTTTTAAGAGGTCATTTATCATTTCCAGGCTTATCAGCGGTGTTTCTCAGAGCAAGAACGCCAGAATTTGCTGGCTGATATACAGGTGAGACGTGGGGAAGGTGTGACAGCCACCTCCCGCCGTGTCGGGCCAGAATTATCCAGGCGGATCTACCTTCAAATGACCACAGTGCAACCAGATCTCATCTTAGACAGTGTTGACTGATAACCCACCTTGACACCTGACTGCAGAGGGGCCAGAAGTACCTCCTAGGTACAGTTAGGGAGCAAGTCTCCCATCTGTGGGAATGGAGAAGGCTGAGACACTTGAATCTACCTCCACCACCATTTACTGTTCCTCTCCCAGCAAGCAAGATACCAAGGACAGCCATCCACCCCATCCCAGCTGACCCTCATAGCACAAAGGAGAAAGGTGGACCACTCAGACACGGATTTAATAATCGTAGAAATCCAAGAAATAAGCATCAAATCTCGAAGTCAGAGTGAACTTGCCTGCAGGTTGGCTTGACTACACCAGCCACTGAGCTGCCTCAACCAGCCAGGGAACTATGACGAGGCTGACTTCTGTTTTCATGATGTCATATGTAGTATGTATTTTGTCTCAATAAAGCATTTGTACCAATGGCTCTGGAGCTTGGAGGAAGACTAAAGGAATGTGTAGTGATGCTGAGTAAGGTGTGGACCTACATGGCAGAGCTATCGGGGGAGGAAAAAACAAAGGCCTTTCTTCCAGTGTCAGGACAGTTTTGAGTGACAGACCTATCCAGATAGGCCACTAGGGCTACACCGTCTGAACGCCGACAAGTCCTTGCTCCTCTAGGGAGAGCTTGCGACTGGGAGGATTTAGCAAATAAGCACCGAGACAGTGGCTTGTGATCCCTTCATGCAGCTGTTGTGAAGAGAAGGGAAGGGGAGAATGCTCTTGCGTACAGCAGGGAGATGGGTGGGGCTACCCTGGTTTGTGCTAATGTTTAGATATGTTCACCTGCAGGGCCACCATGTAACTTTGTTTCCCTTTGGCTCCCACTGTTCTATTCCTTCCTTCCCTTCTGTTCTAGGTCCAGAACCAACTCTAAACCTGCGTCTGTGAAGTCAAGTCTCTAGGTTGCCTTTGAGGTATTTCATCACACCAAGTGGTAGTAGAGCAGTCACAGTGCAGCTTTACAGAGAGGGATCTGTCTCTGCTTCCCAGGCTATCAGGGAATTAATGCTCTAAAACTGAGGCAAGGAGCCCAGCCTGCTGCCATTTTGTGGAAGCCATTGATAAGCTGAGGCAAAATTGCACAGGAGTTTCCCAGGACCCTGATGATATGAGATCTACTTATGGATAGTAGGACTGTCTATTATGAAAGATTCACTTTAGCTGAGACAACTCTGGTGTGAGTTCGTCCTCTTGGGTATTATACAGGAGGCCAAATGACATAAAGGAAAGGAAGAAAACTGGAGTGAGAGCTGGGTTGCGCCTTAGACTAGCTTGAACACTAGCTTAGGCAAGTAAGTCACGGACAGCACCTCCTGCCTCGGTGTTACACCAGACCAAAGGCAGTGAACGTAGTTCACAGCAGACATTTTAGACATTGCTAAAATGCTTGACTGAGACCTTTAAAGGAAATGTATTACTTCACCTTCCCAGCTTAGGCTGGGTTTACCCAAGTATTCCTAGTCCCCTAGTCCCCAGTAACACTGCCCTCCCAATCTGTCCTGGTTACCCAGGGAGGAATGAAAGAAAGGGTTTGTGACATACAAAAGTATAAATGTAGTGACAGCTGACCATTTAGTAGAAAGGAACCTTGCCTTACACAGCTTTGAATAGTTAGAAAAGCCTATGCCTTCTCTCCCCACCCCTAAGCCTACTCCTTTAGGCATGCAGGACTTCCTCCCCCTCTCCATTCCTCCGCATCCACCAGGGAACCCTGGCTAAGGAACAGAAGTCCTACAAAGGGGAGATCTCAAGTACCAATCAGCAGCCATTGATGACGGCAGGTAGGTCTGACGCTATAAAGAGGTTGTGTCCAGCAGAGCCCAATTCCATAGGAATCCAAGCCCCAAGGCTGGAAGGCGGCAGGGGCTGAGGGCGAGCTCACTGCTGGGAGTCGGTCTGCAGGACCCACTGGAGGATCTCATGGTGACGCAGGCCCTGGACAGCATTGTCGTAGATGGTGTTCACGCTGGTGCAGAGGGGCTGCTGCTGCAGCCCTGTCACCCGGCATGCAACCAGCCCTCCTGCCACACACAGCAGCAGCAGCGGCAGCAGCACCCTCAGCACAGCCCAGGAGCGAGTGTGTTTTCGGGGTGGTGGCTTGCGAGGGCGAGAGCCAGACTTCGATTCTAGAGAGACAAGAATAAGTCAGTGTGGAGAGAGGCTCTGCAGGCAGTCCATGCAGATCCATTTCCTTCTCAAGCCCTGAGAGACAGTTTAGGAACATCTAAATGAGAGCTAGCCCCTCCTCTTAGAGGCAGAAACAGTCTTCCAAGGACTACATTTGAAAATGGGATTCTAGCTGGGTGGGGTGGTGGCAAAGGTAAATATCAAAAAAAAGAAAGAAAGAAAGAAAGGAAGGAAGGAAGCAAGCAAGCAAGCAAGCAAGCAAGCAAGCAAAGGTAAGTATCTGAGTTCAAGGCCAGCCTGGTCTATAAAGTGAGTTCCAGGACAGCCAGAGGACAGCCAGAGATACATAAAGAAAAAAAGTGGGGTGGGGGTGGGGAGTTCCTTCTGCCTTCTAACTGTAGCTCAGTCCTCAAGGTTTTCCATTCTCTTTGGTAATGGGGAGATGATTTGGGGGCCTTCAGAATCACAAGGTGTGTTCATCAGGGGTGTCCAAAAGGGATAGATTGCCACCCACTTGGGGAGATGGGTCCAAATTACTAATATATACTATGTATAAACTAGGCATGGTGGCACAGGTCTGTAATCCTAACATTCAGGAGCCTGAATCAACACAGGAAGTCTGAGGACAGTCTGGGCTATACTGCAGCTGTCTCCAAAAGGGGTGTGGGGTGTGGGCGGGAGTGCGGGGTGGAATGTATACAAAGTCTTTGGCAAAATAATGCAAGTCTCTAAAAAAAGACTTACCAGTTGTGGTAGCTCATGCCTATAATCCCAACACTCTGGAGGCTCAGGCAAGAGGATCAGAGACTCAAAGCTAGCCTAGGCTCTAGTACAAGACCTGTTCTCAAAAAACAAACTCAGATAAAGGCACACACATTATAAATGCAACTACTACCAGTGACACTGAAGTTCTCTGTCTCCCCTGTGATGAACATATTTTTTTGTTTTTGTTTTTTTGGATTTGTTTTTTTTCAAGACAGGGTTTCTCTGTGTAGCTCTGGCTGTCCTGGAACTCATGCTGTAGACCAGGGTCGCCTCAGATTTCTGGAACTCAGAAATCTGCCTGCCTCTGCCTCCCAAGTGCTGGGATTACAGGCGTGCGCCACCAACACCCAGCTGTGATAAACATACTTTAATTTCCCTCTTCTCTTTTTCATTTTGAGACAGGTTCTCACTGCCACCCATAGCTTGAACTCCCTACCTAGTACTGCCACACCCACTTTAGGCAAGAGCTCTGAGGGTTTTCTCATTTATATTCTTCACCTGCTGCCAAACAGATCCAACCCCCACCTTCAACAAGCCTCGGTGACATTAGTCACTAGCTCAAGGCAAGGAAGGACAGGCACAGAGACACAGACCACCACCCCGCCCTTCCCCTGAAAATGGAAGCAAGCTTACTTGGGGCCTGGTTTGTTTCCTTCTTCGGCTTCTTCTCCTGCTCCCGCTTGGAAGCTTTCTGGGCGTCGTACTCCTTCCGCCGGCGCTCCTTCTCCTCCGCCTTCTCCCGCTTCCGCAGCTCGCGCTCCTTGGCTTCCTTCGCTTGCTGCTTGGCCTCTCGCTTCTTCTCAGCCTCTGCAGCATAAATGCGATCTTTGACTCCTCTCTCACACACACACCCCAGCAGCCCGTTTGCCTGAGGGCTAAGGTTGGGTTCATTTGCCTTCTTCTCCCTTAGTCCATGGACCACACAGGAACTGTAGGAGCATTCAGGTACTGCAGCACTTGGGGTGGAAGAGTTGCTGATTGTGTGTGGGATTATGAGTTTTAGGCTACTTTGGACTATATAAGAAAAATCTGTAAGAAAAATGTACTCCCACACTCAGGAAGCCCAGGCAGAGGATCGCCTGCTCCAGGTCACCCTTAGCTACACAGTGAGTACTTGGCCAGCTAAAGACAAATAAGTTTCCCTTAAAAACAATGCTTCTCTCAGGGTTTACTGAAGCTTATTAAGAGACTTCTGGCTATGGGTGTAATACAGGGGAACTTCAGAAAGTTATGGGTGGGCTAGCAAGATGGCTAAGTGGGGAAGGGCGCCTAGCCTCAAGCCCAGTGACCTAAGTTTTATCCATAGGTCCCATACAGAAGGGAACAGCCTCCCACAAGCTGCCCCCTACCTCCATCACATGTGCACCATTGGAACACACAGTAACTAACTAGAAGGCTGAGGGTAGGGGAACACAATATAAGCCTGGAAATTAGAGACAAGAAAACACCTCCTGTTCCTTGCAAAAAGAAAAAAAAGTACAAAGAAGGCAGAGTCTTCTAGAACTTAGTCATAAAGTACACAGAAGGCAGAATCTTCCAGAACTTAGTCATAAAGGAAGATCTAGCAGAGGTACTGATAATATGGAATGAAAGTGGAACAGGAGGATTGTGAGGTGAGCTCCTGTCAGCTTCCAGGCAGTGCAGTGTCTTTGTAGAGTTAAACCAACTTAGGTCAGGAAGATTCTACTCAACACTAGATTTGCTACAGTTAGCTTTATAGCTCATGTGTGTTTACATAAAGTATCCAACTGCCAAATTATTGGATTCTAAAAATGCATTTTCAAATTAGTCATTTATAAATCTGAAAAACATGTTTGCAAAGTCAGAATAGCACAAAATAGTGGTTAAATGTCCATTTAGAGCTTGAAAGCCTAGGGAATCTGTGGAGAGCATGGGGGGGCTGGGGGGGTCTTCAGGCAGGAATCTGACATTAGGCCATGACAAGGAAGTAAGCTCAGGCAGGAATCTAATTTTAGGCTAGAACAAGGCTGAAGTAGGCTTCAGGCATGAATGACTTTGGGCTAGGACAGGGAAGTAGGCTCAGAGAGATCTTGGTCATCCTGAAGAGCCCTTAGAAACAGTGATCACAGGAGTGGGATCACAGGACTTTGTTTACTGCCTTGCTTGTTCCTGGACTATTTGTGTTTTACTGCCTTGCTTGTTCCCTATTGTACTATTCTCCCTTAATACTTGCATGTAATTAAAATGGTATAAAATTGGGAGAAAATAAACCTGCCTTCAGTCTCAGACTTGACTACGGTCATGCTGCAGCTGTCTGGAGACCCTGTTGACTGACAGGGAGCTGAAAAGTAGCACAAGCTGCTCTCCAGGGACCAGGCACTGGCAAGGAATGGACACAACAGAAGTCAGCTGTCCTCCCATTGCAGCCACGAGCCTACCAAAGAGCTGTGGCGCAGGCACGGTGAACTCGGGGACTGCCTGGAGGCAATACTGGACATGTCCTTTCTCCTACCGCAGCTTAGAAGCCAGCCAGTCACTCAAGATTACTGAGTGCCAAGATGCAGAGGGGAAAAAACAGGACAAACTCTAATGGCTGCATTATTTGCTTGCTTTCTTACATTTTTAAAGGTTAATTTTAGTTTATGTACACAGGTGTTTTGTCTGATGAATGTCATATCCCCTGGAACTGAATGGCTATGAGCCACCACAAGGGTGCTGGGAATGGAACTCAGCTCCTCCAGAAGGAGAGTGAGTGCTCGTAACCACTGAGCCATCTCTCAGATCTATGTTTGCTTTTTTTGGAAAAATATTTTAGGATAGGCATGGTGGCAAATAACCTTAACTCCAGCATTCCAGAGACAGAAGCAGGCAGATCTCTGCATTTGAGGCAAGCCTGGCCTGCATAGTGAGTTCCAGCCAGGGCTACATCTTAATACATTAATATTTTTTATTAATTCTTTGATCATGGGGCTGGAGACATGGCTCAGCAGTTAAGAACACCGACTGCTCTTCCAAAGGTCCTGAGTTCAAATCCCAGCAATCACATGGTGGCTCACAATCATCTGTAATGAGATCTGACACCCTCTTCTGGAGTGTCAGAAGATGGCTACAAGGTACTTAGATATAATAAATAAATCTTTAAAAAAATATTTTTTGATCATATTCACCCCATCCCTCTTACCGTCTCCCAGGTCTGCTTTCACCTTCTAATCCCCACCCCAACTTCACGGCCTTTGGTTACGGCTGTTGGCATTGGTTTGGTTTGGTTTGGTTTGGTTGAGACAGGGTTTCTCTACATAGCCCTGGCCGTGCTGGAACTGAGTGTGTCCCAGTGAGTTGTGGTCTATATGCTGCCAAAGAAAGTATGTACATGGCTAACTTAATGTCATGCTTGCCTGTGGCTGGCCTTGGTCACAGTAGGCCTACTGGCCACCTCACTACCTTGGGATGCCATTCTAAAGCCAACAGAAAGCCAGAAAAGAATTTTAAGCATACTGTTTCAAAAAGTTCCCAAGCTGAGCGGTTCTGACAAGTCAGAGGGACTGCGGCTCCACAGAATGATGAAGACTCACAGAGGGCTAGCTGACAGACCGAGCACAGCAGACAAATCATGGGCATCTGTTCTACCTCAGGTTGAGAACTCCAGAGATGGCAGCTTCCTACCACAGGAAGGCTGAAGGGGGGGGATGGGTCTTTAGCGATTTGTTTTATTTGGGGGGGGGGGGTTTATATCGGTTTTTGATTGGTTGATTCTTTGTTTATTTTGATTTGTTTTCTGAGATGAGGGTCTTGTTTATAGCCCAGTCTACCCTTAAATTCAGAGTTCTTCCTCAGCCTGCCAAGTACTGGAATTATAGGTATGTGCCCATATCTAGCTCCAGCCATGTTGAAAATATGAAAAGCAGTTGTTTGTCTGTGGAGCCCTGTGGAGAAGCCTGGGTGGAGAAAGCCATCAGATAATGGGGAGAGGAGGCACCACTCTACTGCCTTTGCCCCAGCACCCTGCCCCTGCAGCACCCGACTCGAGTGCCCGCCCTGCAGCACCCCGCTTGAGCACCTGCCCCTACGGGCTGGTTAGGACAGGGAAGCCTAGCAGGAGGGCCACCCACCTCGCTCCACCTCCAGCCGGCGCTGCCGCTCTCGTTCCTGGTCTGCCTGCACGGCCTTCATGTGCTGTAACACCTGCAGGAGAAAAGAGGCTGGAGCTGCTGGGGGGCAGTCTTCTCAGCTCAAGTCTGTTCAGGACTCTTTGCTGACCACAGCCACCGGCCCTGAGGGTGGGGCAGAGCCAATGGAGGTAATCCTATCTTTGCATCTGAAACACGAATCTTCCTTGAGTCCCGTGGATCCGGGTCATTAAGACTGTCAGAAAAAAGCTTCCTGTAAAACACCACCAACTAGAATCTAAAAATCCTGTCACATCAGCTGTACAGGGATGATGTCACACAATGCACTGAGGTGCTCCCTCATCCCCAGGGAGACAGCAGCACGGCTTCCAGCAAGCTCTCCTGACCCTCTCCTTAGCGGGCATTGGCCCTTCTTCCACGTCTGTTCACCCGCTATAAATTCCCTCTGGTCTGTTGTTGGTTTGACAGTCTTAACAGGCATCAGCCAGCACAGAAAGCTACTCCATTGTAATTCCTTGTTACCTTTCTGTCATAAATTCCTTCAAAAGCAGAAACTGCTTTGTTCATAGGTAAATGGCTAGTTGCGACCAGTAGGAGGCACTGGCTAGATTTCTACTTCAAAAGGAGGGAAATCAAGACAAACTGTTATGCCCAGGACACACAACAGAAAGTAACACAACTGAGACCTGAGGAGTGGCCCTCTGAACAGAAGACAGGTCAAAGAGAAAGGCCCAAACACTGCCACTTGTAGTCAGCACCCAGTGCCCCAAATTCTCAGGTTAAACTCATGAATGATCTCTAGCTGAAGGTCAAAAAGTCTCACTGGACAGGGGAGCCAGAGTCCTTTTATCTTTTCTGTCTGTGTTCAGAGCTTCTACATGTTACATGCTAAGAAACTGGTGCTCCAGGGTTGTAACTCAGCGTCCCAGCAATCCAAACTATCACACTGTGTAATCTCAGCATGCCTTTCAACTGTGTAGCCCTGGCTGTCCTCGAACTCAGAAATCTGCCTGCCCCTACCTCCCTAGTGCTGGGATTACAGGCGTGCACCACCAAGCCGATCTTCTGATCAGGAAGCCAGAGATAACATGTGCTTGCCTGACCACTCAGCAGTCAGCCAGCAGCATGGCAGGCACTCAATAAACACTACTGCAGAATCCCACCATCTCCACTGCATGAACATGGCCAAAGCCTGAACTGCTCTAAAGAAGACAGCACAAGGGCCTGACCTTCAAGACAGTGGTCAAGCGTAACTCTTGGAAAGAACACACTCATAAGAGTGCTCAATAGCCAGCCTAGAAAACCCTTGCCTATAGCTTGGTTTTAAGCCACAAACTACTAACCCAGGACTTGAAGCTGCCAGTACCTCTCAAGGTAATCCAACTTATAAAAATGGCTACCTAACAAGGACCTGCAGGCACTGGAGGCTGGGCGGACATCATGGCGAGGAGAGCCCAAAACTGCACAAAGCTCCTGGTTCACTCCAAACTGGATCCTAAACACACTGTGCTCAGCGTCTGCCCTAAGGTAAGCTCCTGGGGCCTGTTGTTTTAGAAACTTCTGACCTTATTCTCATTCGTCCAAGCCACTCCTCTGCAATGCCTAGAGGTGTGCGGCACTTGTGCCAAGGACTGTGGTCAGTTACAACATCTGCAATGCACGGGACTACCTGGAACATGCCTGGAAGAAATGAGTGATCAGAAGGGACCTCTGACTAAATACAAACTCTCTCTGTAGCCATAAGCTATGAAATACCAATGGGTATCAGTGAAGACCGGGCTGACTTCGAACATATTGTGGTTCAAGAGTAGCTTTGAATTTCTGATCCTTCTGCGTCATTGTCAGTGTTGGGATTGTGGCCTTCTACCACCAAATTTGGTTTTATGCTGTCCTAGAGATCTCAAACCCTAGCTGGGCGGTGGTGGCACATGCCTTGGGAGGCAGAGGCAGGCGGATTTTCGGAGTTCAAGGCCAGCCTGGTCTACAGAGTGAGTTCCAGGACATCCAGGGCTACACAGAGAAACCCTGTCTTGGAAAAAAAAAAAAAAAAAAAAAACCCAAAAAAAAGAAAAGAGATCTCAACCCCAGAGCTTCATGCACATTTGGCAAGCACTACACCACAGTCTGCTCTTGATAGATCAGTTCCAGACAGTCCCCCATTGTCTGCTGAATAGAGAGGTAATGATTTGTGCGCACACACACACACACATACACACATACACACATACACACATACACACACACACACACACACACACTTCACAGGTTGGAAAAAGGAAAACACCCACTACCCAGGGTCATGAAGACTAAGACACTCACGCAAAGCAGGTAGGGCAGAGGAAGTATCGGCCACTAGCAACCTTCAAAACCGAGACTGCTCATCAATGCCAAGTTTCACACAGGATTTCATGAGCCATGTGGGCCTTGGCTGCTATGTCGCCTTGCCTGGCTGGTCATGTTACCTTAGAGCTTGGTGTTTTCTAACAAAGAGCCCCACTGATGGTGAGATTATATAAACTCTGAGGAGATAAGGGGAAAGAGGGGGAAGGCCACTGCTCTCGAGCTCACAGAGGAGACTTCACACATGTTTAGCTTACACTAACTGTAGTCAAGCTAAGTGTCTCGTACCCACAGCCCCCAGACATAGTCCAGTGAGCCTTTGGTGCTCAGCTGAAGCAGCAATCGGCTCCAATGGTGGGGTGGGAGGTACTGAGGGCACAGTGCTACCAAGCAAGGCAAGGAAGGCATCATCGAGGCGACTGGTCACCAGAAAGGTCTGTCTTGCATAAATGCCCTTGGTTCTTCTCACTTGTCAGGATAGGTCTGTCAATAGTGATAAACGTCTAACCCTTAACCCCCTTTTTAAAAAGCTGTAATTATGCCAGGCGGTGGTGGCACACGCCTGTAATCCCAGCACTCTGGGAGGCAGAGGCAGGCAGATTTCTGAGTTCGAGGCCAGCCTGGTCTACAGAGTGAGTTCCAGGACAGTCTCTGGGTCAGCAGTTAAGAGCACTGGCTGCTCTCACAGGAGCTGGGTTCGGTTCCCAGCACCCACATCAGGCAGCTCACAGCTGCTTGTAACTCTAGGTCCAGGGAAGTCAAAGCCCTCCTATAGCCTACATGAGCATCAACATGTACGGTACACAAACTCATGCAGACACACATACACACATCTTTTTAAAAAATAATAATAAATACTAAGTAAGCACAGCACCACAGACTCTCCCTCAGGCTCATCTCACTGAGAACTGGAACTGTGGGTACCCTGGGAGAAAAAACAAGAGGAGGGAGGGGCAAGTCCCAGGGGAGGCTGTGAGCGAGAACCCTGGGAGTTGCACACACACTTACCTTGTTTGCACACTGCTTACACTGCTTCTCATCCAAGCAATCACCTGCCACCTTGGCCAGGACAGGATCCAGGGGATTGTCCTTCAGATCCAGCCACTTCAGATTCTACAGGGATGGAAAAAAAGAGCTGGCTAAGCCTGAGTTTACACAGTCCCTCAACACAGAACAGAACCTGCTAGAAGAAAACTGTGTTCCACGGAAGAACAGCTGAGGCAGGACCAACAAGATGGCGGGGTCTGGTGTCCCCCTCCCTGGCTCGAGGTTCTGCTCCCGTAGTTCCTGAGCCCTGGACCACACTTGGCTGTGCAACCCGGGGAATGCTACCTTGAGCTGAGCGAAGCTCACAGGCAGGGTGACCAGCTTGTTGTTGAGGAGATCCAGGTGCTGAAGGTTGACCAGGCGGCCGAAGTCTGCGGGCAGCTGCTGCAGCTTGTTCTTGCTGAGGTCCAGCTTCACCAGGTGTGTGAGGCCACAGAAATCCGACTAGGACCCGGAGAACGGAGACTTTGGAATAAAGGTGTAGAAACCCCCAAGTAAAGAGAACCTATGAATCCCAACTGTACCTCTCGCCACCTAGCTCTCCTCAAATAACAATGAAGAGAACACTTGATATTCCTGGTGGTATCCACCAAGACAAGCTCGTAAAACAGCTTAGCAGGAAATGCATTAGAAATGCATACCCGCCGGGCAGTGGTGGCACACGCCTGTAATCCCAGCACTCTGGGAGGCAGAGGCAGGCGGATTTCTGAGTTCGAGGCCAGCCTGGTCTACAGAGTGAGTTTCAGAACAGCCAGGGCTATACAGAGAAACCCTGTCTCAAAAAAAAAAAAAAAGAAAGAAAAGAAAAGAAAAAAAGAAATGCATACCCACTCAGGAGGCAGAGGCAGACAGATCTCTGAGTTCTAGGCCAGTCTGGTCTACAGAGGGAGTTCCCTCTGTCGGCTAGTCAGGGCTGTTACATTAAACAAACAAACAAACAAAAAAACAAACTCTGACTACCAAAAAATTTTGTCCTGCCTTCCTCTTATCAGAACTAGAGCTCATGTCCACACTGCTACCACAGTGATGCAGGGTCCTCCCTGCCCTGCCAGTGCCCTGCCTTCATCTTTTGCAGGAGTTCTCACTGGACACGGCGGTATACATTTGTACTCCTAGCCACCTGGGAGACTGGTACAGTGAGAAGCTGGCCTGGGCAGAATAACGAAACTCCATCTCAAACAGCAACAGGACAGCTGCAGCTCAGTGGCAGAGGGCCTGCCCCGCATGAGCAAAGCCCAAAGGTAAATTCCTAGCTCCACACGCACAAAAGCTGCACGGAACTTAACCACGAGGCCCTAGGTTCGATTTCTACCCCCAATGTCCCTCCAAAAGAAAAGAAAAATACATATGCAGTTTTATAAAAAGGGACAGTACATGAGTACTAAGTCTTAGTCTTTGTTTTTTGTAACACCTAGTACACCTGATACTCTGCATAAGTACTCCGTGAGTGTTAGGATAAGTAACTAAGTGCCGAGGACCTATCTACTCAAACAGGCTCATTCTCGGCGCAGACCAAGCCATCTCTGACAGTGACAGGACCACTCAGCTAGGGCACTCTTCGTGCCCTGTGGGGACTTTTTTATTTATTTTTTTGGTTTTTTTGGATTTGCTTTTTTTCAGACAGGGTTTCTCTGTATAGAACTGGCTGTCCTGGAACTCACTCTGTAGACTGGCCTTGAACTCAGAAATCCACCTGCCTCTGCCTCCCAGAGTGCTGGGATCACAGGCGTGTGCTACCACCGCCCAGCAGGGGACTCATAATAATCACCAGTGGGTGAGAGGAAAGCTGTCAGAACAGACTCAGACTGAAAGGTGCACTTGAGGAGCGGAGTGAGTGTTGGGCGCCGTGGACAGCAGGTGCGGGAGCCGCTCCCCTTCTTTAATGAGACACAGAATACCTCCCGGAACAGAAACCGTTTTTAATGAGCTGTGGGAAGATGGTGCTGTTGACAATAAGAGAAGCCCAGGAGACCCTGAGAGAGAAGGCCTAATGAGCCAATGGAGAAACTGCTAACTTCTGAACTCCGTTACTGAGACTGAGCCAACAGGCGGCTACCCTGGACTCCAGCAAGGCAAGGCTGGCCACAGCAGAGCAAGAGGCACACTGACAGTGTGGAAAGGCCTGATATAGAAGGAGCACAACTACTGAGTGGCCTCTGCACAGGAGAGGACCAGAGGCTGAAGAAATCCAGTGCCTACGCAGGTCAACTAGCAGCTGGGTGCTGTCATCCCTGTAACCACAGACTCAGGAGGCCGCTGAGACCAGCCTCGGGCACACAGTGAAACCCTGTCCCCAGAGAAAACGAGAGCTGAGACAAATTCTGCTAGAGGACAGATGGGAGCAGGGGTAGGGAGCATGTGAGCAGGATACAATTATGTGTTATAATGACACGTTATTTTCTATACTGAAGAAAGAAAAGATTCCAAAACAACAAAAGGACTTGATATACATTGGGTATGCTCAAAAACAAGAGAAAAATCTCAAGCAATTCGAGTCCTTGTTTAGGGGAACAAAGGCAGGATAGTGTCCCATCAAACCACAGTCTTTCTTGTTCCTCATTGAAAGATATGTGGGACCCAATGTGGTGACTCAGGCCTGAGATCCCAGCTCTTGGGATGCTAATGCAAGAGGACTGCCTGGGCCAGTTTCTATGATCTCAACGCAAAATAGAATACAAAACCAAACAAACCACACTCAGAGGGTGAAGCAGGGACATTAGGGGTTCCAAGGCCAGCCTGGGCTACCTAAGACCTAGTCACAAAACAATATGCAAGGGATGGGGAATCACTGTCCCACAGAATGCAGAGCAAACTGACACAATGGTCTCTACCTCCTTATGCAAGAGAAGGAAACTACTTTCCTCAAAAGAATGAAATAACCAGAACATTGTAGGGGAGTACCAGGACAGGGAAATGGGGGGGGGGGGGTGATTAGGAAATAGGTGAAGGGAAGACGGCTTATGAGACCGGGGAGGGGGGAACCAGGTAAGGGGAAGCATTCGGAATGTAAACAAAGAATATAGAAAAGAAAGAAAGAACGCAGAAAAAGAGGAGGCCAGCAAGTGACTCAGCCACTCAGCCAACACCCACACGCTGCTGGCTTTACCTTCCATGGCCCGACTCTCCTGCTGTTCGAAAGGATGTACTTCTGAGGTAAGCCTCTCTCCCCCCGAGTGTCCCCACCGATAACCTCAGATTCAGTTGGACCATGTAGACCTAGCCTGAAATCACACTTTATGCCCTGTCTCCCCCTGGCTACAGGAAGGACGTTCGGGGCTCTGGGACCCAGTGCAATGTGCCAGTCTTACCGGAAGAGTACTCAGTTTATTGCAGGACAGATCCAATACGGTAGCCTTTGGAAGTGCAGCCTAGAAAGAGAGATGAGAAAAATATGTCAAACCAACACCTGGAATGATTCAAAGACATCTGCGAATAAAGCATTTTCCAGAGAATGTTCCCACAATTAGCAAAGACCTTTAAAAACAATATGGGGGAAGGCAGGGTGGCACATGCCTACGACCCCAGTATTCAGAAGACAAGAGGATATTAAGTCAAGTCTAACTTCCACTTCATAGTAAGACCTTGAGGGCCGGTTGGAGGTGGCACTCGCCTGTAATCCCAGCACTTGGGAGGCAGAGGTAAGCGGATTTCTGAGTTTGAGGCCAGCCTGGTCTACAGAGTGAGTTCCAGGACAGCCAGGGCTACACAGAGAAACCTTGTCTCAAAAACAACAACAACAAAAAAAAAAAAAACAAACAAAACCCTAAAAAGACCTTGAGGGGGAAAAAAGGCACAAAAATATAATGTTCTTGGGGATAAGAAGAAAAAAGCCAGTCAACTAAGATCTTGGGAAGATTGGAAAAGGAGGGATTTGACTATAGAATGTCCAAGGAAAAACTAAACCTTCATAAGCCCCCAGGGAGCTTGAAGTTTTCTCTAGTGCCCGTTATCTGGATTCAGGACAGGAACTGGGTCTAATAAAGCACTGCGTATTCATTCAGGTCTCCGTCCACCAACATGTGTTGGTACTAAGTGCCCTCTCTGGGGAAGGTTCTGGCTAGAGAACAAGAGAGCAAGACCCTCATAGCCTGCCTCTTCCTCCGTGGTGTCCAGGACTAGAGAGGCTCTGCAGAGCTGACCCTTTCTTCACCCTAAGGACAGCACTATCATGGCTGTATGCCTGGAAGAAGTGATTCCAGATAGCTTTCCTCAGGTCAGGCATAAGCAAATCTGGCCATCTTCTATAGAAGGGAGGTGGACATGCAGTCAACGACCCTACATCCACATCTCAAGTCTGACCACCTAGAGAAGTTTGGATACCACAGCAGGGAGAACACCAGCTACTTTTTCTTGCTACCCTCCAAGTATTTATCTTATGATAATCTCTGCAGAACATTTATCTTATTTTAACACTCCTAAGTGTATGAGATCGGAACCATTAACACCGTCTTATGAATGAGGAAATCTAGACACAAAGGTTGGTTAGTTAACGTGCCAAGAACATTCAGTTATTGAGCAATGATGCTGGGATATGAACCAGGCATGCCACTCAAACCACTATACTACACAGCCACAAAGTGGGGTGGGAATTAGGCCAAATGCCAAGGGCAAATATAATCCCTTAAAGTGTAGGGCATCCAAAGTGAAGTTAACAGGAGATGTTAGAGCTAGGGAGCACGGAGCTGGGTAAGCACTGATCAAGGACAGTAGCACCATGCTGGCAACAAATGAAGTGTGACGTCCCTAGGGCCCCCAGGCTTCCAAATGGGATTGGGGGTAGAGGAAGGGGGATGGAGGGGGGAGCGCGATTCCGGACAGTTTCAGAGCAGCTGGGATGAGACCTTGCCAGTCCTGCAGAGAGATTTCACTTTCTTCACGGAGGGCTGCCTGCAAGCTGGGAAAGCCAGCTGGGATTGCAGGCTTCTTAGAAAAAACTGGGTTCGGCGCCACACCCAGGTCTATCCGAGGCCTACTTCCCGGGACCAGGTCATTCATTCATCCTCAAACAACCCTTCTCAGCAACCCTTCTCTCGGGTTTCCACTCTAAGGCCCAGCACGAAACTGGACATTGTGAGAGCTTCCACAATCATGGTAAAATTCATTACTAGCCCCTAAAAAGTCCAGGATTGAGTAGGTAGAGCTACCCTATCTTCTGGAACTGTGCCAAAGTGACACGTGTACACCGCAATAAGAATACTGGGACGGACCGCAGCCTCCCTGGAGACCTAGTTTTTAAAGATCGGGAAACTGAGGCTTAGGAGAGGGGCCTGCCCGCGTGGGGCCGGCGTCGGGAGTAGGTGGGCTCCCGGGGTTCGTGGGGCCGTACTGACCAGCTCCTTGACGGGGACCTCATTCAGGTCGCTGAGGCTCAGGTCCAGCTCATTGCCGTCCAGTTTGTCGCGGAGGTTCCCGCCCTTGCTACCGGTCTTGGTCATGATGACGCCGGCTAAGCGGGTCCCTGCTCCCGGTTTCCGACGTACAGGAGAGAGGGCTGAGGCGCCGCTCGTGGGCTCAGCGGACTCGCACCCAACGGACCACGCCTGCGCCTTAAGCCGCCGCCGCTGCGAGGCCTCCGCCGCCCGTCCGCTCGCCCGCCGCACTCCCAGCCCAGGGCCCCGCTCCCACCGGTGCCGCCGCGACGACGACCACTTCCGTGTCCACGTCACCTTCCGCGGCTACTGAGATGGGCCGGGCCAGAGAGACCCGAGCGTGTGCCGGCGCGCCCTCTGCCGTTCAGGCTGGTGAACTGCAGCTATGGGGCGCCACCTCTGCCGGGAGGAGTTGAGTAGCTAGACGTGGCAGTCGGGAGGCATCTGTACAGAAAAGACAGAAACTGGGTTTGCCTCCCTCATGAGATCATCCCTATCCTCTGGATTAGGAGCCAACTCTGAGGGTGTCCTCCAAAATTACTTCTAGTCCTCGTCTAAATCCGGTTACTGTAAACTTCCTCTTCCTTCCTTCAGCCCTCCTCTCTCCACTCTGGAATCTCAGCACGTGAAAGGCAGAAGGATCCCCCACCAATTAGAGGCCAGCCTGGAGTTCCAGGCCATCCAGAACTACGTAGCAAGAACCTGTCTTTAGCCCAGCAGCGTTGGTGCACACCCCACCACCTTTAATCCCAACACTTGGGAGGCAAAGGCAGGCGGATTTCTGAGTTCAAGGCTAGCCTGGTCTACAGAGTGAGTTCCAGGACTACACAGAGAAACTCTGTCTCCAAACAAACAAAACAAAGAGCCTGTCTTTAGAAAAGGAAGAGCAAGATGGCTCATCTGCTAAATGTGCCTGCCACCAAGACTACCAATCTCAGTTGAATCCCTGGAGACTCACAGAGTAAAAGATAACTGACTCCCCCAAATTGTCCCCTGATTCCTCCATTCGTGTGCCCTGGCATGTACATGTGTATGCCACACACTAGACTAAATCAATCAATCAATCAATCAATAAATAAATATAATTTAAAAATGAAAAGTTTCTGTTGAATGGATTGTCTTCATCAGGGTTCTCTTAGAGTCACAGAACTCATGGGTAGTCTCTATATAGTTAGGGAATTTGTTGCTGACTTACAGTCTGTGGTCCAACTCCCAACAATGGTCAGCAGCAGCTGCGAGTGGAAGTCCAAGGATCTAGCAGCTGCTCAGTGCCACAAGACAAGCAGATGGAGAGAATCTTATTTATTCTAATGTCCTTATCTAGGTCTCTAGCAGAAGATGTAACCCAGATTAAAGGTATACACCACCATGCCTGGATCTGGGACTTGCTTTATCCTAGATGACCTTGAAGATGACAGAGATCTCCCTGTCTTAATCTTCTGGGATTCATAGTCCCTATGCCTTGAGATCTCCACGCCAAGATCCAGGTCAGAGTTCATTCCAGATATAGTCAAGTTGGAATTAGGGGATGTATCTATGGATGTATGTGGTGTCCATGCATGTACACATGCTCACATGTGTGTGTGAACATGTATGGAGGCCCTGGGTTGACACTGGTTGTCTTCCTTGATCGCAACCCTCACATACTGAAGGAGGGTCTCTCGTGGAAGCCAGAGTTCTCTGACCAGCAGGTTGTCTGACTGGGCAGCTTGTGCCAGAGATTTCCTGTCTCTGCTTCCCACATCCTGGGAGGGGAGACTGAAAGATAGCCCACCTGGCTTTCCTGTTGGCTTCTGGGGACCCAAGCTTTGGTCGTCATGCTTGAGTGACAAGTGCCTTCTGCTGAGTCATCTCTGGGAAGACACTCGTCTCTCCGCAGCCACAGGCACGGGCGATCTTGACCTCAAGTCCTGTTTCTTTTTATCTCATCCTACTATTCCTACCCGCAAAGGAGCTTACACTCCGCACACATAATCTGCAGGTGCAGACCCTGCCATGGAGGGCTCATCTCCCCCCACCCCCCATCCTCCAGTCTGTCCTGGAGCTAGAAAGTATTCCAACAAATTACGGTATGCCATTTTCTAAGGTCTGGGTCAAAATTCTGTTATTGATTAAACATTCAGTTGAGAAGGGAGTCCAGCAGAGTGACAGTAAGGCTCTCCATGACAACCTGCCATGGAGGGGGAAGGATAAAACGGCAAAGGATTAAACTTGGGCTGGAGAGATGGCTCGGCAGTTAAGAGCACTGACTGCTCTTCCAGAGGTTCTGAGTTCAAATCCCAGCAACCACATGGTGGCTCACAACCGTCTGTAATGGGATGCAATACCCTCTTCTGGCAGATCTGAGGGAGTGACAGTATACTCACATACATTAAATAAATAACTATTAGACTGGCCCCGCTCCACAGAGTATGCTCCTTGAAGAGGAAGGTGGGATGAAGCTGGAGATTCCGAGGATAGCCGCTTCGGGAAGCTTTCCTTAGGATGATGAATACTTCTGGCTTTGGCTAGAGATAGAGACATCATGACGTCTCTTTTTATTCTCCCTTTCTTTAAACAGAGTCCCCCCATAATCTGCATCCCTTTCCTGGGTGTAGAGAGTGGTTTTTAGGCACTCTCTAATTAAAGAACCAGGATTCCTTCCAAAGAGCTCCCTGCGAAAGGCGTTGTGGCTCGTGTGCTGTTTTCTGCTTGAATGAGAACTGAGGGAGAAGTAGCTCTGGCTTTGAGTGATGACTCGTCACCAGCATTGTAGGAGTAAAGTCCTGGCGGGCACGCGCCCAGCCACGTAAGCCGAGAGCATGACAAGGGGTAATGGCTCCTTCTTCCTTAGACTCTGGGTAGACAATCTATAAACTGTCTCAAACATTCAATCCAACCTAGAGGATAGACTCTGTAATTCAAGAAGGACTGTATCAGCTTATGTTACAAAAAGAGACAGAGACATGGGTTGGAGAGATGGCTCAATGGTTAGGAGCACTGGCTGCTCTTCCAGAGGTCCTGTGTTCAATTCCCAGCAACCACATGGTGGTTCACAACCATCTGTTAAGGGATCCAGTGCCCTTTCTTGGTGCGTCTGAAAACAGCTACAGTGTACACATATACATAAAATAAATAAATAGGGAGAGAGAGGTTGAGTTCTTGGATGTAGGGACTGCACTAGTCTGGGAAAGCCTTATCCTTAGAATATAGTAATGAGATGTCTGAAGGAGTTGTGAAAGACCAATCTATCAAAAGGAAGATAGATATTATTCATGATGGCTGCACAGTGACCCAGCAATTTATCTTTTTTTCCCCCAAGACAGAGTTTCTTTGTGCAGCCCTCTGTAGACCAGGCTGGCCTCGAACTCAGAGATCCACCTGCTTCTGCCTCTCAAGTGCTGTTTAAAGGCTTGCACTACCATACCCTGCCTCTTTATCTCTTTAATTGCTTACTTACCCATGCAGGCAAGCATAGGAATTATTCAACCAAATCCGAAAGCACAGGAATAAGTCTGTCTCCACCTCCCATTGTAACCCAGACCAAAGGCAAAGTGAGAGAGATGGGGGAGAGGGAGCACAGAAAGCCACCAAAAAGAGGGAGAAAGTTCTCTTTTCTAGAAACAGGAACAACATTGGAACAGGGTACGGGAATCTACTTTGTTACATCTCATTTAGTCCACTGAATTCATTGGGTTAGCTATGAGTTTGCTGCAAGCCCAGCAGAGAAGGCACGTGTAGCCATCGTCTTATACGTCACAGCCTCCTCCATCCCGGCAGAGTGGCCAGCCCCTGTTCTCTTGTACTTGACCTGACACCTCTTGTCCCATTCACCTTTACCTCTGTCTTCTTACCTGACATCGTGGGCCCAGAATAAAACACTAGAGAGAGAAATTTGTATCCATGAAGCAGGAGGGAATTCATTTCTGTTACTTCCAGGATGTCTCACCAAGTGTGTTACTGATGGTCTCTTATGTTTGTGGATTCTTGGCATCTTGTTCAAAGACCCAACAAAGCACACACAAATAGCAAAAGCAGCAAGGATTTTTTTTTGTGGGTCCATGAATAGAACTAGTTGGTTTGCTTAGGGGCAGAATGCAGGTGGTTTTCTGTGTTGATAGATAGGTTACCTAAGCCTTAGTTACATCCTGTGGTGGTTTGAATCAGTGTGGCCCGCCCTCATAGACTTATGTGTTTGGATGCTTGACCCATAGGGTCTGGCACTATTAGAAGGTGTGGCCTTGTTGGAGGAAGTGTGTCATTGTAGAGGCCATCTTTGAAGTCTCCTAAGCTCAAGCTACGCCCAGTATGGCACACAGTCTCCTTCTGCCTGCAGATCGAGACACAGAGCTCTCAGTTGAACTAAACCTCTGGACTGTAAGACAACCCCACTTAAGTGTTTTCCTTTTTAAGAGTTGGTGTGGTCATGGTGTCTTTTCACAGCAATAAAATCTTCACTAAGACAGAAGTTGGTGACAGGGACTGGGGTATTGCTGTCATTGGCCCCACCGTGCTTCTGTTTGAAGGAATGTGGATTTTGGAAATGTGTTGCAGTCAACAAAGCTGAAGCGAGTTGGAGATCTGAAGAGCACTGGACATCTGACACGGAGATGCAGGGCTTGGAGTTTGTCCGGCTGGCTCTCAGTCTTGCTTTGGTCCAGGGTTTCATCACTATGTTCCTTCCCTATGTTTTAGATCGGTAAAGTACGTCCTGTGTAAGTATGTGGTCTGCTTTTTATCTTTAGATTCTAGGGTATTACAGTTAAGAGATTGCATGAATCTTAGAAGAGATTTCAAGCTTTGGACTTTTAAACCTTATTGAGGTTGTGATTAAACTGTGGGGGCGTTTGAAGTTGGACTTAGTGCATTTTGCACTATGTTATGGCATAAGCCTATGGGGGCCAGGGAGTGGAATGTGGTGGCTTGAATAGGTGTGGCCCCATAGACTCCTGTGTTTGAATGTTTGCCTCATAGGAGGTGGCACTAGTAGGAAGTGTGGTCACATTTGTAGGAGGAAGTGCGTCACCGTTGGGGTATTTTTGAGGTCTCCCAGTGTGGTGCACAGTCTCCTCCTCCTGCCTGCAGACCAGGATGTAGCGCTCATTTCCTTCTCTAGCACCGCTGTGCCTGTGTGCCACCATGTTTCCTGCCACATGAGAACGGACTAAACCTCTGAACTGTAAGCCAGCCCCAATGAAATGTTTTCCATTATAAGAGTTGGCATGGTCATGGTGTCTCTTCACAGCAATAAAATCTTAACTAAGACACGTCCCTTTTCATGATGCATCTGATTTGGGTCATATGCATGCCTAATTATGTACGGGTATAAGATGGTAAGGAGGGGCTTATCCCTGAATTTGAACAGACAGTTTGCCTTACAGTGAATGCACTTAAAAATCAGTCTGGCCTGGTTTAGCTTATTTCCTTTAGAATGTGCTTGACTGCACATAGGAAGTACTCAGGGTTACTAGGAAGCCGTAGATTGGAGTAACCCGACTGCTTTGTTTGGAGAGAAGTGTACAGTTAGCTAGATGCAGGTGGGGTCCCAGCTTGCTAAATACAGTTGGGGGAAAGGGGTGTGTATGCACTGTGTGTCTTAGTCACTGTTCTATTGCTGCGAAGAGACGCTGTGACCAAGGCAGCTCTTATGAAAAGGGGCATTTCACTGGGGGCCTGCTTACAGTCTTGCAGTCTCAGGGGCTTAGTCCATTAGTATCCTAGCCAGGGGCATGGTAGTGTGCTTGAGCTGGCACAGTATCTGGAAGCTACATCCTGATCAATAGGCAAAGATAGATAGATAAAGAGAAAGGGGGGTGGGGAGAGAGAGAGATAGACAGACAGAGACAGACAGAGAGAAGAGAAAAACAGAGGCAGACAGAAACCAACAAAGAGACAGAGAGACAGAGACAAAAACACAGAGAGGAGGGAAAGAGGGAGAGAGAGAGAGACCTGGCATGGTCCACCCCCACCCCCAGTGACATACTCCCAACAAGGCCACACACCCCTAATTCTTCTAATCCTTTCAAATAGTGTCACTCCCTGGAGACCAGGCTGGCCTCGAACTCAGAAATCGGCCTGCCTCTGCCTCCCAAGGGCTGGGATTAAAGATGCGTGCCACCACTACCCAGTGAGCCATTCTTATTCAAATCACCAGGCAGTTCAAACCAAGCACCGGATAAGAGGTGCATGACTAATCCTTGCACTCAGGAGGTAGAGGCGGGAAGATAAGTAGTTCAAGATTATCTTGGGCTGTGTAGTAAGTCTGAAGCCAGCCTCTGTGTGAAGGTGTAGGGTTGTGTGTGTTTGTATATGGGCATGTAGTTGAGTTATATTCAGGGCTGATGGGACACTCAGCAGGTAAAGGCTACACAAGGTTACACAAGCCTGCCAACCTGAGTTTGATCCCAGGATTACATGTAAAGACTGAAGAAATTAACTGACTCCAGCAAGATGTCCTCTGATCTCCACAAGCACACCATGCCAGTCCCCAACCACACACAGAACAGGCACGGGCACACGCCCACACAAGTAAAAGTAATCATTTCCTCAGAGGAAGTTATGAGAGGAGAGTTGTGCCAAAGCTTTACAAATACAGCTTGGCTGAGCTAAGAGCATTTCGGCCTAGCTATCCCTAGGCTCAGGCTTGGAAGCTTCTAGCCTCCAGCGTAACCTTCTGCAAGCCCGAACCCTGAAGGTGTCAGCTTCCAGCCTCCATCTCCCTCCATCTGCTGACCTAGGCCTCTGAGACTCACTGCTGAAGAAGCTAACCTTTCTAGATCTTTCTGAACTCTGTTTTTTGTTTGTTTGTTCTTTCCAGGAGAGATTGAGAATGCAGTCCCCCACTACCACAAATTATGCAGTTGAGTTTCCCCACATTTGGGGACATCGCAGGGGTCAGCACATCCAGAGTGCAATGGATAAGCCTCACCCTGGGAAAACCACTTTCATGATCATGGTATCTCCCCTGCCAGGTAAGTATCTGAACTCTGGCTAGCTGGTTCAACTCAGCCGTTCTGGCCCAAACTCCTCTCCAAGGTATCCCATTCAGTCTGGCTTCTCTCGGCTTCTCACTGAATTGCTTTGCTTGGCCTCAAACTAACTCTGGCCATTTGTTCTAATCATCTGGCTCCTTCTTATCTCTGGCTTCTCATGCCTCTGCTGGCCTGCACAGAACCTCATGAACTCCACTGCTCCTGCTCTCTCTCTCCCTCCTTCCCTCCCTTCCTCCCTCCCTCCCTCCCTCCCTCTCTGTACTGCTGTACTCTGTACTCTGTACGGGAGCATTCTATCTCTGACTTATTCTGTCAAACTTTTCTCTAATCCATCTTTGTCTGCCCCTCAATTTGATGTCTGCACCACTACTGCCCAACCTGACAAGACTTTAAGACTGTGTGAAGTCTCCTCTGGAAAGGTAACTGTTCCCCATGTCCCCTGCCCCAAACCCAGCCCATCCCCCACCCCCAGCTGGGACACTTTGCTTCTTCAAGCATGGTATTTCTGGGGAATTTCCTATGTCTTTGGAGTTCATTGTTTCAGTTGTCTGATAGATTAAGAGAATATTGTTCCTGCCACCTCCTGCTGCCAGAAGACAGCCTGGGCTATACCCTTGGCAGAGTTGTAGAGAGTGCTTCTGAGGGAAGCCAATAGTACTAGAAAATGTAACTTCCCGTCCCTGCACAGTTGGTGGCTCAAAAGGAGCCCACCTTGGGGTTGTGAGGGTTAAATGGGACAACATAGCTGGTGATGGGCACCCAGAGAGTCTGAATAAATGAAGAGAAGGAGAGAGGGATCCCCACGTGGCCAGAAATGACCAAGGTCCTCAGGCTGGGGACTGAACATCTCTCAGTTTTAGCCCCATCTGAAAGGTTATTTCTTCACTGCCCCTGAAATGAACTGATTTAAGCCAGATTAGATCATATTAAAGGCAGGTTTATCGAGAAGCTGTCCTCCGTTGGGTGAGTTCACTGGGCCCAAGGACCACGGCCCGGGAATTCTCCAGGGGGCAGGGGCAGGGGTAGAAGACAGAAAGCAAAAGAGGGAAGTAAACATGAAGAGAGAAAAGGAGGAAGGGGGAGGGAGAGAGGAGGGGGGGAGAGAGAGCAAAATATCTGGGTTATATAGGGAGGAACCTGAGAGGGAAGAGGCTGGAAAGTTCAGGTGGAGGCCTCATATGCCTGGCTTGGACTGAGGGATGCTGGGAGACCCTGGAAGCCAGGTCTCCTTTGGAATGTAAAATATGTACTCCAGTCCTTTGTATGGTGTGTGTGTGTGTGTGTGTGTGTGTGTGTGTAAATCCAAATGAGGTGGTGTGATTCACTCTCAGAATTTGCACCCAGGGCTGGTCACTATTGTTTTTTGTTTGTTTATTTTTGTGTTTGGTTTGGTTTTGGTTTTTTGAGACAAGGTTTCTCTGTTACCCTACTGTCCCAGAACTTGTCCCATGAACCAGGCTGTCCTGGAACTCATAAACATCTGCCTGCTTCTGCCTCCAGGGTACTGAGAATAAAGGCACCGCGGCACCCAGCAGCTTTTGGGTTTTTTTTTTGTTGTTGTTGTTTGGTTGGTTGGTTGTTTTTTTTTTTTGTTTTTCGAGACAGGGTTTCTCTGTGTAGACCTGGTTGTCCTGGAACTCACTCTTAGACCAGGCTGGCCTCAAACTCATAAATCTACCTGCCTCTGCCTCCCAAGTGCTGGGACTAAAGGCATGCGCCACCACCGCCCAGCTAGACGTCACTTTCAAATGTGGCTCCTTGCTTTTACAAACTAGTTTTTCAGTAAAGGTGTGTACTGAGGCGCATCTGCATTCCAGTCAGATCACACACTGTCTTCAGGCGTGACTAGAAGCCATATTGCTGCATTAACAATTCTCTTCTCTCTCTCTCTCTCTCTCTCTCTCTCTCTCTCTCTCTCTCGCTCTCTCTCTCTCTCTCTCTCTCTCTCTCACACACACACACACACACACACACACACTCACTTTAGATATGGAAGCCAGGTCCTTTCTTTCTAGGTAAGTACTCTACTACTGAACTACTACTTCCTTGGTCATTTATTGTTCCTTTTTTAACTCAATCTTCTCAAAATTATCTGAGTGTTACAGGAGAGGGAATTGAGACTCGCAGGTATCAACCATTTAAATCCAGTCAAGGGAGTGAACGCATTGTAAGACAGGAGACTCATACCAGCTTGGTAAGGAGGAAGAGCTTGAGGGAGGGGGAAATCAGGGCAGGCTCCTCGGAGGATGTGGCAGGGTGGTGGTGTGTTGGGTTCTGAGGACTATGTATGATAAAAACCCTTAGAGGTTTGACCCAGGGAATCAGGTAGCAGAAAAGGACAGGCAGGGGGTGCTCTCTTCAAGGGAGGCTGCTTTAAATCCCTCAAGTGTGGAATGGGCAGCGTGGGAGACAGTAAGCCTATCACACCTTGGCAGCATTACCCTCGGGAACAAAAGACTGGCCCGGTGCTGATCTCCCCCGCCACGGCCAAATGTCATCTTGTACCCTCCTGTGCGGTCCAGGTTGTTTGGGGGAACTGCCAGGAAACACAAGTCCCAGCAGCCCTTGGGAAGCTGGTGTAGCAGTTTCCAGATTACAACCTTCTACCCACTCCCCAGGAAAACCTGTGGAGACACAGGGTATTCTAAGGAGCCTGGGGGTGAGATGGACGACCACCCCAGCCTGCAGGAAAGCCCCTCATGTTCAGAAGGCAACCAAGCCCATGGCTTCGGGAGCTCTGTAAAACTGACCAGATTCCTCAGGTCCCTCCCTCCCCAAGGGAATATGAGCAGTAATGCCAGCTGGGCGATGCTCTCAGACAAGCTAAGCTGTCTAGAAGACCTACTGCGCGGCCAGGAAGGAACAGAGTCCAGCCCAGCAGATGGACAGATGCTCAGACCGAGTGAGCCACCCGGAAGAAACTAGTAGAAAACGTAATGTTAACGGAAATAAATCAGACACCAAAAGATAAAGAATTACACATCCTGTCTTATTTCTGGAAGCCGAAACAAAACTTGACCTGAATATTGAATCATAATTAACCGGCAGGGAGGTGCAGATGTGCAGGGGAAAAGCGGGTATCGTTTGTGCCGCCCACTGCGCTCCAGGTTCCCGGCTTTTGTGAGCTGTCAGCCCTGTTGGAGTGTGCTCTTGGGATGCAGTGAGTCGTTTCTCTTTCTGTAACTAACCTTTCACCTATGATTCTATAAGTAACCTCAATAAAACTCATGGTTCACCAAGCTGGACTTTGGTGGTGACCGTATTTCAGTCTGTCGTTGGTTCCCTGTCTGAAGCAAAAAGATGTTTGCCCATGTCTCCCCAGGAAGAGAGTCACACAGGAGAAGCCAAAGGTCAGCATGGGACAGGACGCCTGGACTTTAAGCCAGCACTATGCTAAGCACTAAGGTCACCTTGATATGTCACTGCATTCCTCAAAGCTTCCGTTTACTCTTCTACAAAATGTGTGCACTAAGAATTTCATTTTTGCTGGGCAGTGGTGGCGCAGGCCTTTAATCCCAGCACTAGGGAGGCAGAGGCAGGCAGATTTCTGAGTTCGAGGCTAGCCTGTACTACAGAGCGAGTTTCAGGATAGCCAGGGCTGCACAGAGAAACCCTGTCTCAAAAAACAAAAAAAAAATTTGATTTTTTTTCTCCCCCCCCACCTTCTCCCTCTTGCTCTGGCCCTGCTCATACCGGCCCATAGGTCTTTTATTTGTTTCTCATTATGGATGGTTGCGAGCCACAATGTGGTTGCTGAGATTTGAACTTATGACCTCCGGAAGAATGCTCTTGCTGAGCCAGAGATTTTGTTTAGATATAATTTATATAATTATAATTTATATATAATATAAATAAATTAATATAAATTAATATAAATAAATTATTATTGGTACATGTCTTTATTCTCAGTACTCTGCCTTCTGTTTATGAGTTCCAGGACAGCCTGGTCTATAGGACAAGTTCTGGGACAGTAGGGTAACAGAGAAATCCTGTCTCAAAAAAAACAAAACCAAACTAAACACAAAAATAAACAAACAAAACAAACAAACAAACCAGCCCTTGATTTTTTTTCAACAGTCATTCCTCTGTATACATCTATTTGAGTGAATTTAGATTATATTATTAGAATTATTTTTTTTTCTGTCTTTTTTTTTTTTTTTTTTTGATTTGGTTTTTTCGAGACAGGGTTTCTTTTTTTGTTTTGTTTTGTTTTTTGGGTTTTTTTCGAGACAGGGTTTCTCTGTATAGCCCTGGCTGTCCTGGAACTCACCCTGTAGACCAGGCTGGCCTCGAACTCAGAAATCCGCCTGCCTCTGCCTCCCAGAGTGCTGGGATTAGAGGCGTGTGCCACCACTGCCCAGCTTATTTATTTTTTTAAAAAATATTTATTTAATCATTTTACATTCAGATTGAAGCTCCCCCCCTTCTCCCAGTACCCCCCTCACACTCCCTCCCCATCTCCTGACAGATGGGTACCAGCATCTCCTACCCTCCATCTCCTTATCTACTGAGGCCAGACAGGGCAGTCCAGCGAGGGGAAAGGGATCCAAAGGCAGGCGACAGAGTCAGACACAGCCCCCACCCACTCCAGTGTTAGAGGACACACATGAACACCAAGCTGCACATCTGCTACATATGTGTAGGAGACTTAGTCCAACCTCTGCGTGCTCTTTGGCTGTTGGTTCAGTCTCTGTGAGCCCCCATGGGCCCGGGTTAGTTGACTCTATGTCTTCTTGTAGTGTCCTTGACCCCTCTGGCTGGCTCTCTCTCTCTCTCTCTCTCTCTCTCTCTCTCTCTTTGGTTTTTTTTCAAGACAGGGTTTCTCTGTATAGTCCTGCTGTCCTGGAACTTGTTCTGTAGACCAGGCTGGCCTCGAACTCAGAAATCCACCTGCCTCTGCCTCCCAAGTGCTGGGAGTGCGCCACCATGCCCGGCTCTCTTAATCCTCCCCCTCCCCACTCTTCCACAAGACTTCCTGAGCGCTGCCTATTGTTTGGCTGTGGGTCTCTGCATCTGTTTCCATTCAGCTGCTGGATGAAGCCTCTCAGAAGAGAGTTATGCTAGGCTCCTGTCTGCAGTTACAGCAGACTATCATTAACAGTGTCAGGGCTGGCTCTCTCTCATGGGTCTCAAGTTGGACCAGCCATTGGTTGACCATTCCCTCAATCTCTGCTCCATCTTTATTCCTGCACATTTTCTAGGCAGGACAAATTTTGGGTTGAAAAATTTGAGAGTGGGTTGGTGTCCCCCTCCCTACCTGACTACAGAAGATGCCACTTCAGGTCCCATATCCCCAGCTACCAGGAGTCGCAGCTAGCTAGTGTCACCCCATAGACTCCCAGGAACTTCCTCCAACCCAGAGATGCACCCCACCAATTTCCATTCTTTCTCCCAGTCTTCTCCTTCCTACCCCCACCCTCCCCACACCTGATCCTCACCCCCATTTTCCATGCCCCCTCTCCCACCCAAATTCCCTCCCTCCTTCCACTTTTGATGTCTATTTTATTTCCCTTTCTGGGTGAGATTCAAGCATCCTCTCTTGAGCCCTCCTGGTTACTTAGCTTCTTTGGGTCTGTAGATTGTAGTGTGGTTATCTTGTATTCTATGGCTAATATCCATTTATCAGTGAGGACATACCATGAGTGTCTTTCTGGGTCTGGGTTACCTCACTTAGAATGACATTTTCTAGTCCCATCCATTTACCTCCAAGTTTGTTGACGTCCTTGGTTTTAACAGCTGAGTAGTATCCCATTGTTTAAATGTACATTTTCTTTATCCACTCTTGAGTTGAGGAACATATAGGTTGTTTCCAGTTTATGGCTATTTCAAATTTATTTGGTTTTGGTTTGTTTGTTTGTTTGTTTATTTGTTTGTTTGTTTGAAGATAGGGTTTCTCTGTGTAGAACTGACTATCTTGGAACTCTCTCTGTAGCTCAGGCTGGCCTAGAACTCACAGAGATCCATCTGCCCCTGCCTCCCAAGTGCCAGGATTAAAGGTGTACACCACCGCTGACCAGTTTATTAGAACTATTTTTAAAATTACTTTGTGACTTGTTGGTTTGAATTTCATGAGGACTAAACATGAAGGAGAACTGGAGAGATGGCTCAGTGGTTAAGAGCTCTGGCAGTTCACAGCTGTCTGTAATTCCAGTTCCAGGGGATCTGACACCCTCACACAGGCACACATGCAGACAAAGCACCAGTGCACACAAAAATGAACTGATTAATTTTAAAAACCATGTAAAGGAAGCGAGGCTGTCTGTAACCCCAGCAATTGGGAGGCAGATATACAGTGAACTCAAAGCCAATCTGGGTCACATGAGGCCCTGCCCTAAAATTTTAAAAAAGCACATAGCTAGATCCTGTTTCAAAAAACAAAATGATAGTAATAAAGTTAATTAAGGATTTTGAGATGCAGCCGGGCAGTGGTGGCCCACGCCTGTAATCCCAGCACTTGGGAGGCAGAGGCAGATGGATTTCTGAGACTGAGGCCAGCCTGGTCTACATAGTGAGTTTCAGGACAGCCAGGGCTACACAGAGATACCCTGTCTCGAAAAACCAAAAAAAAAAAAAAAAAAAAAAGGATCTTAAGACGCAGACATTATCTTTACTTATATGGAGGACCTCGCCATATAATCTCAAGTGTTTTTCTAAGAAAGGCCTAGGGAAATTGGGTATGGAAACCGAAACAGAAAAGCAGCCGTTAGAGCCAGGAGCATAGAGCACCTGGGCCATCAGGAGCCCCGGAGCGTCTCACACACAGTCCTGCCCAACCTTTGACATAGTGTTTGATGTTGTAATACACAAATGTTGGACCTCATTCTTAGCTATCATTGGACACATAAAGCTCATGGGCCAAGTGTTGGACACATTTCTAAGAAACCAGTGTAATGCAAACACCTTGACTTTAGTGCCATTAACTTGTTTTAGACTTCTAGTCTCCAGAACACACACACACACACACACACACACACACACGCACACGCACACGCACACGCACACGCACGCACTCTCTCTCTGTCTCTCATTTATTTGTTTGTTTATATATTTATTTAATGTGTTGAGATAGGGTCTTGCTATTAGCCCAAGGTCCTCTAGCCCATTTGGTTTCAAACCTCAAACTCAGGATCCTTCTGCCTCAGACATCCCAGTTCTGGGACTACAGGTGAGCACACCTCCCCTGTTTAAGGGCATTAAACATGTGTGATTTGTTGCCGTAGCAACAGGAGGTGAACACAGTGCCCAGTGCCTCTGCTCCTCTCACTCAGTCCCTGCCCACCATCCCTAGGCTGTGAGCCCTCTGCTAACATCAACACCAGGCTCCTTGTAACTAAACAACACCCTGTAGTCTTACCTCCACGTTCAGGGCCCAGCTACACACACAGTACAGTGTTACCTGCTGGATGTCTGATGAACCAATGCACTGCAGAAGACGGATTTGCTTAACTTAGTTCCTGACTTTGACCCAAGGAAAGATAAAAGTCACATCATTCAAACAAAGAGGCTTGTTTTTCTCTTTACAAAACCAAGGCTTTCACAACATTTGGGCTGTGTGAGGAGTGATTTTTTTTTCTTTTTTTGGTTTTTCTTTTTCTTTATTTTTTTCCCACTTTTAACTTATTTTATTTCACATGTATCGGTGTTTTACCTGCATGTGTGTCTCTATGACTGTGTCAGATCTCCTAGAACTGGAGTTACAAACCGCTGTGATCTGCCAGGATGGTGCTGGGAATTGAACCAGAGTTCTCTGGAAGAGCCACCACTGTTCTAACTGTACTCTAGCCATTTTTTTTTTCAATTTGGGGCTGCAGAAAAATATAAATAAATAAATAAAATCAATCTCTTCAGAGCCCATCTTTCTGGGTTTGCAGTTTCCTGTGAACTGTGGTCAAATTTAATTTTACACCAGGCAGCAACACATGGCAGATTCCTTATTTTCACTTTCAGTTTGAAAACCAGAAACATCTGGGTTTTGTTTTTTTTTCTAGTTTTTTCAAGACAGGGTTTCTCTGTGTAGCCCTGGTTGTCCTGGAACTCACTCTGTAGACCAGGCTGGCCTCAAACTCAGAAATCCGCCTGCCTCTGCCTCCCAGAGTGCTGGGATTACAGGTGTGTGCCACCATGCTGGCAACATCTGGGTTTTTTTTTTCAGAGCGCTTTTATCTGGCTTTTGTTGGTGGTGTTGGTTTATGGGACATTTGGTATTGGTGAGTAGGTGGATCTATTGGGCCCAATTAACAGAATAAGAGCATTGTGTTCTAAGTCTTCTAAATCTCTCTGGAGATTAAACCATTGCCTCTGGCATCTCCCTCCTACCTGTACCCCTTCTCTTTGCTGGAGATAGAAGTCAGGGCTTTATACACAGTGGCCAGTGCACACATCCTAGGCAAGTAAGTGCACACAGGCTAGACCAGTGCACACAGGCTAGACCAGGGGGCTATGAACAACAACACTTTTATTCTCGGGATGTCCTTGTTTGTTTTACAAGATCTTGGTTTGAAGCCCAGGCTAACCTCTGACTCTTCCTGTGTTCCTCGGCCCTCTTAGTCCCGGGGCTACGCCACTAGGACAGTCCTCTGCATTTCACTGTGGCAACCTTATTGAACCTCAGTCCAGTTACTAATGGCTGGCATTAAGGTGAAAGTTTCTCTTGGGCCTGTTAATAAAGCTTTTTTATTAGGTTACAATTAAGCTGGAGGTTTGTAGCTCAAGTGAGTGTGTGGCCCCGAATTCCTTCCCCAGCACACACACACACATACACACACTCACACACATACACACACACACACCACAGCCATGTTTACTGTGTTAAAAAATAAAGCACTAAAAAGTGTTATTACAGTGTGTGTGTGTGTGTGTGTGTGTGTGTGTGTGTATACTTGGAGCCACAGGACACGTGTGAAGGTGAGACGACAATTTACAAGAGTCAATCTCCTCCTCCTACCGAGTGGATTTCAAGCATCTAACTCAATCATCAGGTTTGGTAGCAATTGCTTTCATCTGCTGAGTCTTCTCACTGACTCTCTTCCTCCCGCACACCCCGTTTGTTGTTGTTGTTTGTTGCTGTTGTTGTTGTTGTTTTCAGACAGGGTTTCTCTGTGTAGTGCTAGCTGTCCTGAAACTCCCTCTGTAGACCAAGCTAGTCTTGAACTCAAGAGAGTCTCCCATCTCTGCCCCCCAAGTGTTGGGATTAAAGGGATGTGCACCACCACCCAACTCCCCCATCTATCCTTATTGCCCTTAAACCAAGGGCATCTAGCACACAGTCAACCATTCTACCACTGAGCTAGAGCCCTGCCCTCATTTTAAAACTATGGTCTCCCTCTTATTCTTGCTAGCTTTAAATTTGTCCTGTCGCCCAGGTAGGCTTTGAACTCATGATGCTCCCTGTCCTTGCAGAAGGACTAAGCATTTGAAGGCAGCCCAGGCTACATGACACTCTTGCAAAAAGCTGATCTGTGGTCTGCTGTGGAAACCTTATGCAACATCTGCCCATTTGCCCTGCTCTCGAATTACTCCATGTAGTATAAAGCAGAAGTTTTTTCAGGCCTCACTGCCCTGAAAAATTCCATTCAACAGCCGTTTCTGACTCCAATGTGAAGATGGAGGACAACTCCACACCTGAGTGGATGCTGAGGGAGGACATCTGTCTGGCACCACTCAGGAGGCATAGATGGAGAAATTACTTATTCCTAGGAATAGGAGTGATGGCATTCTATAGATTTATTGGGGGTTAATTGAGATTGTAGGGACATAAAACATATTAAAATCATATCTAGAGGGGTTGAAAAGACAGCTCAGTGGTTAAGATCTCTGGTTGCTCTTCCTGACCCAAGTTTGATTCCCAGCACACACATGGTGGCTCACAAGCATCTGTACCTCCAGTGCTGTGGACTCTGACGCCCTCTTCTGGCTGCTGGGAGGACTGCATGCACATGGTGCACAGACATACAGACAGACAACTCAAGACACAAAATATAATAATAAAGGAAATCAAGTCATATTAGGAAAACCAATCCCAAGAACTTATTAAGCATACTGGATTGAGAAATGGTGCAAACCCCTTCCTTAGAACCCCCAACAAGGAAGCTATCTAACACTGAGTTGCCAGCATCTATGATGTCACCTGACCCACCCAGTGTGTTAAAAGATGGACCGAAGGCTGGAGAGGTGGCTCAGCAGTTAAGAACACTGGCTGCCTGTTCAGAGGATCCAGGTTCAATTCTCAGTACCACCTGGTGGTTCACAACTGCATGTAACTCCAGTTCTAGGGAATGTGATGCCCTCTTCTGGCCTCTGTGGGCACTGCACTGCACATAGTGCATAGAGGCAAAATATCCATATAAAAATACAGACTGACAAAAAAGAATTTGATAACCAGAGAACTCCCCACTGTCCCAGGGGCTTCAACTCTGCTCACTTCCCCACTGTTGGGGTCCTCCTGTTCACCTATGTTCACCTGCATCCATTCATCTATTGGGGCCGGGTCTTGCCCTGTGCACCTAAGCCTCCGTGGTCTCACACCTCCTCTCTGCAGATGGACTCAATTCTGTAGCTCTACTCGAAGCTATGGCTCCGCAGCAGCTCGAGTCGCGCCTCCACCAGCTGCAACTGCCCCCTCTGCCTGGGCTCTTTATCTTACGAAGGTAGAGATTCTCCTTGTGACCTATTAGAATCCAAGCTTTGTCGTCTCAAGATTTTTGAAAGTCCTTGAGTTTTGCTATGGCCTCGTAAACCCTTTACAGTCGTTCTGTAAGCCTCTATATTGAAGTGTCTACTTCGATTTATTTTACTTTGTGATACGTAATCTGCGATCTGAAAAAAAAACCTCACACATTAATTAGGATTGAGATGGAGAGATGACTTAGCCCATAAAGTGTTTGCCATGAAAGCCCAGAGACCTGGATTCAGATCTGTTAGCTTCTACAAGGTGCTGTGTAGACTGCGGGGGAGAAAAATTATAAGTGGCATCACCCAGCAGTGAACTCTGAAAGTTAGAATACCAATCCACCAGGCAAGATATGCCCACTGGTGCAACAGTGACACGCAGGCTACAGGAGTAACCAACTGCTTTAGGCTGGAATTTGAGGCCTACTCCACAGAGGGGAATCCAGACCAGGAACTGTCAACCTGGTTAAAAATTCACGGCTTGGGAGGTTGTGGACCCTAACGTCAAATCTGCTATTGTTGTTTTGTTAAGTGGACAGGTAACCAAAGTGATTTCTAAATATTTCTGTTTGTACACATAGGTTAGTATTGTGCTCAACCTTGGCCAGAGAGGCTGCTTTCTCCAGTGGGATGCAAAGAATCACAACTGATCAAAGTGCAGAGAAAAGTTAACTGTGGCGTGTTCAGCCCCAAAGGAGACATTTATATCGACGGTACCAATCCTGAGGGTCGGGGAACAACAGAACGAAAAGGCTATAAAAGCCGGGGAGTGTGGAGGAGTGTGGAGGAGTGTGGAGGAGTGTGGTGGAGTGTGGTGGAGTGTGGAGGCCGTGGTACAGTCACGAGCTTCCACTCACTGATGCTGTGGTTACCTGCATAAAACCCAGCTGAGATATGGCAAACCAGACCAGTCAACCTTCCAGCAGGCTGCACGCGTCAGGCTCAGTGGATTATGATGAAGAAGAAAACGGAGGAGAGGGCAGGAAGATGGGAGGGGGTCCTGGGAGAGTGGGAGGGAAAACCAGGGGTGGGTGGGTAGGATCGAGATACAGTGTATGCATGCATGAAATTACCGAAGAAGAAAGAAAAGCTTTTAAGAAAGAAAAACGTGGAGAGAAAACCAGATGCTTGACCAGGACATTTGGTCCCACACTTCTGTTTGCATGTGCACATATATGAACATATATATATACACACCACACAAACCCAAAACACCAGCATACAAGAACTTGTGTTTTCCTCATCCTGTCAAAGAAAACGAGACTTCGAAAGTTGCTGCCAATAAAACTACTGCTCCCTGTGAGTTCATTGCTATTGAAGAAACGGTGATTCAAATTCATTCTGAGTGTGAAAAGACACAAATGGGTTTGTTTTCTAGCAGAGCCCTTGAACAGCAGTGGCTCACATATGCGATGCTAGCACCCTGACGGCTGAGGTGAGCTGCCAATTTGAGGCTAGCTTGTGCTACATAGTAAATCAAGACAACTAGGGCTTCACCAAAAGGTCCTGCCTCAGAAACCAAACAAAAACAACACCAGAGCTGGAGCAATGGCTCAGAGCTTAAGAGTTCTGGTTGTGCCAGGCAGTGGTAGTGCACACCTGTAATCCCAGCACTTGGGAGGCAGAGGCAGGTAGATTTCTGAGTTTGAGGCCAGCCTGGTCTTCAGAGTGAGTTCCAGGACAGCCAGGGCTAAAAAGAGAAACCCTGTCTCAAAAAAACCAAATCCAAAAAAAACCAAAAAAGAAAAAAAAAAAAAGAGTTCTGGTTGTGCCAGGCGGTGGTAGTGCACACCTGTAATCCCAGCACTTGGGAGGCAGAGGCAGGCAGATTTCTGAGTTTGAGGCCAGCCTGGTCTACAGAATGAGTTCCAGGGCAGCCAAAGCTACACAGAGAAACCCTGTCTCTCGAAAAACCAAAAAAAAAAAAAAAAAAAAAAAGAGTTCTGGATGCTTTTCCAGAGGACTTGGATTTGATTTTCAGCACCCAAACAATGACTCTTGACAAGTTCCAGGGGATCTTGGCCCTCTTCTGGTCTCCAAGGGGACCAAGCACTCACAAAATACCAACACAGGTAAAATAAAAATAAGAAAAAAAAATAGGGGCTAAAGAGATGGCTCAATGGTTAAGAGCAATGATTCCTCTTCCAGAGGTCCTGAGTTTAATTCCCAGCAACCACATGGTGGCTCACAACCGTCTGTAATGGGATCTGATGCCCTCTTCTAGTGTGTCTGAAGACAGCTACAAGGTACTCATATACAAATAAAATAAATACATCTTTAAAAAATTAAAAACAGAAACACCCCACATCAAACCAAACCAAACCTTCTTCATCTTTCCAATCAGCAACCTTAGAAACATTCCCTCACAAGCATTCTCTAGCTGATCATGTACTGGACAGACTGAGTGGTTGTGGAGAGTTGGGGAGGGGAGATTAGTGGGGTTTATTGCAATTGTGGGTGGTTTTTTTCTTTGTTGGTTTGTTTGTTTTGAGACAGATCTTCTGTAGCCAAGGCTACCCTCCAATACTGTAGCTGAGGATGTCCTTGAACTGATTCTCTTCCTTTCATCTCCCAAGTGTTGGGTTTATAGACATTCCCAACACCATGGAGAGTCAAAGTATTGCAGACTTAGAGCAGAACTGTCTTGTGCTGTTTTTTGTTCTTTTAATAACCTTTTGTGATCAGGCACCTTTAATAACTATTTGTGACTGCCATGATGGTGCCTACCTTTGATCTCAGCCTTTGGGATGCAGATGCAGGTGGACCTCTGTGAGTTTGAAATTTATGTAGTGAAGTCTAGGTCTGCCAAGGCTACATAGTAAGACCTGGTCTACAAAAACCAAACCAAAAAACAAGCAACACAGCAATCAAAATAATTATTTTGTTGCTTATCTCTGAGTCTGACCTAACATCCTTTCAACTATCCAGAAAAATCTTTGGAATGAATTCAGACCGATACAACCTTCTATTACCCCAGAAGTTAAGAATGTTGTCAGATAATATCTGAGACCCATAGCAGTCTCATTTCACATTTTGCAGGCTCCTGCCTTTGCTATTATGAATAATTCTGTGAGGAAACTTGGTGTTAGGATTATAGGTCTGACCCACTAGGCTTGGTTTCACTTGAACTATTTTTTTTTTTTCAAAAAATTCTCTTTATCTTGTGTGTTATTTGATTTGTATGTGAGTACAGCCATGCACTCCTGTGGTAGTCAGAGGACCTTTTCCGGGAGTCCGTTCTCTTCCTCCACTTTGTTGGGTTCCTAATTGCCTTAATTGCAGGCACGTGCCTGAGGTACTAGACTGTATAGCTCTGGAGAGGGTTAACTGGCGGGAACTCTCGTTCCGGCACTGGGATCCACACTCTGGGCTAGCTGGCTGGGCTTCTGGGAGAATCTCCTGTCTTTTCCTCCCCTCTTGCCTTAGGAGTGCTGTGGTTACAGATATATATATCATTAAGTCTTACTCTTTCCCCCAAACCCCCAACCCTTTGATTTTTGAAGACAGGGTTTCTCTGTGTAGCCCCTTGTTGTCCTGGAACTCACTCTGTGGACCAGGCTGGCCTCGAACTCAGAGATCTGCCTGCCTCTGCCTCCCCAGTGCTGGGATTAAAGGTGTGCACCACCACTGCCTGGTCTGCATCCTACCTTTTCGTGTGGTTTCCTGGTTGGTCCCCAGTCTAACATCGGACTTTGCCTAGGAAGTGGTATTTCTATGTTCAGAGCTATCTCACTGACCTCATCAGAAATTTTATTTGAGATATGGCAAGTTTCAGGCTGGCTAAGTCTACACAGAGAACCCTGCCTCAAAACTTGCTATGTAAACCAGCCTGGCCTCAAACTCATAGAGCTCTGCCTGCCTCTGCTTTTCTGGATTGCTTTGTTTTCTGAGACAGGATTTCTCAGTATAACCAGCCCTGACTGTCCTGGACTCTTTGTAGACCAGGCTGACCTTGAACTCACAGAGATTCGCTTTTGCCTTTCTAGGGCTGGGATTAAAGTCATGAGTCTCCATGCTCTGCCCATTTGAACTATTTTAACTACCTCAGTTCTATCTTCTCGATTTACCTCTGAGTGTTTAATTTTTTAATTCCATGTCTTAGTGGGTCTTCTGTTACAAATAGGTTTGTCCCTAGAGAAGTATAAATGCCTACCCTCTCCTTTTACAGTTCCAAACCTTCTTGGATTGGATTACTTCAAGGTCTGCATTGGAGGACCTTTAGGTGTATTGAACTGTCTTACAGGCATGGACGAGGGGTTGCTTTCCACCAGCTAACCTTCCCCAGACCTACCTAGTCTAGTACCCCAGGCACGTGCCTGCAATTCGGGCAAAATTCCATATGACCAGAGGAGTGGCTGGAATCTAAGTGAGGGTCTTATGACTCTCCTCCCCATTCACTGAGGAACTCCAGAGCCTCCTGTCAGCAGGCACTGCTGATCTGATGAAGATGGCGGCCTTTACTCAGAAGGCTGCGCCCTGCAACGCCCTCTAACAATAGCTTCACTGGGGCTGTGGGTTGTTTTGTTTTGTTTTTAACATTCCAGCTGGTGATGGTGGCGGCACTTGCCTTTAAGCCCAACACATGGAAGGCAGAAGCAGGAGGATCTCTGAGAGTTCGAGGCCAGCCTGGTTTATAAATTGAGTTCCAGGACAGCTAGGGCTACCTAGAGAAACCCTGTGTAAAAAAAAAAAAAACAAAAAAAACAAAAAAAAAACAAAACAAACAAACAAAAAACCCCAAACCAAACCAAAATCTATATCACATTCCTTTCCTTTATGTACTATTATTGGTATATAGGATCTTTCAACTTATTTATTTATTTATTTATTTATTTATTTATTATTCATTTAGAGACAGGGTCTCATTGTGTAGTCCTTGCCAGCCTGAGATTCACTATGTAGACCCTGTTGGCCTGGAACTCACAGAGATCTGCCCGCCTCTACCTCTGGTAATGAGATGAAAGATATGCGCCTCCACACCCAGACTTACTTATTTATTTAAACAAAGTCTCAGTATGTACTTCAGGTTGGCCTGGAACTGGCTGGGGGATTCTGCCTGCAGGTGCAGCTGACACCTTAGTTTATTATATTTTACTTATTGTTTTATTTTCACTGTTGTTTATTATTATTATCATTATTGTTGTTGCTGTGCATACATATATGGGCATATATGTGCTGGGCATTGAGCACAGGGCTGTCAACATGCTAGACAAGTCGTCCATCGTTTTCACTTTTGTTTTTTTCAAATAGGGTTTCTCTATGTAGACCAGGCTTGCCTTGAACTCAGAGGTCTACCTGTCAACTGAAGGAGTGCGCTACCGTGCCCAGCGTACCCTTTATTTTGAGACAGCATCTTTCTAACTTGCCAAAGCAGGCCTTGACCTTTTAATCGTCCTGCCTCAGACTCTCTAGAGTAGCTGGTATAACATATCTGCACCACCAGGCCCGCAACACACAACTTATAAGAATATTGGCCTCCACCTCTTTCCTTCTCCTCCTCCACTCCCCATCATTTCAGCTAAAACAGTTTCCGAGGCTCATAGCATTATATTAGTTTCACTGTGATAAGAATTTTTGTACACAGGAGAGCATGTTGGCAGACTTATAATCTCAGCACTGTGGGGCAGGAGCGGGAGGGTCGGATGTTCAAGACCAGCATCAGTTACTTAGTAAGTTGAAAGTTTGAAGCCAGACTCGGCTTCATGATACCTTGTCCCAAAAAATAAAAAGCAACCATAGGAGCCCAGGAGATGGCTCAGCGGGTGAAGGTGCTTCCTGCCAAGACTGATGACCCGAGTTTAATCGTGGGACCCACATAGCGGAAGCCAAAGGAGAGACCAACTGCATTCAACGAATTGTTTTCTGATCCCCATCGTGCGCATGTACAGTGTGCATGTACAAATCACATAACATTGGCTGCGGTGGTGCAAGTCTGTAATTCCAGAAGACAAAAGGAGGCAGGAGGTCAAAGTTCAAGGCGATCCTAGGATTTACACAGAATGGGGTCAGCTGGAGCTGTGTGAGACCCTGTCTCAAAAAAAAAAAAAAGCTACATGTACAAATACCTGATGTAGCATTGATTTAGAGCCCCTTTCTCTCCCTGCCTGCCTGCCTCTCTGTCTGTCTGTCTGCCTGTCTGTCTCTTTTTCTCACCAGGTTGGCCACACACTCCCGTGTAGCTGAAGATGCCTTTGAGTCCCTGATTCTCCTGCCTTTATCTCCCTGGCTGGGATCATAAGGGGTTGACACCACGCCTGTTCTGAATCAGAGAAACAAGGAGAAGGGGATAAAGGCTTCCCCAGGCTAGCCCATAGTACAGGTAGAATGGTTTATCTTCCCCCCACCCCCCCAAAGACTCACTCAGAGACTAGTCAGGAAGAGAAAGGGTCCCGGGGACCAGAATGTACCCTTCACTTTGCCAGGGCAATTATTTATCTAGAAGGGGTCAACGATTTGTCCAGGGTCATCCACCAAGCCTTCCAGGCAGGGCGTGGACCCTGAGCTTAGGATACCAGCCAGCACCCCTCATTCCCTGGGCCTGGCTGTCTGAAACCACTGTGTGAACTTGATTTGGGGGAGCATCATTGCCATTTCAAGTTCAGCTTTTCAAAGTCTCTCCTCTTGACTTGTTCTCCAACAGAACACAGACTGTCCATAAAGCTGCCAGAGAGATCTCTGGTTACTCTGGAGATCAAAGGGGGAGTAGCTGTATTACTCATGACCCCAGCTGAACCAGATTAAGGCAAAGGTTCACTAGGCCAGCCTCTGCCCTGATCCAACTGTTCGTCCCTGCCTGGCTTTCATCATTCCAAGTCAGGAGAGAGGAAGCCACCCGGCCGGGTCCTTTCTTTTCTTCCCAGATCATTCAGGACAACGTGGAGCTAGAAGGTGTAGGACTAGTGTGCCAATCTTTGGTTACTCAGTGCCCAGACCCAGAAATGGGCAGTCACCTCTTCTAGATCTTGTCACCCATCCTCCTTGGATGTTAAAATAGGGCACAGAGGGCACAGCTAGAGGGTTGAGTCACAAAGTCTGGGTCCTCTGGAGCCTAGGGGAGCAGCTGAGGAAATTGTATTGCTAGGGCAGAAAGAGGGAAGGTAGGATACAACAGACTCGTCCCAATGCCACGCAATCTTGTCTACTTGGCACTCTTCTCAGAGTGACCAGAGATCTGGTCGTGGGGAGGATGCAAGGTCAAACTAAAGCTGACTCTTATTTAGCCTCTAGCCGGACTAGCACCTCGGTCCCCGGTGGTCCCCGAGTACAGAGGGGCTCGCCCATCAGACCGGGAGGTCCCGACTGCCTCTCCTCTCCCCAGAGACCGACCCTCTGTTCCTGCTGGCAGGCCTCAGGGGCTCTGGGAGCCGGTTCCTTTGGCCTGTAGCTCACCACCGGGGAAGTTCCCACGTGACCCAAGCGCTGCTGGGCAAGTGGGACCAACCAGTCCAGGCATTGTCATCTGGCTCTATGTAGACTGTTGGTTTCCCGTTTATAAAACTCCTAGGTCCTCCAAAATTAGAGTGAAGATTGCAGGATGGCCCTGTATTGTGCAGCAGAGCGGGTCTTGGGAGCGTGGGGGGAGGGGGCAGGGGCGGGACTTCGAGGGCGGGCTCGAAGGGCTGTAGTTCCCACGCAAAGGTGGCCAAGAACGAGTCGCCACTTCCCGGCCTCTCCTCGCCCCGCCCCGCTCCGCCCCGCCGCGCGGGGACCCAGTCCTCACCCCATAGGCAGAGCGACCCTCCCGCCTCCCCGCCCGCTTCTTATTCACCCCCGCCTCGTTCGCTTTCAAAGTTTACTCCCGGCCCGGATCCGCGGCGGAAGCGAATCATGGTTGTCCACCTCGGGATGCTGCGCCTCGGGAGGCTGTGTACTGCGAGCCTGGGGGCGCGCGGGCCCCGGACGCTGCTCTCTCGACCTCGGCCGAACTCGAAGTTGCAGGGTGTCCGCGCTCTCAGGTACCCCCGAGCAGCTCTCTGAAAACAGAGGGAGGCTGGGCAGTCCCGAGAAGGGAACTTGGGAGTTCTGCAGAGCTTGGCAGGGGCTGACCCCGCACTGGGTGGCCCTCACGCACACTACCCTACCACCTAGGCAAAGGGAAAAAAATCGGCTTGCCTGGGGTCTGGGGCTGCTGCTTCGTAGCTACAGGAGTCCCAAACTGAGTTCAAATTCCAGTTCAGAATTCCGTATGCGTCCCATGTGGTACACAGGGAGGCTTTTAACAGTACGCCCAGGAATAGAGCTGAATTCCGGGACACTCTCAGCTGTATTCACTTCCGTGAAAAACTTGGGACCGTTTGAGGGTCCTCAGAGCAATGAGTGCAACAGGTCTTTCTTCCCTTTGTTTTCTTTTCTTTTCCTTCCTTCTTTTCCTCCTCCTCCTCCTCCTCCTCCTCCTCCTCCTCCTCCTCCTCCTCCTCCTCCTCCTCCTCCTCCATTTTTTGAAACAGGGTTCTCTCTGTGTAGCCCTGGTCGCCCTGAAACTCGGCGCTGTATACCAGGCTGGCCTTGAAATCACAGAGATCTGGCTGCCTCTGCCTTCTGGGTGCTGGGAAAGTGCTGGCTAAAGACTCACGCCACTACTGCCCCTCTGTTTTCAGTCATTGCCACTTCTGGTCCCCGTCTGTCTTCAGTGCAAGGTCTGGGAAGGGGGTCGGCAGGAGAGAGTTGGCTGAATAAAGCTCATATGGCCAGATACTGAGGGAAGTGAGGAGCTTGCTGTGGAAAGGCCAGGCTGGGAGAGCCCGCTGCGCAAAGAGCTGAATGACGGGGTTTTCCGAAGCCAGTAGGGATGCACATCCCGTATTCTGCTCTACCGCACAGTCCCGCAAGCTACTAAGGCGGACAGTGGTGGACAATGGTGGTGCGTACCTTTAAGGCAGAGGCAGCCTGGCCTATGGTGTAAACTCCAGGACAGCCAGGGGCTACACAGAGAAACCCTGTACACCCAATAAAAAGACACCCAGAGAAGAAGCTGGACGGATACGTTGGAAGATGCCTTTTTGGCTGGAACTCTCAGGTTACAGCCTTCTGAAAACTAGGAAACAAGCCGGGGTGTGTGTGTGTGTGTGTGTGTGTGTGTGTGTGTGTGTGTGTGAATCATGCTGAATTAGTGCTCTAGCACTGATATACATGCCCAGCACCTGTGAAGCGCTTTAACATCCTTCTGCCTCCTTTCCTGGGGAGACCTAGGGGCTCACAGCTGGGTGTCCAGGCATAAGTGGTTTTTGTCGTTATTGTTGTTTTGTGCTTAATATGTATACACTGCCGATGTCTTCAGTCACACACTGGAAGAGTGCATCGGATCCCATTACAGATGGTTGTGAGCCACTATGTGGTTGCTGGGAATTGAACTCAGGACCTCTGGAAGTGCAGTCAGCGCTCTTAACCACTGCTGCGCCATCTCTCCAGGCCGCACTTGTGTTTTAAGTGCAGGTGAAAGCAACTGACAGAAGTGTTTTCCTTCATCTATCTCTACTTTACTATTTTGAGGTAGGGTCTTTGACTGAGCCCGGGGCCCACTGATTCTGCTAGGATGACTAGCCAGTCTGCTCTAGAGGTCTTCTCTGTCCCCGCCGCCCCCAGCCCTAAGAAGTTACAGGAGGCTGAGCCACTGTGCTCAGCTTTTGTGTCTGCTGGGATCCGAACTCAGTTCCTTCTGACTGTATAGCAGCCATTTCCCTCGCCCCAGCATTCCTGATCTTTGACCTTTTCCTGTGTAAACAAAGCAGGTCACTTACTTGCCTCAGGCCTGTGACCTCTGAGGGCTCAATGTCAGGCCTCAGAGACACTATGTCCAGAAGAGATCCATTTATCAAGAGGAAAAAAAAATATTTTCTGAGTATCTGGCCCAACTTCTTCCCATTCCTCTCATGTTTGCATCCTTCCTTGCTGACTTTCATCCTTCCAAACGAAGTATCTGGTTTGTCCCCCACTCTCCGCTGCAGAAGCCTCCGTCTCAGGCATCTCAAATATTTAGCACACATCTCTGAGGGCATTGACCTAGCCCTCAGAGGTCAAGCACCTAGGCCCATAGGACTCAGACCCTAACTGGTGGAAGGATGAAGGGAATAGGGGGAGCACTAGATGGTGCTCCGGGCTGGTGGTGTGGGAAGCTGTTGTCCTCCACTCTCTGATTAGGTTACAGGCAGGGTTTGCAGCTGCCCAGCACACCAGGTCCATATTTGAGGTTTCTTTGTGTTTTTGAGGCAAGGTCTTGGTGTGTAATCCAGGCTGCCCTGCAACTTGAAGCTATTAATCTTTCTATCTCAGCCTCTGAAGCCGTGAAATTACAGGCGTGTATCACCATGCCTGGCTCAGGTTGCTGGTTTTGCTGAACAGGAAAGAACAAGAATTTGAAGCTAGCTTGTCTTGAGATACAACCCTGGCTACTAGGAACAGAGTTAATGGCCAAGAGGCATGTTACCTAATCTCTGAGTGTAGTTAGTTTGTTGCTAATGAATTCTTACTTGGTAACTTTCTGTGGGTAGAGAGGCAGAAGCTAGTAGCTGTTGCTTTTTAGCCTTTCCTTTGAGGTGGGGCTGACCCTAGTTAGCTAAGATTTAGACTTATCTGGACCTTAGCAATCCCATCAAAGGGCAGGTGTATTGAACCAGCCCCCATCCCTGACTCCACCCCCAACCACTGACAACTGGGTCTCTGTACAATGGCTTCGACAGGGAAACCTGCAGTGTGGGTACCTGAACCCTAAGTATTTCAGACTTTAGAAATGTCTCCTATCAGCTGAGTGGTAAGGGCAGCTGGGTGGTTAAGTTCAGCACTCAGAAGGCAGAGGCAGATGGATCTCTGAGTTCAAGGCCAGCCTCGTCTACAGAACAAATTCCAAGATAGCCAGGGCTGTTAGACATTGAAAGCCTGTCTCAAAAAAAAAATAAAACCCACCACTACCATCATCACCACCACCACCACCACCATAATAACAAAAACAAAAAAGAAAGGTCTTTCATCAACCTCATCATTATCTTCCTTCTCTCCCTCTTCCTTCCTTCCTTCCTTCCTTCCTTCCTTTCTTTCTTTCTTTCTTTCTTTCTTTCTTTCTTTCTTTCTTTCTTTCTTCTTTCTTCCTTTCCTTCCTTTCTTCTTCCTCCTCCTCCCCCTTCCTCCTCCTCCTCCTCCTCCTCCTCCTCCTCCTCCTCCTCCTTCTTCTTCTTCTTCTTCTTCTTCTTCTTCTTCTTCTTCTTCTCTCTCTCTCTCTCTCTCTCTCTCTCTCTCTCTCTCTCTCTCTCTCTCTCCCTCTCTCCTGTACCAGGAATCAAACTCAGAATCTTGCTAGGCACATGCCACCTTCTACCCCCTTGTTTTGTAGGAAGAGTTTGTTTGTTACACTCAAATAAAAACTCCTGTGTGTGTTCTCTTTGTACTCACAAAGGCACATCTACCAGCCGTTCCCTTTGGATGCCAACAGTGAACACTCCACCAATGCAGTCCTGGGCTCCAACTCTTTATTGCCCCTAAGTAACTCTTTGTAGTTTGCTTCCTTCATAGGCTGTGGGTTCCTTTGGGAGGTTATATTGAGTGATCATAGGATTTTATAGTATGATTACATATGGAAATTGCACAGATCTTAAATGTATTGCTCGGTGAGTTTTAATGGCTTGTTCTCTATTGCTATAACTGAACGCCAGAGAACAGAGCCGTTTGTAAGCCTCCCTTCAGAGTTCATTTAACTCAAAGTTCTGAGGGCTAGGAGTCCAAGGGCCCAGTGCCAGCATGTGCTTGGCACTGGTGAGGGCCGTCCTGCTGGGTCATGACATGGCCCAGAGCATCACGTGGTAAGACCGGGAAACCATGCCAGGGAGAGCCATTTCAGAGTAAAGTTCTAGAACCCATTACTCCACAAAAGCATGGGTGGGTTACACCATTCCCAAGTGCAGAGGCCTCATGATCCAAAGATTGCATTCTGAGAACCATTAGTATATGAATTTGGAGAACCATTTAAACGATATCGCTCATAAACTCACTACTCCGTTTCCAAAGTTACCTTTTTTTCCTCAAGACTTTTTCCTTCCTCCCTCCTTTTCATCTTCTTTTCCTTCCATTCTTTGTGGTTTTATTTATTTTATTTAATAATTTTTAAAAATTTACTTTTATGCACAGGGATGTCTTTCCTGAATGCATGTCTGTGCACCTTGGGCTTGTCCCGTTGTCCTCAGAGGCTAGAACAGGGCATTGGATCCCCTGGAACTAGAATTCAAGATGGTTGCCACCGTGTGGGTGGTAGGAACGTAGTCTTTTAGAAAAGCAGCCAGTGCTTTTAATTGCTAAAACATCTCTTTAGCTCCTTGTTGATTTGATTTTTGAGATGGAATCATAATGAGATGGATCTTATTATGTTGCCTAGAGAGGCCTTAGACACAGCAATCCTCCAGCCTCAACCCCTCCAAATGCTGGCATCCCAGGCATGGGCCGCCACGCCCAGCTCTCCTTATTTCTTCCTTCTTGTTTATATGGGCTCCTTAAATGCTTGGCAGGAACAGTGTAAGGCAGATTGATGTTGGCTCATGGTTTGAGGTCAAAGTCCATCTTCACAGAGAAGGCCCGGGGTAAGATGACCGGCTCTGAGGGCCAGAGTGTATGGCATCGCATGTAAAGTGGTGTAATGTGGCAAGTTGTTGTGTTGTATGTGCCAGTCAGGAAATGCTAGCTCTCAGAGCGCTTTCTCCTTTCTGGGCAGTCTGGAAGCCCAGCCTGCATGGTGGTGCCACACGCCTTCGGGTAGCTTTTCTTCCCTCCATGAAACCTCTACGAAAACACCCTCAAGTCTTTGTGATTCCATGTCCAGTAGAGGGTACCATGATTAACTACCACAGTGTATTTCTATGTGTGTGTGTGTGTGTGTGTGTGTGTGTGTGTGACAGAGAAAGAGTATGTATGTGCATGTGTGTATAAGAGTATGTGTGAAAGAGTGTGTGAGACTGAGAGTGTGTATATATGAGAGTGTGAGAGAGTATGTGTGTGTCTGAGAGTCTGTGTGTGTATATGTGTGTGTGACACAGAGAAAGAGAGTATGTATGTGTGTGTGAGACTGAGTGTGTGTGTGTGTGTGTATGTGTGTGTGATACAGAGAGAGCTTTGTATGTGCCTGTATGGGCGTGAGTTTCAGACATACGGCCTTGCACACACCACACAGGTGTCCAGCCACTGAGGTTGGTTTCAACACCCTCACGTCTAAGTTGTTTTTTTTTTCCTTTAAACATTTTCAGAAACATTTACTTGTGTGCATTTGTCCATGCAACTTCTCACAATCTCCCTCCACCATGTGGGTCCCAGGGATTGAACTCGGGTCCTCCTCAGACTTGGCCAAAAGGACCTTAAGCTGCTGAGTCATGTCACTGGCACCACCCCTGAGGACTGGTTTTAGGGAGAAGGGGTTGTACTTGTTTGTTTGGTTTTCACTGAGACAGAGTCTCATTCTGTAGCCCAGGATAGCCCCAAACTCATAACACCCCTCCTGCCTCAGCTTCCCAAATGCTGAATTTAATATGAGTTATCACATCTGTATTTTTTGGAAGGGAAGGGGTTGACAGAGGTGGGGGAACAGTCAAGGTCTCACTCTGTAACAAGGCTGGTGGAGAACCGTCTGTAGACCAGGTTATCCTGACACATCGCTCATACTGGCTTACTGTAAGTTTGACGCTAACCTGGGCTACATATTAAGCGTAATAGGATTTTACATGTACACCACCATACTTGTTCTCTGAGGTCCTTTTAAAAACATCATGTTAGCCTGGTGGTTGTGGCAGTGGCGGCACACACCTTTAATCCCAGAATTTGGGAGGCAGAGACAGGCGGATCTGTGAGTGTGAAGCCAGCCTGGTCTACAGAACAAGTTCCAGGACAGCCAGAGCTGCACAGAGAAACCCTGCCTCAAAAGAAAAACAACAAAACAAAACAAAACTACCATGTTATTTTTTGCGCTCTTAATGACCACTGTTTAAATGACGGTGGTCAATAAAATGACCACTTTTTAATGCTCTCACTTTAGATTTTATTTGTCACAGGACATATTGGCTTTCTGGAATAGTGACTGCAGGTTGTAGCTGGTACAAGTGAATCGCCCATATGTGCAGTAGATAAACATCAGAGCATTATGCTGGGAAATGTGGCTCAATGGTTAGTGCTCGTCAAGGCTGCATTGAGGCCCTGGGTTCTGTCCCCAGCACATAATAACACAGCTAAGATTGTAACTTTACCTCAGGAAAAGGTAGCCTCGAACATACACTCCCAAAGTAGTATGAGAAAAAGCCCCACGTGGAGGAACATGCTGCAGTTTCAAAACACTTGAGATATGGAGGCAGGAAGTTTGGGTAACACTGGGTTTGCAGGTTCAAACCCTGTGTCCAGGGTTATTTCTTCCTGCCGACTAATGCTACTATATATATAATCAATCACTAGTGTCCGAAGGTTAGAGCAACAAGCCCCCTCAGGATGCAGGTGACTGGTGGCAGATAGGCTGAGGGGCAAGAAATCTCAGGGTGGTTTGCAGCTCTTGCCACTCAAGAGGTTGACCTTGAGTGGCCTGACTGTGCCAGCAAGTCCCCACATCTTTTGATTACCTCAGGTGCCCTAGTTAAGAGGGCTTTAAACCTATAGACTTTTTTTTTTTCTTTTTTGAGGCTGGGTCTGGCTAGCCCAGGCTGACCCAGAACTTAATATGTAGACCAGGTTAGCCTCTTCCTCCCTCAGCCTGCTGAGTACAGATGTCACAGGCAGGAGAAACCACACTTTGCTTTAGCACTTTATAAAAAAGTCTTTCTTTGTTTTTTTTTTTTTGTTTGTTTATTTCTGGTATCCCACCCTTCTCTCACTGGGCGAGCCTGATTCACAGGCAGCTGCCCTCTCTTCTCACTCTGCTAGCCCAGTTCATAGGGTCAAGCAGTTCTAACAGCTTAGAATTCTTAAAGGGCCAGGCGCACAAGAGAAATCACACTACTCACACACTTAAAATAAAAATAAATACTTTTCTAAAAAAGTAGGCCAGTTGGGGCTGGAGAGATGGTTCAGCATTTAAGACACTGATTGCTTTTCCAGAGGTCCTGAGTTCAATTCCCAGCAACCCCAGGGTGGTTCACAACCATCTGTAATGGGATCTGATGTCCTCTTTTGATGTGTCTGAGGACGACAATGTACTCACACATATAAAAATAAATAATTAAAAAGAAAAGCAGGCTAGTTGCTGGAGAAATGCTCAGTGAATAAGAGCACTGGCTGCTGTTACAGAGGACCCAGGTTTAGTTCCAAGCACCCAAATGGCAGCTCACAACCTCCTGTAACTCCAGTTGCAGGGGATCTGATCGATGCCCTCTTGTGGCCTCCAAGGACACCAGGCACACACACACACACACACACACACACACACACTCAGATCCATTTGTTTAGCATTGCTTCGTTTAGTTTTCTCCCTGCAATATTTTTTCTCTTGTGTCAAAGTGTAGACCATTGACTTGTCATTTTAACATCTTTAAGCTTTCATAGCACATGCTAATTACACATAACACTGGGTTTCAGGATGGTGTTCTCATACAAAAGCACAGCGCATCTGTCAATCATACACATCCCATAGTATCTATCTCTAGCCTCCTCCCACTCCCAAGAGGTCCCCCTTCTACTTTCATGGGGTGCATGGTGGGGGTCTTTGGATGAATCACATTAGGGTTGTTTGTGTCACAGGAGCCTAGACATCTTACCAGTGACTATACCACTGAAGAAACGCTCCACCCATCAACTGTTATCTTTGCGTAAGTCTCCAGGGATGGAGGGAGTGCTCATGAGCCCATGTCAGCCCATGTCAGGATGTTGACAAACTCAGTCTTGCCCGGACCGGGTGCTGGAAATCACAGCTGCTCTGAGATCGGCAGCTGAGCATTCCTTACGTGCCCTCTGTCTTCCCCAGCCCCCAGCCTCACACACTTTCCTGAGAATGTTCCCTGAGCTTGAGTGGATGCTGCATCTGTGGACAGACGATCGCCGTCACTTTTTCTCCATACTTTGACCCATTATAAATCTCCACACTCTGCTGACCACGGCAGGAAGAGGCCTCTGTGACCCGAGCTGTTGACACAGCTGCACCGTTATGTGGTTATTCAGAAGACACATAATGATCTGGGTTTTGTTTCATCGAAACAGGTTCTAAGGTAGCCCAGGGTGGCCTCAGATTCACTCTATAGTCAAGGGTGGCCTCGAACACCTGGCCTTCCCGCCTCCCTTCCCAAATGCGGAGTTTCCAGGCATGGGCCTGGCCCACTCACTTGGTTTAATCTTATTGCTGGTTTACATTTTCCTTTTCTCTCTTTCTTTTTTCTTTCTGATATTTTTCTTTTAATTGTGTGTGGAGGGGAAGGCTGATGTGTGTGAGTGCAGGTTCTCTCCACAGCCAGAAGAGGATGTTGGATTTGGTGGAGCTGGGATTTACAGGCAGTTATGAGCTACCTGCCTGATATGGATGCTGAGAACCAAAATCTGTTAGACCTGTATTTGCTCTTAACCAGTGAGTCATCTCCGACAGCTCTGTGTTGTGTGATCTGAGCCCGGCTCAGAGCAGTGGCAGTACATGTTTCTGGCCCCCTGCCCCAAAGTTGAGTTCCCAAATGAAAGACACACAGACGCGGCCTTCTAGTTTAATATGTCCTAAGCAGCTCAGTGGCAGGGCATCTCCCAAACCTACATGTGGCTAGTACACTCTCCCATCCAATATTCCTGAATTATTACTTACTAAAACCTATATTCCATCCTGGCCACCCTGAACCCAAGCCTGAGAGCCCCCTGGGCCTCGATCCCAGACTCTTCCCCTGTCTCTCTGTCCTGCACTTCTCCTTTCCCACCTTGGTGGTTCTCCTTCCTCCTCCAGCCCCTCCCCATGAATCCTAAAGTCCCGCCTCCATCTTCCTGCCCAGGTATTGGCCACCAGCAACCTTATTCACCAATCAGAAGCAACTAGGGGCAGAGACTTTACATACGGATTCTTGCAATTTTGGGAACCAACAGCCCTGTGTTTTTCTTATTTAATAAACAAACAAACAACAACAACAACAAAATCAAGTGATCAGTGGTGATATATACCTTTTATTTTTTATTAGATATTTGCTTTATTACATTTCAAATGGCATCCTGTTTCCTTGTTACTACTCTGAAAACCCCCTATTCCCTTCCCCCCTCCTCCTGCTTACCAACTTCACCCCTCCACTTTCCTGACCTGGCATTCCCCTACTCTGGGGTGTCGAGCCTTCATAGAACTAATGATCTCTCCTCTTATTGATGTCTGAAAAGGCCATCCTCTGCTACATATGCAGCTGGAGCCATGGGTCCCTCCATGTGTACTCTTCGATTGGTGGTTTAGTCCCTGGGAGCTCTGTGGGTACAGGTTGGTACATATTATTGTTCCTCCTGTGAGGCTGCAAACCTCTTCAGCTCCTTGGGTCCTTTCTCTAGCTGCTCCATTGAGAACCCTGTGCTCAGTCTATTGGTTGGCTACGAGCCATGGGTATTTTGATCCACTTTCCAATAAGGATTAAAGTATCCACACTTTGGTCTTCCTTCTTCTTGAGCTTCATGTGGTCTGTGAGTTGTATCTTGGGGAGTCTGAGTTTTTGGGCTAATATCCACTTACCAGTGAGTGCATATCATGTGTGTCCTTTTGCAATTGGGTTACCTCGCTCAGGATGATATTTTCTAGCTCCATCCATTTGCCTAAGAATTTCATGAATTCATTGTTTTTAATAGTGGAGTAGTACACCTTTTAATTTCAAGCACTTGGGAGGCAGAAACCCCAAACTGAAAAATTGCAGAAGCATCTCCCAAACTTAAGCCAACTATTGAAAAGTATCATGCCAGCCTCCAGCAAAGTTTTTAAAATGCAAGCAGTTTGAGTTTGAGGCCAGTCTGATCTACAGAGCGAGATACACAGGGCTGTTACACAGAGAAAACCTGTCAAAGCCCTCCCTCATCATATTTATGCTGGTTGTGGTGCACACCTTTAGTCCCAGCACTTGGGAGGCAGAAGCAGGCAGATCACTGAGTTCAAGGCCAGCTTGGTTTACATGAAGAGTTCCAGGATAGTCAGGGCTATGTAACATGACCCTGTCTCAACAGAACCCAAAATAAACAGATGATTAATTAATTAAATTAGTAACTAAACAGATGATTAATTAATTAAATTAGTAACTAAAAATATATTAATTATGTTTATGATGTATGCGTCATGAATGTGGAGGTCAGAGGTCAGCGTGAGGGAGTTAGTTTTATCTGTGTTCAGGGATTGATCTCAGGTCCGAGCTAACGTATCACTGGCCTAGGGACAGATACCAGCAAAGAGAAGAAACAAAGGTCACTGTCAGCACATGACTTGGGTCTAATTGGCAATTGCTTTAAATTTCATTTTAAAAGCTTTGATGGCGTATGGCATGATACATACATTTGGGAGATTCTTCTGCTACTTTCGGTTTGGGGCACGTGGCATCAGCCCTGCCCATCTCCCCTCTCTAGTGGTGTCTGAAAAGATTAAGAGGCCTTGCCCAGGGTCTGGGGCATTCTCGCTTCCCGGCAGGGTTCATCTGCTGACCTCTGGTTCAACTTCCAAGAGCCACAGCCAATAGATACGGTTTCAGGAAGCGAAACAAGAGGCTTCTGGTCATGGGCCTGTTTGCTAAGGACTTATCAACATCCCTGCCGTCTTGGAGCCCAGCTCTGCTGTGATTGCGTCTAACCCAGACGAAATAGAGTGATCCTGCAGGAGAGGGGTGGATTTCCCAGTGGTTAGAGCACTCTTCCTAAGGACTCTGGTTCAATTCCCAGTACCCATCTCCAAGCAGATCACAGGATATCTGACACCCCCTGGTCTCCAACATGCACATATCCACATATTTACATGTAATTAAAAATAAAACAAAAGTCTCAAAAAAAATTGGCTTCTGTGCCTATGTTTTTACTCACAGAGGTTTTATTTTATTTTATTTTTATTTTTTTATTTTTTTATTTTTTTTTTTGTTTTTTGGATTTGGTTTTTTCGAGACAGGGTTTCTCTGTATAGCCCTGGCTGTCCTGGAACTTACTCTGTAGACCAGGCTGGCCTCGAACTCAGAAATCCGCCTGCCTCTGCCTCCCAGAGTGCTGGGATTACAAACGTGTGCCACCACTGCCTGGCTATTTTATTTTTAAAAAGAGGAATCTTTTGTGTTGAGGGTGATGATTGCTAGCCCTACCATTAGCTGTCCTCTCCAAAATGTGATAAAATGCCCCAGATCCCACCTGAAGTTCCTGGAGCCAGCCAGATGTTTTCTGTCCAGGTTTTATGAGGCTGGTCCAGGCAGGGGGTGTGACACCTTCTGGGTTTGCCTTCCCTGGCAGCTGTAGAGACAGACTCCAAAGGTGTTATGGATAGGTAGGTGCTGGGAAAGGAGAGGGGAGCTGCACCCCGAGGGCAGGAGAGTGAACCGAGCCCAGAGTCAAGTGCCCCAAATAAATGATAGAAAGAGCTGGTGTGCTTGAGGGCAGGCAGGATCCCTGTGTGGAGCCCCAGAACAGGAGTTGCAGATGAATGTGAACTTCCATGCTGGTGCTGGGAATTGAACCCAGGTACTAGAGAAGAACAGTCAGTGATCTTAACTACTGAGCTATCCCTCCAGACCCATTATTTTTGTTTTTATTAATTTTATTTTCTAGTGGAGGAGCTTTGTTTAGGTATTTTGTTATACACCCCTGCCCCTTGTACAGTGCTGAGAGTCAAACCCAAGGCCTTAGATATGCTAAGCAGGAACTCCATCACTGACCTCTGACCTCTGACCTCCAGCCTAAGGCTTCTGTTTTTACTGTTGCTTTCTGTTTTGCGTTGTTTTTATTTTGTGAGTGTTTTTTGCTTACGTGGATGTATGTAGGGCACATCCTCACATGCCTGGGAGGCTAGAAAGGCGTAGTAAGTCCCCAGAAACTGGATTTACAGATGGTTGTCAACTGCCACGGGGGTACTGAGAACTGAACCTGAGTCCTCTGTGCAAAAGCAGTAGATGACATCAACCGCTGAACCATCTCTTCTGTCCTGGAACTCACCTTGTAGACCGGGCTGGCCTTGAACCCAAAGACCCGGCTGCCTCTGCCTCTCAAGGGCTGGAATTAAAGGTATTTGTCTTTTTGACACCGGGCCCTCCAGGCCGGCCTTGAACTCAATATGTAGTCAAGGCTGACGTTGAACTTCTGATTTCGCCTCTACCTTCCAAGTGCTGGGATTAGAGATGTGTATCACCACTACCAAGGCTATGCAGCACTAGGGAATCAAACCTGTGGCTTCATGCATGCTGGGCAAGGATACCACCCACTGAGCTATGTCCCCAGCCTCTCTAAGGCAGTTTTGACTGCAGTCTGTGGAACAGTGAACCATGCCAGAAAGCTTCGTGGGTAGAGCAAGTTGAGACCCCAAAATCTTTGCAGGTGCACACTTGAGGCGGGAGGTGCCCCCCCACGCCCTGCCAGATTCCTGGCCTGGAACATGTTCTACTCGTCCTGCATAAGGAGATGTGACCTGTGGTCACACAGGCCCAGGACAGAGTTCTCCATGCTAATGAGACACCTAGAGGCCCTGAGGGTTTAGCCAATAAGCTCCCTTTTCCCAGACCTTCCTACCTGCTTGGTCTTTAATCTCCGGTCCACCCCGAGAAGTTGGTATGCTATGCGTCCATTTTCCATGATGACTAACCAATAAATAGTTTGGAACCAAGGACTGTCTCTTTCAGCAAGATCTGCCGTGGGGAGCATGGGAGCATGTAGGTCTTTGCCTACAGAACCGCAGCTTAAGTCTCGAATAGAAGGCCTCTCTGTGCTGCCAGCCCCAACTACAGCCAAGCTAAGGACCTTCATCAATGAGCTAAGCTGTAGCTCCACCCCCACCCCGCCCCCTTGAGGACCTGTGGACCCCTGACAGTTCAACTTCTCTGTGTGGTTCTCCAGCAGTGACTGGGAGGGGGGGGGGTGTTGAAACCCAGGGGAAACCAGCCTCAGCTTTCACACATCTTATAGAGTGCTTTCCTACCCCCAGAGCAGTCAAGGTCCCTGCATTTCACCTCCTGAGCAGACAGACAGAATGCAGACCCACAGTAGTCCAGTCTCTAATCTATTTTAGGAGGAGCCAGCAGTCTTACTGATTGTGAGCGGTCCGGTCAGTAGGAACACACTGATTTAGGTCGCAGAATGAGCTGTCGTCTACTTGAGCTGTTGCTTGAACTGTTGTGTAACTCTCTTTTACAAGCATGCCTTTTTTTGCCAGGCGGTGGTGGCGCACACCTTTAATCCCAGCACTTGGGAGGCAGAGGCAGTTGAAAAACTAAAAAAAAAAAAAAAAAAAAAAAAAAAAAAAAAAAATTATTTTATTTTATATGTATGAGCATTTTGATCCCATGTATGCACATGTGTGCACCATGTGCATACCTGGTGCCTGAGGTCAGAAGAAAGAGGACAGCACATTCCTGGAACTGAAGTCATGGATGGTTGCAAACAAAAACGTGGATGCTGGGATTTGAACCCAGGCAGCCTGCAAGAAAAAAATATGCTTTTTTTTTAAAAAAAAAAAGTAATTTATTTATTTTTATTTTATGTGCACTGGTATTTTGCCTGCATGTATATCTGCTGGAGGGTGTCAGATGCCCTGGAACTGGAGTTTACAGACAGTTGTGAGCCACCATGTGGGTGCTGGGAATTGAACCTGGGTCCTCTGGAAGAGCAGCCAGGGCTCTTAACCACTGAGCCATCTCTCCAGCCCGCACAAGAGTGCTTTTACCAAACGATTTTACTGCATTTTATTTATGTGTTTGAGTGTGAATATATGCATATGTACGGTTGCCTACAGAGGCCGGAAGAGGGTGTCAGAACCCCTCGGGCAGAGTTGAGGCCACCTGGTGTGGATGCTGGGAAGCAAACCCCCATCTTTCACAAGGGCAGCATCCCCAGCCTTCTGCTCATCGCTTTCCTTGAGTTGCCTTAAAGTCTCTCTATTGACTTTCTTTTTTTTTTTTTTTTAAAGATTTCTTTATTTATTTTATGTATATGAACTGTAAGACACTGTAGCTGTCTTCAGACACCCAGCAGAGGGCGTCAGATCCCATTACAGATGGTTATGAGCCACCATGTGGTTGCTGAGTCTTGAACTCAGGACCTCTGGAAGAGTAATCAGTGCTCTTAACCACTGAGCCATCTCTCCAGCCCTCTATTGACTTTCTTGGATTTGTTTTTGTTTTGTTTTGTTTTGTTTTCTGAGACAGGGTTTCTCTGTGTAGCCCTGGCTGTCCTGGAACTCACTCTGTAGACCAGGCTGGCTTCGAACTCAGAAATCTGCCAGCCTCTGCCTCCCAGAGTGCTGGGATTATAGGTGTGCGCCACCACTGGCCGGCGCCTATTGACTTTCTTAGAAATTTCATCATGAAGCTGGTCATCTGGGTGGATTTTCATTTCTCTCTGGAGTGTTGTTCTTGTCTTATCTTCCAGACCAAAGCTTGGTATCTGGGAAACCTTATCCTAACAAGAAGCAGTGTGTCCCGGGCTGTTCTCAGCCCTCTTCCTGCAGAATGCATAGCCGTGTCTGGGACTACAGGGCAAAGTCACAGTGCACAGTGAACTCTGTAGAGAGCACACAAACTTCTCTTATTGGAAGCCCCTGGAAGCAGAAGACTAATGTTTTGAAAAGGACTTTTTTTTTTTAAGATTTATTTATTTGTTTTATTTATATAAGTACACCGTAGTTGTCTTCAGACACACCAGAAGAGGGCATCAGATCCAATTACAGATGGTTGTGAGCCACCATGTGGTTGCTGGGAATTGAACTCAGGACCTTTGGAGGAGCAATCAATACTCTTAGCCACTGAGCCATCTCTCCAGACCAAAAGGACTTCTTTTGTACAGGAAGCTCTATTCCCCCCCCCTCCCCCAGACTGGGTTTCTGTCTCTGTGTAGCCCTGGCTGTCCTGGAACTCCCTCTGGAGACCAAGCTGGCCTCCAATTTGCAGAGATCCACCTGTCTCTGCCTCCCAGATGCTGGGACTAAAGGCGTGGGATACCACCAATTTGACTGGGATTTTCTAATCTAGAAATCTCTAACAGATGGCATTTCCTTGACTTGCTTAGAATTATTTGCTTATGTGTACATATTTTACACAGAAATAATGTGTGCTGCTTTAAAAAATAGCAAATAGATCCAGCAACATGCTGATTAAGTTTATTGGTTACAATCGTGTCAGGGTTGTTTTAATCCTAACACAGTTTTTGGTTTCTTGTTTTTTTGTTTACATTCTTATACAGGGTTTCTCTGTGTAGCCCTGGCTGTCCTGGAACTCACTCTGCAGACCAGGCTGGCCTCAAACTCAGAGATCCACCTGCCTCTGCCTCCCGAATGTTGGTATTAAAGACCTCATGGGCCACTACCACCTGGCTTCTATAAGGATTTTTTTTTTAAGGAACTTTATATTGAAGTATACCACAAACCTAGAAAAGGATGCTTTTAAATTTTTATTCACTTATTTTTCTCTGTGTGGAGGAGGCCACCTGAGCGTCAGGTGATATGTATGGTGGTCAGAAGACAACTTTGTGGCACTGGTTCTCTCCTACCTTTAAGTGGGTTTGGGGTGCTGAATTAAAGATTGTCAGGCTTCTGGGCATCTGCTCTACCCACTGAGCCATCCTGCGGGCCCCAGAGTATGTTTATTAAGTGCTTATTGGAGACCAAGCTAGGCATGTTCTGTACTGTCATTCCTTCTGCAGCCCTTTACATTTTCCTTTCCTTTTATTTTGTTGTTATTGTTTTGAGACAGGATATCATATAGTCAAAGCTGGCCTCAAACTCTCTGGGCCGCCAAGGATGGCCTTGAACCCCTCACCCTCCTTCCTCAGGTGTACTGAATCACAGATGAACACTACCATGCTTTGTAGAGGTATCCAGGTTTTTGGGCATGTTTTGAAAGCATTCCACTGACTGAGTTACATCCTCAGGCCTATTTATGTAGTTTTAATTGGGGGGCAGTGGAGTTGAGATAGAGTCTTACTCCTTAGTACAAGCTGGCTTGGAACTTACTGAGTTGACCAGGCTGTCCTTGAACTTGTGGTAACCTCTGCTTCTCTGCCTGCTGAATGCTGGAGTGCACCATCACGCCCACTTTCCTCAACCCTGTTAATTTTGTCTTGAGGTAGGCCCTCATGAAAGTACACAGGCCATGTTGAGTGTGGTGGGATGAAGAGGCAGGAGGATCATGTCCAGTGACTGGACAGGAGTTTCAGGCCATCCTGAATTATGTTGAAAGACCAAGAAGGAGAAGGAGGGAGGGAGGGATGTAGATGCTGGACTTGAACTTCAGTCCTCCTGCCTCAGGCTCCCAAATAATTGGAACTTTTAGGACAAAAACAAACAAACAAACAACAAACAAAACAAACCTGCTAGTTCCAGCCACTCCAATAGGCTGTGTTCACCCACCCAACCCAAGCCTCTATACAGAAATCTAGTCAATGTGGCCATCTCTGAGGTACTGACGTGAGTGTCGGACTTAAAGAGAAGGGGCAGTGAGCAGGTGGTGTTGGTGATTAAGCATTCCTGGCTGTGGTGTGGCTCTGCTCTTCACCTGGGAGGAAGCAAGATCGGTGGGTGATAGCAAGAGAGAACGGGTCTGATTCCTGCAAACCAGTAGGTTAATAGTTCATGGAAAGCTGGACGGACCACATGCCGCGCCTTAAGACAAGCTGGGAAGGAAGGAGCCAACACCCAAAGGTTGTCCTCTGATCTCCACAGGTCACATGTGCACTGTGGTACACACATCTGCACAGACATGTGAGCAAGTACACACACTACACACTACACACACACACACACACACACACACACACACCTGCTCCATCTTGTAGCTTCTCTATCTTTGAAACACTATATTGTCTGTGATTTGTCCTGCCTCAGGCCCTGCTAGGTGACTGCAGATTTAGTAGGAAGAGTCCCTTTATGTCTTCATCCGTAAAGAGGAATGAGATACTTATCTCTGCTTTCTAGGGAGACTCTTCCGGTAGGTGCAGAGGTAAGCAGGTGTCGCAGAGTGAAGGGCACAGGTGCAAAGGGCGGGCAGAGGTGCCAGGCTTTCCTGTGGGCTAAGTCAATGGTTATTAGCAAAAGTGACCTCTAAATACCTCTCACCAGATCATAGAGGTTTGCCACCACTCCCTACGCTGTCCCCACCCGTCTCCTTCCCTCTTTCCCCTTTCCTTCCTAACCTTCCCTTCCTTTTAAACCCCAGTTCTCCGCAGGAGCATGGACCACTTAACCAAAGACATCTCTCCAGCATTTCTTTGTATTTAATTTTACTTGCCTTTATTTTAATTTTGTGTTGAGATGGGATCTTGCTGTGTAGCCCAGGATGGCCTCAAACTCTTGCTGCATTCAGTGTGCTGGAATCACAGCCTAACCATGCCTGAATATCTATCTGTCTATCTGGTACTGGGATCAAATCTATAGGTACTGGGATCAAACCTAGGCCTCTGCACACATACCAAGCCATTGCTTTATCACTTAGTTAAAGCACCAGTCCTTGTTTTTGTTTTTTTGAGTACAGGTTGGACTATGTCCCTGAATTCACCATGTAACCCAGGCTGGCTGAAAGCTCTAACTAAGCAGTGAGTGATAGTTATTAAAGAGATTTTGTGACAGAGTCTCTTGTATCAAATCTGGTATGTGGCGAGGATGACCTTGAACCCTTGGCTTCTACTTCCTTGGTGCTGGGATTATAGGCAGGCACCACCACACCCAGCTACATTCTGGTGACTTCTGAATTCTATTGTTCAAAGGGTTTCTAAGGATTTTTTTTTCTTTAAACTTTTTCAATAAATGAGGTCAGGGGGCGGCGCCATAGGTCCCAAAGCCTATGAAATCCTTTCTATACAAGTTCACAACATGTTTTTACTGTTAATGAGGTGATAACCTTGTTTGTGAAAGTCTTCGAGAGCACTGTACAACAGCCAGGAAAGAGAAATTAAATTCAAAAGTCATACCTTCTGTCTTAGTCGGGGTTTCTATTCCTGCACAAACATTATGACCAAGAAGCAAGTTTGGGAAGAAAGGGTTTATTCAGCTTACACTTCTGCATTGCTGTTCATCACAAAAGGAAGTCAGGACTGGAACTCAAGCAAGTCAGGAAGCAGGAGCTGATGCAGAGGCCATGGAGGGATGTTCCTTACTGGCTTGCTTCCCTTGGCTTGCTCAGCCTGCTCTCTTATAGAACCCAAGAACACCAGCCCAAAGGTGGTACCACCCACAAGGGGCCCTCCTCCTCGATCACTAATTGAGAAAATGCCCCACAGCTGGATCTCATGGAGGCACTCCCCCAACTGAAGCTCCTTTCTCTGTGATAACTCTAGCCTGTGTCAAGTTGACACACAAAACCAGCCAGTACACCTTCCTTCATTCAGTTCATGCATAAATTTTGCTGCTTTGCCCTTTTTACTTCAAATAGCTCTACAAAAAAAATTGAATATTTTCTTCACATGAGCAATCTACACTATACCACTCCCTGCCCCCCAAGACAGTTTCTCCATGTAGCCCTGGCCGTCCTGGAACTGGCTCTGTAGACCAGATTGTAATGTTTTGTGAATTATGCTGAAAATTTCAGCTTCTAGCAAGAGAGAAGGATCTAGCACACTCCTGGATGTCACGCTCCTTTTCCTTCCCATGATCCTTTCCTTTCCTGGTCCTCCTACTCTTCCTCACTTTCTTCTGCCTCCTGAGTTCTGGGACGAAGGCCCACCCCCATACCTGATTCTGATGACATTAGCTCACCAATCTGTGTGGACCTGTCTCAACTCGAGCTATCAATCTTCAGTGAAGGGGCTGACAGAGCCTAGTAGCTCCGCCATCACGTCCAGTGTCAATGTGTCTGTCAGCTCAGATTTCGGTGTATTTTGAGGCCAGTGGTTAAGTCCAATGAGTCACTAAGGAAACATAGCATCCAGAGGAGGAAGTGCAGACCATGTTCTTAACCGCAGCCAAAACCTGTCACCCACACAGCAAATATCAGCAAATTAATTACTTAGTAAGCATTTACCCTTCCCTGAGATTCTAAGGAGCTAACCCCCAGTTTTCATGAAGGTCAGGCAAATACTCTACAGTAAGCTGCATCCCCTTTTGTAATTATTAGGATACTTAATGTATCAGTGGTTTTTATCCTCTTTTGTTTTTTGAGATTTCATTTGATTTTGCTCCATATGTTTAGATATTTCACCTGCATGGATATGTGTGTGCACCATCAGAGACAAGAAGAGGCCATTAGACGTTTTGGACTCAGGTTACAGACAGACAGTTGTCAGCCACTGTGTCAGGGCTGGGAATTGAACCTGGGGACTCTGGAAGAGCAGTCTGTGCTCTTAGTCACTAAGCCATTTCTACAATCCCTTGTGTGTGTGTGTGTGTGTGTGTGTTTTTAACAGGGTTTCTCTGTGAAACCGTCCTGGCTGTCCTAGAACTTGCTTTCCAGACCAGTCTGGCCTGGAACTCACAGAGCTCCACCTGCCTCTGCTGAAACTAAAGGCGTGCACCACCACCACCTGACTTTGTTTTTTTGAGGAGTCAGGTTTTTTTTGTTTCATTTGTTTGAGATAGGGTCTCACTCTTTAGGCCAGGCTGGCACTGAATTCACAGTAATCCTCCTGCCTCCGCTTCCCCCCAAGTGCCAGGATTCCAGAGTTTTCTATCTCTGCAGTGGGTTGGTTCTTCAGCGAGGAGACCAAGGACACAAAGAGCTGGCTGTGGCTTCCCTGAAGGCAGGCACCACACCATGGAGTCTGGACACACACATCCTGTGTCCACACCTCAGTCAGGTTGACCCACATCTCGCCCAGACATGACAGTTCTGTTTGGACCATGCTCCAAGATCATTTCTTCAAGATCTCAGACAGGGAAATTCCTTAAAGGTCTGGGTACATCCCCTCCTTCCCTCCCTCCCTTCTTTCCTTCCTTCCTGTACTTCAGTTTGAACCTAGGGCCGTGCACATGCTAGGCAAATACTCTACCAATGAACTACAGTTCCATGCCTCTTGCTGTACTTTCTTTTTTTTTTAAGATTTATTTACTTATTATATGTAAGTACACTGTAGCTGTCTTCAGACACTCCAGAAGAGGGCATCAGATGTCATTACGGATGGTTGTGAGCCACCATGTGATTGCTGGGATTTGAATTCAGGACCTTTAGAAGAGCAGTCAGTGCTCCTAACCACTGAGCCCCCAAAGTGTAGAACTCTCAGTTGTTTTTGCTGTTGTTTTGTTTTTCGTTTTTTTGAGACAGGGTTTCTCTGTATAGCACTGGCTATCTTGGAACTCACTCTGTAGACCAGGCTGGCCTCGAACTCAGAAATCCACCTGCCTCTGCCTCCCAAGTGCTGGGATTAAAGGCGTGCTCTTCTTTCTACCAGGAAAACCTCCCTAGCCTACATCACACCGGGTCCTCTGGAAGAGCAGCCTGTGTGGTCTTAACTGCTGAGCTGTCTTTCTCTCCTGCCTCCTCTGCCCTCCTCCCTCTATTAGGATCCCATGTAGCTCATGCTGGCTTCAAACTCACTAAGTAGTTGAGGACTTTTCTGCTTCCACCTCCTGGGGTCATGTTACTCTGCCTGGATTATACAGTGCTGGAGATTGGACTCAGGGTTTTGTGTGTACTAGGCGAGTGCTCTTCCAACTAGGTTACAGGACCCGCCCCATAGTTCTTCTCTTTTGTGGCCAAATAGCATTCTGGTATATGACGGAGCACTGCTTTTGCTTGGCCCTTCCTCTGTTGATGGGTAATTGATAGAAACACGTTGGCTATGGTGAGAATACTGCTGTAAGTTGTTCATGTCCAAGTTTTTGTTCTGTCATAAAGAACCAAAGTAGGGTCTGAAGAAAGCTTGGCAGTTAAGACCACGCACTGTTCTGGCAGAAGACTTGGATTGACTCCCAGCATATACCTGGCAGGCTAACAACCATCTGTAACTCCAGTTCAGGGGATCTGACATCCTCTGCTGGCCTCCTTGGGTACTGAACATACATGTGGTGCACATGGAGATAGCAGTTGTTCAGTTTTACCAATGAAGACTTGGGAGCCAGATGCAGTCTCCCGATTTATTTGTGGGAAGGGCTTCTCAGACCCAGTCAGCTTCCAATCCACACTGCTGCAGCAAGTGTGGGCTTGTAGCCCAAGCCATTCGGGGCTTCGGGGGCTACAAACTTTTTATCTCAGGTTTGTTAGGTTCTAAACAATATATTGGGTGCCATTTGGCTGCTACTTTTTTTCCAACCCAATTACCCCGTAAAAGAAGTCTCAACTCAATCAGTAACAATATAAGCTACAAGCCTAGAATGGCCATGTCTCCCACTACACTACTCTAGTCCCATCTATATTATCCGATATAAGTTGCATTTTCTCTAGGCCAGAGCTTCTCTCGGCAGCCTCTCAGCCATCCCCCGTAGCTCCTCCTTCCTGTTGTAGCTCCTCCTTCCTGTTGATTCCACCCCCTGTGGCTCCTCCCCTGAACTCTCAGCTCCTCCCCCTTCCTCCTGTCCAATCATTGGCTCGAGCCTTTATTTGAAAAGTTAAGGTGGGGAGAAGGTTCACCAGGCAACTCCTCATCTGTAGCCCCTCTGAGGAGTGGAATTAGCATCAAAATACAAGCCCAGGGCTATCCACAACAAGTTTTACCAATGAAGACTTGGGAGCCAGATGTTGAGGTATAAGCCTGCTAGCTCAGAGAGGCAGAGAAAGCACCCAGCTGACGTCCCCATCTGCCAACATCCCAGAAGCAGTGCCCCTCTCTCACTGTCACCAAAACAAAAATCAAAAATCAAAAACAAAAAAACAAAAAACGCTCCTTCAAACTGAATGTCCCTGCCGGGAGGTGGTGGCGCACGCCTTTAATCCCAGCACTCTGGGAGGCAGAGGCAGGTGGATTTCTGAGTTCGAGGCCAGCCTGGTCTACAAAGTGAGTTCCAGGACAGCCAGGGCTACACAGAGAAACGCTGTCTCGGAAAACAAACCAAACCAACCAACCAACCAAATAAACTGAATGTCCTCCCTTCTGCTTCCTGTGTGTGTCTCTCTCCATACTCCTGACCCCTCCTGACCCTCTATGGCTTTTTTTCTTAATAATCTCATGTTTACTTCTTGTCAGCTGGCTCCTTGCTCCAACTCTTGACCTGTGGTTGGCTTTATTTAATCCTGTTTGCAATATTCAAGCAGAAAGCTCTTGGATTAAAGGTGTGTCCCAAGGCTGAGCCACACTACAACTAAAAACAGATTTTTTTTTCCGGAAATAACACAGTGTGATCAAATATCCTGAAACACTCATATTTTTTTTTTAAACATTTATTTATTTTATGAGTACACTGTATCTGTACTGATGGTTGTGAGCCATCATGTGGTTGCTGGGATTTGAACTCAGGACCTCTGCCTGCTCACTCTGATCAGCCCTACTGCCTAAAGATTTATTATTATATCTAAGTACACTGTATCTGTCTTCAGACACTATAGAAGAGGGTGTCAGATCTCATTATGCATGGTTGTGAGCCACCATGTGGTTGCTGGGATTTGAACTCAGGACCTTCAGAAGAGCAGTCAATGCTCTTAACCACTGAGCCATCTCTCCAGTCCCACTCATATACTTTTTAAAAAACAAAGTTAAAAAATAAAACCAAACCATTATAGCCATGTTGTGTGAATATCTTTTTCTTTTAAATGAATGAGGTAGCATCTCATGAAGCCTCAGGAGAACCTCTGCTTCTGTCTCCTCCGTGCTAGGAATATAGTCCCGAGCCAGCAGGTCCTGTTTCTGTGACCTCTGGTGATCACTTCCAGGGCTTCACGCCTGCTGAGCGAGTACTCCATGCACAGAGCCACACCCTTAGCCCCATCGCTTAAACTTCTCAACAACCTGTTTTCATTCCTAGGATGCCACATCCCGTCCAGTCCAGTGAGTGCCAGGCTGTGTGGAGGAGGCTGGCTGTGTAAACAGAGTCTAACCAGAGGGGGAACAGAGAACAAAAGCACACTGAACATTTCAAAACCCTTTCCTTCTAAAGTTGGACTAAACAGAACTATGGAAGGAGAATTGATTAGTTAACGCTGGGTTACGGGAGGTGACGCCCCACCCCCATCCTTAGGGACCAAACTCAAAGCCTTAGACATGCAAACTCTCTACTACAGCACTTCCTGCACTGCCCCAAAGGTTGTGTGTGTGTGTGTGTGTGTGTGTGTGTGTGTGTGTGTGTGTGTGTGTGAGAGAGAGAGAGAGAGAGAGAGAGAGAGAGAGAGTTTGTAAGGATTAAGACAGAGGGGGCTTTGTTATCATTCAGACTGGAACCGACCTGTTTAGGAAATAAGGCTATTATCTTACTTTTCTGGCTTTTTACTTCTTCAGGTAAACAGCTGAGTTTTATTGATAATTGAAAGCTTTAGACAGGATCGCCTGTAATTTCTCTTGAGGGTGGGGTAGGGCAGGTGTGAGGACATCGGGGTATATGCATGATGTGAGAGGAAGGGCAGAAGTCAATTCAAGTGTCTTATATTGCTTTCCACCTTGTGTGTGTGTGTGTGTGTGTGTGTGTGTGTGTGTGAGAGAGAGAGAGAGAGAGAGAGAGAGAGACAGAGAGAGACAGAGAGAGAGAGAGAGCATGAGTGTGTGTGTGTGTGTATCAGAACTAAGCTTGTGGGAGTCATCTTTCCTTCCAACTCAGGTCGTAGGACTTGGCAGCAGCCTCTACCTCCTGAGCAATCTCCTCTTTCTGAGACAGGTCTCCCATGGCATCTGGAGCTTGTGGGTTTGGCTGGCTTAGCTGACTCCTTTCTCCAAGAGCTGCAGGGCATCAGCCACACACACACACACACACACACACACACACACACACAGTGCCCGCCTTTTACATGGGCACCAAGGATCCAAATCCAGTTCCTCGTGGCCGAATGCCAAGGACCCCATTGACAGTGGTCTCTGCAATCCCAACCTCCTGTCATTTTTACTGAGCAATTCAAGTGCTCCTTTGGAGTGGTTTTTTTTGGGGGGGGGGCATATATTTTTGCAAGTAGAATTGTTAGGTCTCATGGTGATTCTATGTGTGTCACCTTTGGTAGAACTGCACCCAATTTTCCACAGTGGTGGAACCAAAGTTCTTACACTCTTGCCAGCAATGGAAAAGGATTCCAATTTCTGCACCGCCTCATGACACTTGGGTCGCTTACTTGGATTCTGTGTTTTACCTTCTACCTTCTCAACACAAATGCATGTGTGAACATGAACACGCAGATCTACAGGCCTGTGCTGTAGGTGTGTGCTTGAACATATATGTACATGCATGCAGAGGCCAGATGACCTCAAGTATCATTCATTTCCAGCTCTAGCTACTTTGGCTTTTAAGACAGAGCCTTTTATTGGGCTGCTATTCTCTGGCTAGCATTGAGCCAGGAATTCTGTCTCTACCTCCCAGGGCTAGGATAATACCTTTTTCTGATTTTGTTATTGTTGCCGTTGTTGTTGGCTTTGGTTATTTTGACACAAGTTCTTCTGTATCTCCTTGGCTGTACTGGAACTTGCTCTGTAGACCAGGCTGGCCTTGAACTCACAGCCAGCCAGCCACCTGCATCTGCCTCCTGAGTGCTGGATTAAAGGCATGCACCAGCTTTTTACATAGGTTCTGAGGACCAAACTGGGCTTCTCAAGCTTGTGTGGTAACCGGTTTCCTGACCGGGCCATCTTCCCAGCCCCTCAAAGAGAGTAGTAGTTTTAATTTACACACACACACACACACACGCACACGCACACGCACATGCACACGCACACACATGCACACACTCGGTTATATGCCTGTTGGAAAGACGTGTGTTTAGATCCTTTGTTTTGTTTTGTTTACCCACAGTGCTGAGAATTGAACCTGCGGCCTCACATACCTCAGGTGAATGGTTTTCCACTGAGCTGCGGCCCTAGGCCCCGATGTTCGTGTGCAGCTAGCTGTTTGCTGGGCTGTTTCCTATGTTCCAGACACTCAGTCTGCACATGAAGTGCGAAGGCTTGAGTTGCCAACATGGAGACATCAAGAGAATGTTGTTTTTTTCTTGAACTTCCTTGTTCTCTTATGAAAACAGATCTGGGCTTGAAGTCCCACACACCGACTCTCTAAGGGCACCCCTAGTGGAGGCCATGATCTGTCTCTTGATCCTCCACAGCACCTACTTGGCTCTGGTCCCACCTGGCCGCAGAGGCCTTGGGTTTTGCAATCCTCAATTGAAGCTGCATCATTAGTTTAATTATTTGAGAGAGATTAATGGGCTCTCCTCCAACTCTATCAGCTTTGCCCATCCTCATTAAGAAACACACATTTCTATAAAAAGCGCCCCCACCCCAGTTCTTTTAACAAATATAAAAAGAAAGAAGCAGCTACCCTTTGGGGCCAGGTGTTCAGGGTGTGTATAGAGAAGTAAAATTGCTCAGGCCTTTGACTTGTCTAAATGACTGGGGTGGTTCCTCTCTTTATGAGCAAATTATACTGGTATAAGTTTCTAGAACTCTTTTTTAAAAAACGTTTTATTTATTTATTACTTTATGTTTATGCTTTTTATGTTTTGTTTGAACTTTTTTTTTTTTTGGTTTGCGCATATCTTTGTGCCATATATATGCAATTCTTATGGCGGCCAGAAGAGGGCGTCTGATTGCTTTTTCTTTTCCCCCCTGGAACTGGAGATAACACTGTTAGGAGCTGCCTTGTGGGAGTTGCGAACTGCGAATTGAACCCTGAAACTTCCGAAAGGGCAGCCCTGTGCTTTTAAATGCTGAGCCATCTCTCCAACTCTGAACTCTTAACTCTAGAGAAGCTGCTCTCCCCTTAACACTGCCCTACCCTCCTGTGTCACTTGGTAGAAGTACGGAGAAAATGACACGGAAGTTAGATACTTGAGGATCTGGCTTGGGATGAATACAAAGAAGAAAGGGCAGGCAGAACAGGCCTGACAGAAACGCGCAGCAGTGGGGCTGGCTTTGATTTCCGACTTAGCTGTTCCGACTTTCTGACCCTTGACCTCTTTGCTCATCAGTCTCCTCACCTTGAGAATCTGTGATCATAATTCTCACCTGTTTTGCGAGGTCTTGTTACGCGGTAACTGGAACTGGCCTGGTACTCACATGTAGCTCAGGCTGGTCCCCTCTCATCAGCTTTCCAGCTGCTGAGATTCCAGGTGTGTTTCCCACCCCCCCCACCCCCCCAAAAAAAACCCTGTTCCTTGAGGATGATGGAAAGGAGGTGGCTTCTTTTCCGGGGACAGTCTGAGTTGGCTGGCACAGGACATCTTTACAGGGGTACCAGCTGACCTTCTGTAGTCCTGTGGTGTCTGAGTTCACCGTACCGTCTGAGTGCTGTGGTCCTTTCCTGGATGCAATAGTCTCTGCTTTGCCACAGCGTCTTAAAGTGGGGAGCCCGAGGGCTCTGCCAGTGGAATGTGGGGCTTTCTCCTTTTCTGGGCACGCAGTTCTTACCTTTCAGCAGTCCCTCCTAGTGCCACCGTCCGATCCCTAAATCTATTCTGTCTTTGGACTTCTGACCCAGAAGAGATAAACTTGCCCACTAAGGAGCAGAGAAGCCCAAAGCCCTGCAGCCAGCTCTGGGTCCAACCATGGACCTTACTGGCTTCCTAGGAAAAAACCACAGTGACCATGAGCCTCCAGGAGGCAGGGACTGGGACGCGGGTGCAGCGTCTCTGTGTCAGCTTCACCAGTCACCCCTGGGCGCCTCATCATTTCCAGGAAGGAGCAGGAGGCCCCTTGGCTCCAGCTTAGGATGGCCTGGTCCCCAGCCTGCTGCTTGGAGGTTGAGCTAGTGATTAGGAATGGAGTGTAAGAGAGGATAGTCTACGTTTACAAGATCTGGGGAGGGCAGGGGCTGAGGGTGTAGTTGGAGCCCCAGCAGAGAAGGTGACTGGGTGTGGTAGTGAATGCCTGTCATCCTAGAAGGTCAGGGACATCCTCTGCTAAATCAGAGTGAATTCGAGGCCAGCCTGGGATACTGTAGACCTTGTCACAAAAACAAAACAAAACAAAAACAAAACAAAAAAATAATCTAGAGAAACCCTGTCAGTCCTCAACATACCAACATACTAAACAGCTAGACTCCTGATTAGCTAAGGGAGCCAGAGTGTTGGTGCCGGGCCGGGCGGGCCAGTCCATGGTTCCTCTCTCTCCACAGTGCTGGAATGGTGAACTGCACCAACCCCTTGCCCATCGGCGGGCTCAGCTACATTCAGGGCCACACCGACTCCCATCTTGTGAACACAACGGTGGGCGAGTGCCTTGATGCCACAGCGCAGAGGTTCCCCGACAGAGAGGCTTTGGTCGTCCTCCATGAAAACGTCAGGCTGAACTTTGCACAGCTCAAGGAGGAGGTAGGTACTGACCCGGAACCTTCAAAGAGCAGCTGCGGGTCCCTAGGGGCGGTAGTTGGGAAGAACTGGAGAGCGGGCACAAGGCCGTGGGGCTGTAGGAAAGGCCCCCTCCCAGGGCCCCCGCTGTGGGCATCAGGAGACAGAGGCCGAAGTGATCTAGATACCTCCAGTCCCAGTACTTCCTGGAATATTTGTTTATTGTGTCCCCACGTTCACTGCACTGAGTCCACCGAGGCCTAGAAATATTAGTTCCTGGTGATTCCTGGGCTGAAGATAGAGAATAGGAATCAGGGGCTCCCCCTGCTTGTTGTCACCTCTCCTGTTGTCCCCTTCTACTTGTCCCAGGTGGACAAAGCTGCTTCTGGTCTGCTGAGCATTGGCCTCCGCAAGGGCGACCGCCTGGGCATGTGGGGACCCAACTCCTATGCGTGGGTGCTTACGCATCTGGCCAGTGCCCAGGCGGGCATCATCCTGGTGAGAAGAGGCTTACCTGGCACACCTGGGTGTGTGGAGGAACTAAACCCTGTCTGGCTACAGGGCTGGGTGGTGCTTTCATCCCAGGCCCACCAAAGAGCCCTGGCTGAGCCTTGCCCCTTCTGAGGGGAACGGGAAGCCTGGAGCGTCTTCTCAGGACGCTGGCATTTTCTCTCTGTTCCCCCAGGTGTCTGTGAACCCAGCCTACCAGGCCTCAGAACTGGAATATGTCCTCAGAAAGGTACCACTTGCTCCTGGTGGAGAGGGGCATTTCTGATGCTGTTTTGTAGAGACTGATTGGATGAGAGAGTGCACCTCAGTGGCTAGCATTATAAAGTGTCTTTCCTCAGGCCTCATGAGGTTGGAAGGTCTTAGTTCTACAGAGAGGGTCGATCAAAGGCTGACATGGCTGTTGTGGGTGGAGTATGTATCTCAGGGTGGTGTGTGTGTGTGTGTGTGTGTGTGTGTGTTTAAGAGAGAGAGAAAGAGAGAGAGAGAGATTATATGTGTCTAGGGATATGGTATGTATGTTTTTGGACTGTTGTTTGTGTGTGTGTGTGTGTGCGCGCGCGTGCGTGTTGCTACATGGGTTTGTCAGGATAGCTATTCATATATAAGAAAGAAAACTACTGATTACTGAGGGCTCCTAAGTCTGGGGCTTCCTACTGACCACAGGTAGGGGACTTCTTCTTTCACAGGTAGGCTGCAAAGGTATTGTGTTCCCTAAACAATTCAAGACCCAGCAATACTACAACATCCTGAAGCAGATCTGTCCTGAGCTGGAAAAGGCCCAACCAGGGGCCTTAAAGAGTGAGAGGTGAGTCTGTTCTGCATTTGGGGAATATTATATGACTTCTCAGACCCTTACCTCCTACCCAAGGTGGAGCTGATATTTTCCTCAACTGTGACATTTGAGCCATTTGTCACTATCTTTTCTGTCTCCTAGACTCCCAGACCTGACTACAGTCATCTCAGTGGATGCCCCTTTGCCGGGGACCCTGCTCCTGGATGACGTGGTGGCAGCTGGTGGCAAGGAGCAGAACCTAGCCCAGCTGCGGTACAAACAGCGGTTCTTGTCCTGTTATGACCCCATCAACATCCAGTTTACCTCGGTAGGACAACAGTCTCCAGTCCCAACCTGTGCCCTGCCATGAGGTCCCTCCCTGGGATGAGGAAGATGGCAGAAAGTTGAGAGTAGCCCTCTCTCCTCACTCTGGCCTCCAGCCCTCCTTCTCCTCAGAAAATTAGCAAAATTAGCAGCTGGTCTTTGGGGTTTTTGGTTTGGTTTTGTTGGGTGTGGTCACATCTCCCTTCTGTGTTCTGTCACTTCCAGTGCAGAGCAGGTTCACACAATTCCCGAGCTCACAGAGCTCATTAGGGAGAGTCAGGCCCAGAAAGAAAGTTCCTAAACCCAGTCAGTGGTACAGTCCTCTGTACCACCTTATGTGACATATGACTGGATGAAGAAGGAGGTATTGTGTTTTCCTTTGTATTCGGGATGCTAACATCTGGCCCTGCACAGCTCATTGTGCATAAACAAAAGGAGGAAGTGGCTTCAGGACAACCATATCCTACTCTCTGACTCCGCCCCCAGACCCCCTGAGCAGTGTGGCCCAGGATGGGTTGCAAACGGAGAAAAAGGACAAGCTGTTGCTTGCTTATCTTTTTAGGGGACAACTGGAAACCCCAAGGGGGCCACTCTTTCCCACCACAACATTGTAAACAACTCCATCCTGATAGGCCAGCGTCTGAAGATGCCTTCAAAGGTGAGGTTGGGATGGGCCCTGGTGAGGTTTCTATAGGCTGCGGGGGAGGAATGACACAGCTTGCCGGGCTCCCCCTGCTGGCTGGGAGGACCGGCTGCATGATAGACCCAGCCTCCTGTCTCCATCTCCAGACTGCAGAGGAGTTGCGCTTGGTCCTGCCCTGTCCCCTGTACCACTGCCTGGGCTCCGTGGGGGGCACAATGGTGTCTATGGTGCACGGTACCACCCTCCTCCTGTCTTCTCCAAGCTTCAATGGCAAGAAGGCACTGGAAGCCATCAGCAGAGAGAAGTGGGCATTGGCGGGCGAGCCACCTGTGGGCTGATAGGACCCTCCAGATCCTCTCACTCCTGGACCCGCCCTCCTTCTCTAAGATGCTCCTCCAGCCAGGAGACCTGGGATGGGTGGCAGTGGGGGCTAGAGGACCAGGACTCCCCCTTGAGCTTCTGTTCCCCACAATTTCTGCCCTCACTAAGAGTTCATGAGGGGTGAGGGAGAAAGGGCTTCCTCTCACTTCTAAACCTAATTGTGTGTCCTTCTCCTGTGCAGAGGCACCCTCCTGTACGGCACACCCACGATGTTTGTGGATATCCTGAATCAGCCAGACTTCTCCAGTTATGATCTCTCGACCATTCGTGGAGGTGGGGCTATCAAAGGCAGCAAGGTTTGGGGACGGTGGGTTTCCACAGCCCCAGTGAAGCCAGGTTTTTATAGAGGAGGTAGGAAGGACACTGTAGAAATGTAGATGGAAGGGGACCATTCCCAAGTGTCCCTGAGTGCTGGGCCAACCTCAGATTTTATGTGATTTACCAATGCACGGGGTCTCCCCCCTTGAAGGATCTGGAGAAATGTGGTAGCCCCCCTGTCTCTCTCTGTCTCTCTTTGTCGCTGTCTGTCTGTTTCTCTCTCCCTCTCTGTCTCTGTCTTTCTCTCTCTGTCTGTCTCTGTCCATCTCTCTGTCTGTCTCTTTGTCTCTCTCCCCCTCCCTTCTCCCTTCCCTTCCCCCTCCCTTTCCCCTCCCTCTCCCTCCCTCCCTCTCTCTCTCTCTCTCTCTCTCTCTCTCTCTCTCTCTCTCTCTCTCTCAGGATTGAACCCAGAGCCTCCTCAATGTTAGACAAGTGCTCTCTGACAGAACGGTCTCCCGCCATCCTATTTTTGAGACAGGGTCTCACTAAGCTACCCAAGCCGGGCCTGGAACTCATTCTGTATCGCAGTCAGTCAGTCTTTGAACTTTCAATCCTCCTGCCTCAGCCTCCCAAGTCGCTGGCATTGTAGGCTTCTACCACCGATCCCATGAGCCCCTCTTCCTGATCCAGGTGTGATTGCTGGGTCCCCAGCACCCCCGGAATTGATTCGAGCCATCATCAGCAAGATGAACATGAAGGAACTGGTGGTGAGTGGTTATTAGAGCCACCGTACGGCTGGGAGCTGGCCAGGCCCGTAGTGAGTGGGGACGGACAGAGCAGACCAAAGGTGGACCACCAGCTTTTCGTCTGCTCCAGGAAGCAGAGGGAAAGCAAGGCAGTGTGAGTCAATTAACACACGCTGAGGTGTAGGGATAGGTGAGGAGGTGAAGATTTTACACACATACGTTTATGTTTATAGAAATCCAGGGCGGAAATGCGTCATGGAAAGATGTGCGGCCAAGCGCTACTGGTACCCTGTTAGCACGACCTGGCAGGCAGGGACTGGCAGAGTTGGGGCATGGGCCTGAAATTCTTTCTGGCAATCAGGGTGGGTCAAAGGCCTGATGTTTGTTTCCAAATGGCAGGGAAGGAAGGAACTGAGGAAGGTGGTAATAATGTGGTCATCCCGATGACCACTGCGTTTTAGCTCCGATGGGCAGGGCAGGGTGTTGGAGGTTCTACAATAGCTTCTCTGAAAGGAACCACGGCAGAGCCTAGGCACAGTGGCTTCGGAGGGAGTCGGTGTCCTCCCTAGGACCCCACTGGGTGGCGCTGATGGGGTGGTAGAGAGCTCAGTGCCCCCTGCCAGGATGTACCTCGGTATGGGACAGCTCTGTATGTACGTCCGCAGAGGCTGTGGGAGAAGGTGTGGATGATGGGGTGGGGGAAATGTCAGTAGTCTCTCCAGCGGAAGGCAGTCACCAGGACTGGCTGGATCAGGACCTGCAGTGAGGGAAGATGAATATTAGGACTCCAATCACCCACAGGCATCAAAGGGAACCACGGATGTCCTAGGCCAAGCCATAGGAGAGGACACCCAGTCCTCCCTCCTTTTCTTGTAAAACAGAGGATCTGATTGCTCCTCCAGAGGTGGTGTCATGGGAGATAGCAGCACCTCCTCTGGAGTCTCCAGAGGCAGACGGTGGTGGCCTCCCTACCCAGCCCCCACCTGTTTAATGGCGGCCAGCTTTCTTGGACCTCTTGGTGGGGGATTTGCAGCTGCGGAGGGCATCTGTGTCACGAATACGCTGACCCTTGAACTTGGCTGGTGAGGAGCAGGTAGCATCCGGTCGAGAAGTCTTGGCTTCCAACCACCTACAGAGACGAAAATTTGCTGCACTTGGAGACGCTGGGTGGGAAGGCTTGGGAAAGGGACAATGACCAGGATGGACTATGGCCCTAGAAAAATCTGGACTTGTCCTCTCATTAGACAAATGAGAGAACAGAGCCACTCAGAACCTGACCTGCTAGGTAGCTGACCAGGATGTCCAGGCTGTTCTAGTGCAGGGCCATCATGTGGAGGACAAACTGGGGGATTATACGGAGGGATATTCTCACCGCCGAAGGCCACGGAGCTGGCAGGTACATTTCCATGGGTTGTTGGTGAGAGTGAGGGTCTCCAGGTTGTCAAAGGGGAAGGTGGCCGGCAGTTGGTTCAGGCGGTTGTTCTCCAGATGGACGTGTTTCAGTGTGGTCACACCCGCGAAGGCAGCATCTGAGAACTGTGAGGTAAGGGAGGCAGAAGTGAGCGCCTCACTCTCAGTCTCCTGGCTCTCCTGGCTCTCTTCTCAGAGGACCAGGGTCTTTCCCTGGACACAAGCACTGGTCTGTTGAGGAGCTGCAATTTTCCAAGCAGAATGATGGAGTTGTCTGAATGATGTAATCCAAGACACCTTTTTTTTTTTTTTTTTTTTTTTTGAGCGGGAAGGGGTCCTTTCCAATGTGTAAATAGAAAAAGTTCAGTCCTTTGGCCAGGGTCACCTAACTAGTAAACAGTAGCTGCAGGACCACACCCGGTCCCCTACCTCCTAGGTGGCACCCTCCCTGCACAAACACTGGGTCTGGGGAACAGCCAGAGCTTGGCTCTGGGCACCCACCCAGGCGGGCACCCAGTGAACCTGGTCAGTGCTTGGTGGGATGGGCAGTGAGCCAGGCTCCCCACATCCCCTGGGTGCCAGGGTTTGCCCCAGTACTGCCCTCATTGCTGTGCCCTCAGCTAGATACTATTCGTGGAGCCCCTCTGTGGGGACTCTGGCCAGAATGGATGGCTCCAGAGGAAATGTATTGGTGCCTCCTCTGAGCCCTGGTGCCAGTTTCTCTGGCCTCTTTTAAAAAAGAAAAATATTGATTTGCACACCAGAAGAAGATACTGGATCCCTTTACAGATGGTTGTGAGCCACCATGTGGTTGCTGGGAATCAAACTCAGGACCTTCGGAAGAGCAGTCAGGGCTCTTAACCGCTGAGCCATCTCTCCAGCTCTGGCCTCCTCATTCTAAACCAGCCTTCACAAGCTGTTCTCCTGCCCACAGTTTTGGCACCAGGGTGGTCTGTTTTCAGCTGGGGTGAGGCCAGGCTACCAAAGATCCACCCAGAAGGCTCCGTTTACCCAGACAAGGTTGGCCTCTGCCCAGGTTAGCCCTCAGCTCCATTTCTGTGACCTCTCACGGACCAGATCAGGATGTGACATTCTCTACAAACAAAACTACTCTATCATGCTCTGGTCTCTGCCCAAACCTTCTGGCTGAGACTGTGTACCAGGGGGATTCTGGTACCCAGAAAAGGACTCTGCTCCTGTACAGCCCCCTCCAGGCTAGACTGAGCAGCATCCCAGGGGAGGCAGGATTGAGGCGTCAGGGATCTGGTGACTGGGGAAAGCAAAAGTCAACAAACTGTCTGGGGGACAGTGAGACGCTTAGTCTGTGCTCTGAGGAGACACTTGGGGCCTTGTGCCAAGGATCACACGTGTTCATTCACGAGCTGGCAGAAGCACCAAGCCAGTACCTTGGAGAAGCCAAGACAGGTCTCCATGTCTTGGTTTCCCTACTTACTTGAAGTGGACCCGTGGTTGCATTAAAATGAAGTGTGTTTGGACCCAGGGAGGGAATGAGACATCCATGGGTCTCCGAGAGTGTGGAGGAATTCTCCTTAAAGTCCTTGCTTCTCAACTCCTCCTCCAGCCCCTCCTTCTACCTTAGCACCCCGGGTCAGTGCCCACCGGGAACAGGGTTTCTTTGTGTTCTCTCGGCTTCTGGAAGGTGCCGCAGTAGACAAACCCTCCTTTATGGGATGGTAGACTTGCCGGAGACTGGGGAAACGGCAGAGGAGGGGTGGAAAGCTGTTCACGGTAGGGATTGGGGCAGATGCCTCCCCGGAGGCCATTCGTGGGACCAGAACAGTTCCATCTCTTCTAAGAAGTCCCGAGGGAGCACTGCCGCGAAGCAGTGTGACCAGGGAGAAGCAGTGTGACCAGGTGAGGGTGAGAGGGATGGGGAGGGGGTGTGTCAAAGCAGAGAGAGGTGGCAAAGGCCCCTTGCTTTGGAGGATAATCCGAGTGACAAGGAGTCCAGGAGGAGGGAATGCTGTCCTGATGTGGTACTAGGGTGACATCCCAGAAAGATCCAGGAGAATTGCAGCCAGGGGCACTTACCTTCTCCAGGTTGGTGTTATCCAGCCAGAGGGTCTCCAGGTATCTGCCGAAGGACTGGAAGGCATTGTCTGGGATGCTTTTCAGAGGATTGTGGGACAGCTTCAGCTCCTCCACCACCCGAAGTTTGCTCAGGGCTGCCGAGGGGTAGCTAGACAGCTGGTTCTTGTCCAGGTGGAACTTGGCTAGATTCTCCACATCATCCAGGGAACCAGGCTGCAGGGAACTGAGGGCGTTTTCTGACAGGTAGAGCCAGCGCAGGTCCTTGGCACCCTGGAAGGCTCCTGCTCGCAGCTCTCTGATTTTGTTGTTGTTGAGTTGCAAGATGAAGAGGTTGACCAGAGGGGAGAGCAGCCCCCGGGGCAGTTCCGATACTTTGTTGTGGTCTAGATAGAGATAAGTGAGTTCAGTCAGGTCATCGAAGGCTCCAGCTCGCAACACCCGGATGTCATTGTGGGACAGGTACAGGTAGATGAGCTGCTTCAGGCCTCGGAAGGCACCAGCGGCCACCTCGCGGATGTTGCAGTGTTGCAGGTGCAGCGAGACCAGGTTCGGCATGGTCCGAAACGAGTTGGCAGCCAGCACTGGGAAATTGTTGCGTTGGAGATTGAGCAGTTTGGTCGTCTCTGATACTTTGGGGATCTTCTGCAGCCCCACCTTGTCGCAGATGACGTGCTGCAGGTCTCCATGGCAGTGGCAGTTTTGGGGGCAGGCGGCCAGCGCAGGCAGGAGGATGGCAAGAAAGACCAGACCGACTAAGAGCACGCGGGCCATGGTCGGGACGCCTTGAGCCGGGGCTGGGGGCTAAGGCAGCGACAAGTCCTCGACTCTCGGGTCTCCCGGCCCATTTATAGGGCAGCTTGACCGCAGCTGGCAGCGGAGCCAGCTACTACGTGGAGCATTGAAACCACTGACTTAACCCCCTCCCGCCCAGAGATGCACCCCTGTCCTTGATGCCTGGGGGGGCTCCTTTCACAGCAGGAGACCATGTGTAGGGTTGATGACCCTTCCCCTGAACCCCAATCTTTTGGTTCCTGCTTGCAAACGTTATGCTGCACCTTTCCCTACCCTCCTCTATCTGGACCAACGCCCCGAGGTGTGTGTGTGTGTTGGGGGGGGGCGGTGATAGGTGTGTCGAGGGGCCTCTGAATTTCCACTGGGCAGAGAGAGGCGTTCCCAGAACTTATTTATTTGCTCAAGTTGGAGTCTCGACGTCCCCCTCCCCCATACACCCTTGGCAGACAGGTCACCCTGGACGCCTGGAGGGAGGAAGTGGGGCCCGACAGCCGGATGCGTCTCACCGCGGTCGGCCAGCCGGCGGCGCTTTAATGGGACTGTTGTGCTGCGCAGGCGGAGCGTGAGAGCCTCTGTGGACTGGGCTCCCGCTTGTGGATAAACCTTCCTCAGTTCATCCCTGGGAGGTGGGGGAGCTGGTTCGTGATGCTAGCTGACAGTGGTGCGTTTGCCTCGAGCCCCTTCTCGGAGCCCGTGGCTCCAGACCCTGTAAGAGCTTAGGGTTGTGGGCTTATCCACGACCCCTCTTAGCTCTGGGCTTCCTGTTCCCTTTTCTAGGGCTGAAGGCCACACAGAAATGTGGGTACCAGTGTGTGTGGGGAGTGAACCACAGGACTGGCAACACACCTGGAGACCACAGGCCACTGACCAAGCATGGTTGCACATTGTCTCCGGATCCTCCCCTCACCGGTGGTTAGGACCCAGCCCTGGGGGCAGGGGGATGGTCTCAGAGTGGCGGCTTAGTGGCGCCAATGTGTACTTGGCAGGGGCCAAAGTTGGGCAATGACCCCAGGACTGTGTGAACTGGTGGAAGGTGGGGTGCTGGCTACAGGCGAGCAACCCTGGCTAGCCAGATGCTAGGTTGTGGGCAGCCCCGCCCTGGTGGACCGGGATTCTGCCCGCTTGCCAGTCACAGTGTCTGGAGTCCGGTAGAGAAGGGAGGGTAAGCAGACAGGTTACAGCTTTGGCCCAGAGTGAGCTCTGGGTTGCTTGGCCAGAGAAGCTGTCTGTTTTTGGGAGGTGGTAGAGGAACCATACCTCAGCTGTGCCAGAACCACACCACCTGATGGTGGGCAGGAATGGAAGTCACCAACAGGGACCTGGTCGAGGACAAGGTATCCAGACCTTGTCATGACTCCTGGATGCATAGTTGTGGGGTTTGGTCTCCAAGGCCGCACATCTTTGAGCCCCTCTTACACTTTGCCTCTAGAATTGGGGTAGGGTGGGGTGGGGGTCATTCTTGGCTTAGAATATTCTCTGATGGTATTTAGGCTGTTTGCACAGGATGTTCTAACCACTGGAGGTTGCAGGGGTAGGTGTGTGTGTGTGTGTGTGCGCGCGCGCGCGCGTGCGTGTGTGTGTGTGCGTGCGCACTCGCGCACCACAGACCTTTTAAATACATGTTCTAGCTATATTTTTGTTTTGATGAAAATAAATGGACAGGAAAGTCTCCAGAGCTTGCGGGGCACCCACCCTAAGGCCAGGCACTTGTCCCAGGTTGGAGGGGAGTGGTGTCTGTGTGTCTGTACCACTCCCAGCCCAATCATAAGCCAGGCTGCCTTTCTCATCAAGTTTATGGGGCCTTTGGCTAGTAGGGATGGAGGCTGTTGTGGCCCGAAATCAAGGTAGGAGGACCAAAGCAACTGGAGACAGGAACTATGAGCGAGTGAGGCCAGAAGTCGCAGGCATCACAGGGGAGTGTCAGAACTCTGGCCATGAGAGACTGACTTCTGGTGTCAATTTGGTTTCAGACCAGGGGCCCCTGCAGAGAGCTGCACTTCTGGCTTCTGACCTCTGGCCCTTGTCTCCCCACTTCCCTCAGTTGTCACCATTCAGCCACCTAGGGTAGGTCACCCCAGCCTTCCTCTGTGGCTCACTTCCCTCCAAGCTGACTTTTTGGCCTCTCTAGGTTGTTTATGGAACCACAGAGAACAGTCCCGTGACCTTCATGAACTTTCCCGAGGACACCCTGGAGCAGAAGGCCGGGAGTGTGGGCAGAATTATGCCTCACACGGAGGTGAGCCCCTGACGGATGCCCTCAGAGCCCACCTCCCACCACGTGAGGACAGTCAGGGCGGTCCATCAGACACCCAAACAGTCACTCAAACAGAGAGGGCCCCAGCCATGGGGGCTTGCTGGACCTGGCCCAGCTCTGTGGGCTGAAGCGCGGAGAGCTGGGACAGCAGCCCTGAGCAGCCGCCAGCCGAGCCTCTCCTTAGCCACCCTTCCTGTCTGAGGTGTGTTTTTGCCAAGCCCACTGTCTGTCTTGGGCAGCTAGGCCAGTCTCAAAAAGGAGCCAGAACACAGGGAATTTTTTCCCCTTCTGTAGCTTTCTCCCCCCAGGGCCCTGCCTCTCACTCTTCTTTTGTCTGAGTGTGAGCGCTTCTTTTCTCAAGGTGTGTGTCCCTTGAAGGTCCCTTATACTTCAAAGGCCCCAGAATATTCCTCAGTCTCAGACTCCTAGCTGTGACTCCTCTCTGGCTCCAACCATGCAACTTTATTCAGATATTACTGAGTTTCCGTGCCTCTCCGGGGTAGCTTGGAGGATGCCCACACACCGCTTCTCCACAGCCTCTCGGCCACCCTCTTTGGGAAGCACCCTGAGGCTTCTCAGGGAGACATCCTTCTTCCCATCCCCCAAGGGCAGGCATGGAAGCACTCAGACCCACCTTCCCTGAGGCACATTGGCTGTGGCTCTTTGTCTGCTAGGATTTCAGGCTCTCCCTCTCCTGAGTAGGTAGCACAGTCATTTTCCGCCTCTTAGTTTCCTTGTGGGAAAGGAGGGGATACATGATTTATAGTTCAGCATCTGGCATGGCCCTCTGCAGGGCTCCCTTAAGGCTGCTCTCTGCCCAGCCTTGTCCTCAGTACCCCATGTCAAAACACAGCCAGGGCAGGAATTTAAAAGGCATGCGGCACCTGTCCATAGACACAGACCCTCCCCATGGTTCAGGCCCAGTGTGGGTCTCTTCAGGGCAACAGATCTGCTCTAGCCTCTCTTTCCTTTCCCTGGACTGGGATGAGTAGAGCCAGCAGCTTCATTTTTGACAGGGTGAGGGGAAGAAAGAACACTCCCTCCTCCCCCCCCCCCCCCCGTGTCCTCCCCTTCCCATCTCCAAGGATGTCTATCCTTGTAAGAGAGCAGGAGGCCGGAACTGAAAATTCTCCTGTCCCAGGCCCAGATCGTGAACATGGAGACAGGCGGGCTGACCGAGCTAAACACGCCCGGAGAGCTGTACATCCGAGGGTACTGCGTCATGCAGGGCTACTGGGGCGAGCCACAGAAGACCTTCGAAACGGTCGGACAAGACAAGTGGTATCGGACAGGGTGAGATACCGAGATGGCGTGGACACTGGCAACAACGTGGGGCCGGGGTCTAAGGCTGAACTAGGAAAACCCGGACACACGGAGAAAGCGGGAGTCAACAGGATCCCCCCCTTGACCATGAGACCTGGTTTCCCAACATTTGTCTGGGACTGTAGCTTAGTAGTGGCTCTTATGGGAAACCGCAGATTCAATCCCCAGTGCTGGGGCAGGGCGGGGCCAGAGCACCTCTAAGGCTCGCTGGAGATGAATCGGAGTTTCTAGTATCCTTGTCTCCTAAGTATGAGGTCCTCAGTTCTGTCTTCAGCACCACATAAACTGCCTGCCACCCCAGCACATGGTAGAGAGGAGTCGAAGGACCAGAGGTTCGAGGTTATCTTTACCTATATAGTGAGTTGAGAGCTAACCTGAGCTACAAGAGACCTTGTGTGCAATAATGGGAAAGAAATGGATTGCAGACACAGCCTGGTGCGGAGAGGGCTGCTTGTCTAGCATGCACGTAGCCCTGGGTTCCACCGCTAGTGTCTCAAAGCCCCCTCGACATGGTAGTGCATGTGTTTGTAATCACAGGGCTGGGCGGCAACAGGGGTATTCGATGTTCAAGGTCACTTTCCTGAAGCAACAACAACACAATTTCCCTAAGTCAAAATGTGTGTCGTGGAGTGAACCTACTTCTCACGGAGATAAAACACCAGGACAGCCACACAACATTCACATCGCCAGAATCCGAGCCAATCTTCAGTGTGTTCATTAATGAGCGCACCAGGGCAAGAGCGGCCAGAGCTCTCACCCTCCGATTTTTTTTCCTTTTCTTTTCTCCTTCCCTCCCCTAGTCCAGAGCTGAGGACTGAACCCAAGGCCTTGCACTTGCTAGGCAAATGCTCTACTACTGAGCCAAACCCCAACCCATGCATATGTCCTTTCTTAGATCCGCACATTCTCAGCATCCACCTGCTATGTGCCGTTGTGGTTTTCCACTGGATGGGCCAATAGGGAACAAGACGAGAGGGGTGAGGGATGGAGAGATGGCTCAGCGGTTAAGAGCACTGACTGCTCTTCTGAAGGTCCTGAGTTCAAATCCCAGCAACCACATGGTGGCTCACAACCATCCGTAATGAGATCTGTCGCCCCCTTCTGGTGTGTCTGAAGACAGCTACAGTGTACTTACATATAACAATAAATAAATCTTAAAAAAAAAAAGACGAGAGGGGCTTGCTTCTCCTTCCCACGTGTGTGGTGGAAGGAGACAGAGAATTTCAGACATCAAAAAAAAAAAAATCAAATGGGGTCACAGGAGAGGAAGTGGCTGTGGTGGAGAGACAGGATTTTCTTAGACCAGGGTCAGAGCAGGCCTCTGGAAACATTTGACCTGAGATCTAAATGATTCAAAGAAGAAGCCAGTCATAAAGGCGAGGCAATGTATAAACAGGAAGACAGAGAGGGCGTCATGGGTGCAACACTGATTTTTTTTTTTCATTCTTCCAGCCTGGCCTATAGGCTCCAAAGTGTTTTTGTTCCTGTTAGGACTCCTATAGTCTAGAGCACTGGGGGATACATAGTAGATGCTCAATAAATGAATCTGTGACTGAGTGAATAAGGGAACTAGTGGGTTAGCCCAACGAAACAGAGGTGAGAGGCCACTCCTGGGCTTCTTGTTACAGAGACATCGCTTGCATGGATGAGCAGGGCTTCTGCAAGATCGTCGGCCGATCGAAGGATATGATCATCCGTGGCGGTGAGAACATCTACCCTGCGGAGCTGGAGGACTTCTTCCACAAGCACCCGCAGGTGCAGGAAGCGCAGGTGAGGCCCTGAGAACCCGGTGATGCTCCGGGGCTGGCGCCGAAGGTCACCTCAGGTCTCTATTGCTGCGATAAAACACCATAACAAAAAGCAACTCCGGGAGGAAAGGGTCTATTTCACAGCACACTTCCGCATCAGACTCCATCACCAAAGGGGAGTCGAGGCTGGAATTTCAGGCAGGAACCTGAAAGCAGGACCTGAACTGCCTGCTGGCTTGCTCTCCATAACTCCCTCAGCCTGCTTTTTAAAGTAATTTTAAAGTAACACCTAGGACCACTAGCCTAGGGGTGCCACCGCCCACAGCTGTCTCTTCCCGCAGCAATTATCAACCAAGAAAATGTAGCACAGGCTTGCCCAAAGGCCAACCTGGTCGGGGGTATTTTTTTTTTTTCAGTTGAGGTTCTCTCTGTCCCAAATGACTTTAGCCTGTGTCACGTTGACATTAAAAAGTAGCCGGGCCAGGTTGATGGGCGGTATTTGTCTCTGACCTTGGATAGGTGGTTGGGGTGAAGGACGAGCGGATGGGGGAGGAAATCTGTGCTTGCATTCGCCTGAAGAGCGGAGAGACCACCACAGAGGAGGAGATCAGAGCATTCTGCAAAGGGAAGGTGGGAGCCCCCGGCACCCCCACTCACTCACCTACCTCTTCCTGCCAGTCGTCCTGGGTGGCCTTGGGTTCTGCTGCCCCGGTGGATCCGTCCCCCCACCCTCAGCCAAGGGAGCACTCTGGCTTTGCCCAGCCTCATGCCTTCTTTCCCTCTCTGGTCTGCAGATTTCCCACTTTAAGATTCCCCGGTACATCGTGTTTGTCGAAGACTACCCTCTCACCATCTCAGGAAAGGTGTGTGAGGTGGAGGGGACTGGCGAGGGGCGGGGCGGTGTGGGGTCCTGTGGGGCTGGGTGCAGAAGGCCAGGTGGTCCCATCTGTGCCTCCCTCAAGGAGACAATTAGCCTGGCCATTGTGACCAGAAGTCACTTCATCCTGATTTGCCCTGCTTGTCCCCCTCTCCCATTGTCCCTCCCAGGCAGACCAGGGGTGGTGGTTACCATAGCGCCCCAGTGCAGACTCTCAGTCACTCTTGTCTTTCTTCTAGGTCCAGAAATTCAAACTCCGAGAGCAGATGGAACAGCATCTAAAACTGTGAGGCAAAGATGGGGCCTCCCAGCCCTCCCAGAGCCCCTCTGTCCTCCCACACAAAGGAAGGTCCTCCCAGACTTTCCCAGCCCTCGAACACAAAGGAGAGCCCGCCTAGCCCTTCCTAGCCTGCCCAGGCCCTCCTCAGTCCTCCCACACAAAGGAGGGTCCTGAGTCCTCATGCCCCTGGTCATCTTTGTGACTTGGCATAGCGTCCCCGTTTGGCCGGTGTCTGGCCGGTGTGCTCTCTGTGTAGCTCCTGTGGGATGGAGAAGGGAAGCGGCAGGAGGGCAGCCAGCACCTCAGACCCAATCTCCCGGCACTTCGCTGTGCCTTAGCCACTTAATCTGAGCCCTACTCTGTTCTCTTGAAATTCCAAGCCACCCTCCCTCATTTTTTTTTTCCGTTCTTTTTGGTTTTCTGTTTTGTTTTTGTTTGTTCGTTTGAGACTGGATCTCACTCTGTACCCCTGGTTGTACAGAGTAGATCAGGCTGGTTTCGAACTCTCGGAGATCTCATTGCCTCTGCCTCTGGGGTCCTGGGTTCCATCTTTTGTGCTACTGTGACTGGTTTTTGTACGCTTGACTCATTTAATCATTTTTCAAATTGACGCCACAGAGCAGTCCCGAATGTCAGTTTTGCTCGCTTGTTTTGCAAGGCTGGGAGTCTTAAAGCCCTTCACGAGTACATGAGGACCTTTCCACTGTCCTACACTCCCGGCCCAAGAATTACTGTTTTGTTGTTGTTGAAATAACAGTGCTGGGAGGAAGCTCAGTGGCCCAGAGGACTGACTGCTCTCCCGGAAGATCCCAGGTTGATTCTTAGCACCCACAGTCAGCAGCTCACAATTACCTTTAAGTCCACCTCCAAAGGATTGACGATCAGTTCTGACCTCTGAGCCCCCTCCCTTCCCCCTCCCCGCTCCGCACGGGGGTATATGCTTACATAGACATATGCAAATAAATAAAAATAAATCTGTAAAGCCGTATTGGACTGTAACTCACGTCCTACCCAGCACACCTGTTTTAAAGCATATTTCCCCCTGAATCATTTTAATTTACATATATGTTTGACAAGTGCCAAAGCCAACTTTAATTGTTGTCGCCATTGATGCCACGGCCAGGTGGTGGTGGTACACGCCCTTAATCCCCAGCACTCGGGAGGCAGAGATGGAAGGATGCAGGAGTTCGAGGCCAGCCTTGTCTACAGAGTGAGTTCCGGGACAGCCAGGGCTACACAGAGAAACCCTTTCTCGAAAACGGACAACAAAAATGACTAACCAAATTGGTCATCACCTCCTAACAGAGAGGCTGAAGGGGCTGGAGAGATGGCTCAGAGTTAAGAGCCTGCTCTTGTAGGAAACCCAGGCTTGCTTCCCAGACCCACATGGATAGTGTTTCCAAACTATCCATAATTCCAGTACCAGGAGATCCTGCACCCTCTTCTGGCCTCTGTGGGCCTCGTGGTGTGTGTATAATGCACTCACATGCACACATGTACAGGCAAACCACTTGTATACACGAAACTATTATATTTTTTTAAGATTTACTTATTTATTTTATATATATGAGTACATTGTAGCTGTCTTTAGGCATGCCAGAAGAGGGCCTCAGATCCCATTGCAGATGGTTGTGAGCCACCATGTGGTTGCTGGGAATTGAACTCAGGACCTCTGGAAGAGCAGTCAGTGCTCTTAACCACTGAGCCATCTCTCCAACCCTAAACTGTTCTTTTGTTTTGTTTTGTTTGAGACAGTGTTTCTCTGTGTAGCCCTGGCTATCCTGAATCTCACTCTGTAGACCAGGATGACCTCAAACTCAGAGATCCTCCTGCCTCTACCTTCTGATCACTGGGATTAAAGGAGTGCCTTATCTTCACCCAGTTCCATTACACTTTTTTTTTTTAAAAGATTGATTTATTTTATGAGTGTGGATGTCTTGCCTGTACAAATGTTAATGCACCTCATGCATGCCAGGCACTCCCAGATGGTAAAAGAAGGAGTTAGATCTCCTGAAATGGTTATGAACTACCATGTAGGTGCTGGAAACTAAACTCAGCTTCTCTTGCAAGAGAAAGTGTTCTTAGCCAGAGAGAGAGAGAGAGAGAGAGAGAGAGAGAGAGAGAGAGAGAGATGAGAGATGAGAGATGAGAGATGAGAGATGAGAGATGAGAGATGAGAGATGAGAGATGAGAGATGAGAGATGAGAGATGAGATGAGATATGGAAACCCATACCTTCAATCCTAACACTTGGGAGGCAGAGGCAGGCGGATCTCTGAATTTGAAGCCAGCCTTGTCTACGCAGCAAGTTCCAGGACAGCCAGGATGACACAGAGAAAACGTGTCTCAAAAACCAACCAAACAACAAAAACTAAAACTAAACAAACAAACAAAAAAACACCCCACAAAACAACAACAAACCCCAACTCTGGCCTCACTGGGTATGGTAGCATAAAGCTTGTAATTTCACTACTTTGAAGACAGAAGCAAGATGATTGCTGCAGGTTCACAGCTAGCCTAGGTTATATGATGACTGGTGGCTTGAATATGCTCAGCCCAGGGAGTGGCACTATTAGGAGGTGTGTCCTTGTTGGAGGAAGTGTGTCACTGTGGGGGTGGGCAATGACACCCTCCTCCTAGCCCCATGGGAGCCAGTCTTCTCCTGGCTGCCTTCAGGTGAAGATGTAGACCTCTCAGCTCCTCCTGCACCATGCCTGCTTGGATGCTGCCATGCTCCCCCCCCCCCCCTGCATCTCCGCATCTCCACATCTCCATAGCTGGTGTCAAAGTGGTCTTTAGATCTCCAACTCCTTTTCATCTTTGTTGACTGCAACAAGCCTCTTTCTCATGGGCTGGTCCCACTCCCTGTTAGCAGCTTTCCTCAGAAGACATCCCATGGTTCTGGCATTGTGGGCTCTCCAAGGCAACTTCAGTGTTACAGCTTCTTGTTTTAATGTCTGGGAGCCACCCATGATCTTCTGGGCTCCTCCAGAGGGCTGGTGTCACTTCTCCAGCTCTACCCACTATAGCACTCTAAGCTCAGATTGATCCATTCCACTGCCGCTGCTGTTCTTGGTGACCATCCCATGACTCTGGCATCTCCAGTACACAGAGGTCTTCCACTGCAACTAGGCTTCACCAATAGCCTCTCATAGGCTCTCTTCACAGTGCCAAGCCTCAACTACTTTGCATGACCCCTTCAATCCTGGGCCATCTACTACAACTGAGGCTGCACCTTCACCAATGGCCTTCCATGGCCTCTCACAGTGCCAAGCCTCAGCTGCTCTTCATGACCCCTTCATGCCTTCAAAACCAGTACCACCTGGGTGACTCTTACACATTACCAAGTCCAGCTGCAGCATGAGGTACAACCTTGGCTATCTGTGGAACACAGCTTCTTTGTGTTCTCAGAAAATATTTCCTAGAAGATTTCACCTCAGTAATGATGGTCTCTTCTTTGTTTTGTTTTGTTTGGTTTTTCGAGACAGGGTTTCTCTGTGTGGTCCTGTCTGTCCTGGAACTCACTCTGTAGACCAGGCTGGCCTTGAACTCAGAAATCCGCCTGCTTCTGCCTCCCAAGTGCTGGCATTACAGGCGTGCGCCACCGCGCCCGGCTGATGGTCTCTTCTTAAACGCCACTAATTTCTTAGCTCCAGCTAACCAGCATCAATTGTCTCAGTAGTCCCTTTTATTTTTGACTCTAAAGCCAGGGTCACATGACCGAAGCTGCTGAGCTCTGCTGCTTGCAGGAGCTGGAACATGGCTCCCTTGTTCTATTACAATATTATTAGCTTCCTCTCTTCCAACTCCTTCACTGCCTAAACTCCGCTCTGTAGATTGACCTTGAACTCAGACATCTGCATGACTCTATCTCCAGTAATGCTGGGATTAAAGCGTGTACCAGCCTGCCTGGATTTAAGCTTTTCTTCACCTAGAACCTGCTTTGTCCCAGGCTGGCCTTGCACTCAGAGATCTGTTTGGCTTTGTCTTCTGGGTTTAAAGGTATGTACCACCATGCCAGGATCTAAATTTAGCTGGATGGAATCTTGCCCCCAAATCCCTTAACCTATTATCTTCTAGAACACAGGATTCAGCTCCATTTCACTTCCTGGTGTCCCTTTAATACTTAAACCATATATTTTATATTTTTTTCTAAGTTTTCTGTGCTTGTTCCAAACGCTCTTCATGAGACTTAACCAGAGAACAAAGTCTCTGCTGGACTTTTTTTGAGTGCTCCTATGTCAATTCAATTAATATAACTCTCTTTACCTTAGACTCAGGTAGACTCTTCAGACAAGGGCAAAAAGCAGCCACATTCTTCATCAAAATACCACAGAAACAGTCGCTAGGCCACACACTGAAATTCTTCTCCACTGAATCCTCTCAGGCCAGATCTGCACAGTTCAAATCAATCTCAGCAACAAAGTCTTCCTTATTCCTACTAGAATAGCCCCACTTAAAGCATTCCACTGTTTCCCAAATCCAAAGTCCCCAAATCCACATTTTTCCAGACTAAAGCATGGTCAGGCCTATCACAGCAACACCCCAGTCCCTGGTACCAACTTCTGCCTTCGTTAGGGTTTTACTGCTGTGAACAGACACCATGACCAAGGCAAGTCTTTAACTGAGGCTGCTTTACAGGTTCATAAGTTCAGTCTGTTATCACCACGGCAGGAACGTAGCAGCATGGTGCAGGTGGCGCTGGGAGTTCTACATCCTCATCTGAAGGCTGCTAGCAGAATACTGGCTTCCAGGGTACTAGGGTGAGGCAGGCTGCACCCACAGTGACACACCTGCTCCAACAGGGCCACACCTCCTAATAGTGCAACTCCTTGGGCCCAGTATATACAAACCATCACACTTATTGTCTACCCCTCTGTGGTTTGCACCCCTCTCTACCATTTTAAAAAAGATTTATTATTATATGTAAGTACACTGTAGCTGTCTTCAGACATTGGAGAAGAGGGCGTCAGATCTCATTACAGATGGTTGTGAGCCACCATGTGGTTGCTGGAATTTGAACTCAGGACCTTCAGAAGAGCATTCTGTGCTCTTAACCACTGAGCCATCTCACTAGCACCCCCTTTCTATTTTAAAAGATGCGTAAAAGAAGACCAGAGAGAGGTATCTGGGTAAAAGACACTTATCATCAAGGTCAATGCTCTTGAGTTTGATCTTTGGGACCCTCCAAGTAGAATCCCTTGGTTTTTTCTCTGATCTTCACATAAGCAATGTAGTATGGGTGTCCATACACATGCACACACGTTCACACACATACACATGCACACATGTTCACACACAAATAAACAAAATGAAAAAAAATGCAAAAAAAAAAACCCAAAAAAGCCCACAAGTAGCTGTAAAAGCAAGATGGTCGCTAAGGGATTTGGACCTGTCATTTCTTAAGCCAGTTTTCTCATCCCAACACTGTCTGTCTCCTGAGCCATTAGATCATTGGTGGGAGATGTAACTCTCTTCGACCCAGCAGTCTGAAGTAGGTTTAATTTGCAAAGATCATCAACTTGCTTGGCCCCCGTGTACAGACCATTTAGTTGTGGTACATGAAGCACGAATCTTACAGCAAGGGAGAGAAGGCCAGGCCACCCTGAGGCTGGTGGCCCAGGCTCGGGAGAGCTGCCTGGTGCGGATGGAGTCTCATCTGTGTGTGCAGCTGAAGGACAGGAAAAGAGCTCTCCCTAAGTCGTATGCTCTAGGGCCACATACTGCTGGGCTAACACACTGAAACACGATCCCATTTCTAGAGGGGACTAGAACAGAGAGCGTGGGCTGTTCTGACTGGTTCCTCCCGGATGTTGTACTCCCGCACCTCACTTTTCTTGAGGAAGAGCGAGTAATAACTGCTTTGTGACAACTCGTGACTCCAAAACCCATGATCTTTCCACTGTGAGGCAGGTCCCTCCAAGTCTCTCACATGTGTCCTGCCTCTCCTGCACACGCATCTCCACCACCTCTTCCATCTGATGCCAAGGTCTGGCCTGACTCAGAGACCACAGCCCACTCTCCCCGCCAAGCCAATTCCCGGTGGAATTCTTTTATTTTTTTTTCTCTTTCTCCTCCCTCCCTTCCTTTTGAAAAAATATTTATTTTATTTCATGTGTCTTGCCTGCATATGTCTGTGCACCACGCACAGGCTGGAGGAAGTCTGAAGTTTCAGACTTACAGATGGTTGTTAGCCACAGTGTGTGAGCGCGTGCCGGGTCCTCTGCAAGAGCAGACAGTGCACTCAACTGTGAGCCATCTCTCCAGCCCCAGGGCTCTCAACTGCTGAGCCGTCTCTCCAGCCCCTCTTCCTCTTTTTTTTGAAACATTGTGTCATGTAGCCAGGTCTGGATCATAGGGCTGTTCTGCCACACCCACGCATGGCTTTTTTTTTCTTTTTTTAAAAAAACTTTTATTTATATTTAAATTTTATTTCTTTTTAAATGTATGTGTTGTTCTGTCTGTCTGTAGGCCTGCATGCCAAAAGAGGGCATTAGATCACTTTCTAGATAGTTGTGAGCCACCATGTAGTTGCTGGGAATTAAACTCAGGACCTTTGGAAGAGCAGCCAGTGCTCTTAACTGCTGAGCCATCTCTCCAGCCTCAGGTTGTACTTAACTTTTTTTCGTTCATTTGTTTAAATGTAATTGGGTATTTTGCCTGCATGCATGTCTTGTGTACAGCATGTATGCCACAGTTGTTTATTTTAGTATTGTGTCTGTGTGCACCCATGAGTTTGCTAGGAGGGATCCGTGGAGGCCAAGGGACCACTATAGGGAGCAAGTTTCTCTCCCTCTATATATCTGACACCCAGGGACCATTCGGCATTGTAGGGCAACTGTCCGTTCCTTGCCGAGCCAGCATGTCTTCCCTCTCTTTTGTTTCTTCGAGACAGGCTCTCACGCGGTAACCCAGCGTGGCTTGGAACTCCCACAACCCTCCTGTCTAGTTTCTGGGGTTTTAGTATTATAGGTGTGCGCCACCACCCCTGGCTTCCAGCGATTTACTGCTTCTCTAATACCCAGCTTATGAGCTTCCTTCCCGCTGACTTGCATGATTCTGTAGCCCACCACCTCACAGCCAGTTAGCTAGTACTGAGTTAACTCTTGGCTAGTGTGTCCCCTGCCAGTTAGACTGTGTCTAGATTTTTGTAGGCACCTATGTCGGCTTGGCTTTCAGATCTGAGCCAGGTACACAACAGTCTAAGAAAATGACTGAAAAAACTAAAGAATTCTTGCATGGGTCAATAAAGCCGTTCTGGCACAGGTAGCCAAGAAGGTTGGCCCGCCATCCCATGTCCTTGGCAAAGGACAGGCAGGCTGTGTCCTTGGGAACGAATAGGCTGTGAGTGCAATAATGTCCAGCAGGTGGCGCCGCAGACCCGAGGCCTTGGGCTCTCTAGCCACTCCGGGAGAGGCAATACGAGGTCACGCTGTGCCTCTGACTTCCGCCGGGGCGATCCACGCGGCCCAGCCCAGGGCACGCCCTTGCAAGGCATGCTGTCGAGGTCTCGCATGCCTACTTTCTGCCTCCTTGCGCACTATGGTTCCCTCCCGGGTACGGACGGGAAGATGGGTGGCAGCGGCCAGGGCGGCCCAGAGGCGCCCCCGTGTGGACAGCTTGGGACAGCCTCCGAGTCCTGAGTCTGCGAGCACGCGCGCGGCGCTTTACGTGCACGTGAGTGGGTTGGGGAGAGCAGAAGGAGGAGGTGGCCGTGGCTATTCCGCTGATAGTCCACCTGCACTCTATCCATGCCTAACATCACATCTGGCACAACATCTGTCCACGTCATACGCCACTGGAATAAGTGTTGGGCCAAAGACCTCAAGTCTGGCCTCACTAGCTGGGTGACCCTTTGGAACCTGTTTTGTCTCTCGAAAGTAGGCATAGTAATCTCATCGCCACCTGCCCACGGGGCGCAGAGTGGCTTAGTTGTGGCAACCACCGCTGACCAACCTCAGATTGGGAACGGGGATGTGTGAGATAAACCCTGGAAGGGGCCTGGACAGCCCAGAGCCCCGCCTTAGCTCACGCATGCATCCCCTGTCCTCAGTGGCCTTATTGCGAGAAGCGCTGCAGCTACTGCAACTTCAATAAGTACATCCCCCGCGGCGTGGAGGAGGGGGCCATGCGGAATTGCCTGGTGACTGAGGCTAGGACGCTGCTGCGGCTCAGCGGGGTGCAGAGGTCGGTACTGGGGACAGTAGACAAGGTCTTGGGGTGAGGACACTACAGGAGGACGTCCGGGGCGGGGCGGGGGGCTTTCCCCGGGTTTTATGTCTCCATCCTCTTCCTCCAGGGTGGAGTCTGTGTTCTTTGGTGGAGGAACCCCGAGTCTGGCCAGTCCCCACACTGTGGCTGCTGTCCTGGAGGCCGTGGCACAGCAAGTCTACCTGCCTGCAGATTCCGAAGTCACGTTGGAGGCCAACCCCACTTCTGCTCCAGGCCCCAGGCTGGCAGCTTTTGCAGCGGCAGGAGTGAACAGGTTGTCCATTGGTTTACAGGTGACCTACCTCACTCACCCTTCCCCGGTGTCCCCAGACCCTAGGATGGTGTTCAGTCCCTGGGAAAACATTTCTGGGTACCAGGGTCTAATACACAGTAGACTGTGGAGTAACACTTTTCGTACTGTTTGTCTCTTGATATATTAGCCCATACACTTCCTGAGGCGGGCTTTGGCATTATTATTATTATTATTATTATTATTATTTTGGTTTTTTTCGAGACAGGCTTTCTCTGTGTAGCCCTGGCTGTCCTGGAACTCACTCTGTAGACCAGGCTGGCCTCGAACTCAGAAATCTGCCTGCCTCTGCCTCCCAAGTGCTGGTATTAAAGGCGTGTGCCACCACCCGGCCTTATCATCATTATTATTATTATAATTATTATTATTATTGTCTCTGTTATTTTGAGACAGGGTACCCTATAGCTCAGGCTAGCCTCAAATTTTGTATGTAGTCAAGGATGTCCTTGAGCTCCTGATTCTTTTTTCTCCATCTTAATATTAGGATTACAGGCATGTGCCACCATGCCCAGTTCATATGGTAATAAAGATCAGACCCCGAGGCAAGCATTCTACAGAAGAGCTACATCACTAGCTATGATGATGATGATGATGATGATGATGATGATGACGACGGTGAGATGGGAACTCACACTGTAGCCCAGGTTGGCCTCATACTCTCAGCAATATCCCTGCCTCAGCCTTCTAACCCCAGGAATTACAGGCAACAAGGCCCAGCTGGGTTAACCCTTTGCAGTCTAGGCATTTAATGTACCTGCCACATGGTAGGTGCTGCACAGGTGTGGCTGGGGGCGGTGGCACAGTGGTTAGAGCACTTACTGGGCAAGTGTGAACCGACTCGTGGATCCTCCCCACCCACGCAAACGCTGGCTGGATATGGCGGCCTGCCTGTAATCCAGCATGGGAGACACAGATGAAGGAGTCCTCCCTTTGCTTTGCTTAATGCTGGCTGTCCAGACCTAACCATGTCACCCGTGGTTTTGACTCAGTGAGTAAGGTAGCAGAAAATTACGGAAGACGGTTGGAGAGATGGCTCAGAGGTTAAGAGTGTTGGCTGTTCTTCCAGAGGTTCAATTCCCAGCAACCACATGGTGATTCATAATCATCTGTCATGAGGTCATCTGTCACGAGATCTGGTGCAGGCATGTATGCAAGCAAAATAGTGCATATATAATATATAAGTAAATCTATAAAAAAAAATACAGAAGACCCCAATATCAACCCTGGGCTTCTCAACTTCCGCAAACACACACACTCACCCCCACCCTCACACACATGTGAACACATATACACACAGGCATACTTCACATATACAGACATGAAAGAAAGGAAGGAAATAAACAGGATGTGGCTTTTTCTCCGATCGGAGACATGGTGTAGGCTGCCAGCTGGTCTGTCACATGGCAAATGCTATCTCTAGAGGAACCTCCGAAGGCTTCGAGTACCGAGGGGAGCCAGGCCTGATGAAATCCTGGAAGGCTTCCTGGAGGAAATGATGTGTGTGTGAGACAGAGCAGGTGTTTACCAGGAAGCGGGTGTAGGAGGAACAGGCACAGGATGTGGAAGAACTTTGCATGTTTGGGGAGAAGCTGTGTCCTTCCTGTGACTGGAGAGGCAGGAGACAGGCTGCCAAACAGGACCGAAAGCCATCAGCACCTGTGGGAGTTTGGGTTTCTCTCATTGGAGAGCCTCGAAGGTGTGTTTATGAGTCAGGAGAAGTCTCCCTAGGTTGACCTCTGTTGAGCTCTAGCTCTGTGTCTGGTGCTCTTGCTCAAAACACTTCCTTTTTTACCCCCCAACCCCACCCTGTTTGGTTTTTTGAGACAGGGTTTCCCAGTGTAGCCCTGGCTGTACTGGAACTCAGTCTGCAGACCAGGCTGGCCTCAACCTCAGAGATCCATCTGCCTCTAGCTCCCGAGTACTGGGATTAAAGGCCTCATGGGCCACCACTGCCCGGCTTCTCTCTCCTTTTTTATGACAAGGTCTTTTCGTCCACTCTGGCCTGAAACGTGTAATGTAGCTTCAGGACGCTTTGAACTTCTGATCCTCCTGCCTCCACCTCCCCAACGGGATTACAGACGTGTACTAGCATGCCTGGCTTCTCCTTACGAGGAAACATCAGGTAAAACTAAATTAAGAGACCTTTGCGTCTGAATGTGGTGGGCACACAATTGTCAGCTCACTACTCAGGGGGCTGAGGCAGGAGGGTTGCCGTGAGTTCAGAACCAGCTTGAGCTTACTGAGACCCTGTGTCAGAGGGAAGCGAGGCAGCCAGTCCTTTCGGAAGCTGGTGGTTATGCTTTGCCGTGCAGATAGGAGCCCTTACTGAGCTTTTACGCTTAAGCTAATTGAAAACGTAAAAGGTTAATTTAAAAAGAAGGGCCATAGAGATGGCTTAGTGGATAGAGAGACCACGCTGCCACACCTGATGACCTGAGTTCTATTCCCCAGAACTTACATGGTGGAAGGAAAGAACCATCTCCTCCAATGTAACCTTTGACCTCTATATAATCACTGCTGTGCACCTCAATAATTAATATAAATATATTATAAACATAATACATAAAAATGTTTGCTCTTATAATAGATATTAAATATTTGCTCTTATAATAAGTATAATAAAATATTTTCCAATACATATAATAAATGTAATATAAATATAAAAATAATATAAATAATACAAAAATAATATAATATGATAAATATAAAAATATTAGGGGGGAAAACCTGTTGGATTTAGAATCACCGACTTCTAAATTCCTAGTCTGACATTGCAGTTACTTACTTACTATCTCTGAACCTTAGATTTCTCATCTGTCAAATAGAACTGATGACTGAACATTGTGTCCCTCCTCCCAGCACTCAAGCAGGCAGAGGCAGGGCAAACCCACAAGTTTGAGGCCAACCTGGGCTACTTAGTGAGTTCCTGTCTAGTCAGCATTATAGTAAGACTGTCTCAAAAGGAAAAGGAACAAAACAAAAGAAAGGATTTTAAGGGTTAAACGCACCCTTCCTTGAGGAGTAGCTCTGTGGGTCTGCCTTGACTCACCCCCATCTGCCCGTTGTGTCCCTCACATCTGTGCCCTAAATAAGGCTGAGCGTGGCTGCCTCCCTCTGGGATGGCGTTTACACCAGACCCTCTCTCTGCAGTCCCTGGATGACTCGGAGCTGCAGCTCTTGGGCCGGACGCACTCCGCCAGCGACGCCTTACAGACTCTGGCCGAGGCCAGGCTCCTTTTCCCAGGCAGAGTGTCGGTGGATTTGATGCTGGGGTTACTGGCACAAAAGGTGGAGCCGTGGCTTCAACAGCTTCAGAAACTGCTGTACCACTGTGACGACCACCTCTCCCTCTACCAGCTGACCCTGGAACGGGGCACTGCACTCTTTGCCCAGGTGCAGCAGGGTACCCTCCCGGCCCCTGACCCGGACCTGGCTGCTGAGATGTACCAGGAGGGCAGGACAGTCCTTCGAGACGCTGGCTTTCGCCAGTATGAGGTCTCTAACTTTGCCCGGAACGTGAGTGCAGGCTGATGACTGGCGGGGGCGGGGGTGGGGTGGGTGGTGGAGAGGGGTGGGGGTGGGGGTGGGGTGGGAAGTGAGGGTGTACAGAATTAGAGGTTTGAGATACGACCAAGGGACTGAGGCCTTTTGAAGAAGAGAAAGCTTCCTGTTGGGTGCTCTGAGAACCGCGGTGGTGGGAAATTCTAATCAGATGCCCAGGACCTAAAACAGAAGCCCGCATCACCTACTTCTGTGCTGACGATTCCCATCTTCCCCACAGGGGGCGCTCAGTACTCACAACTGGACGTACTGGCAGTGCGGTCAGTACCTTGGCATTGGGCCTGGTGAGTGGATCGTGAACAACCGAAAGCATGATTCAGGAGAGGAACATTCTGGTTGTGTGAACTTGGACTGCTCATTTAGCCACTCCGAGCCTGCATTTCCTCATGCAAATTACACAAAACCTCTCTATAGAACTGTGGAATGCAAATTTTCAAGCCTTTGCAGCCTGGGACCGTGGTGCTTTCCGAGTCCGGCATCGATGAGAAGCCCCTGGGGGCTTGTCACAACCCAGAATGCTGGACCCCACCTCCAGGGCTTCTTATGGGCAGGGCTGAGGATTTCCATTTATTGTAGTTGCTTCGGGGACCACCTTGGAAAAATCCCTGATATCAATCTGATAGTTCACCGCGTCGGCTTCTATTAATGTGCGTGTGGTGGTGATTATTGATATCCTTAGGAGCCCATGGACGATTCGTACCCCAGAGAGCTGGGGGCCATACCCGGGAAGCACGGATCCAGACACTGGAGCCAGACAATTGGATGAAAGAGGTGAAGCGCTTTGGTCATGGCACCCGGAAGTGCGTTCCCCTGGGCAAGCTGGAGCTGTGAGTACCCGGGTACACAGGGCTCTTCCCTGGGGTCTCCCGCGCCCCGGAAGCTCCTCTGTGTTTTTACATCTTTATTACCTGCTTTGACCCTCCCACTTTGCCCCATACCGCGCGAGGTCTAAGCACACTCTTACATCCCGGCAGGCATTGGCTTTAGAGAATGCGCGGTCTCGTCGCTAAGGTCCCGTGGTGGGTTTCTTTCAGGCTGGAGGAGGTTTTGGCTCTGGGGCTGCGCACTGACGTTGGACTCACTCACCGGGTAAGACACTGGGGGTTCTCAGATACTGTTAGCTCTTCCTCGGAGTTAGAGAACACTCACTTCCCAGACCCTACTCCCTCCATCCTCTAGGTTGGCAGCTAGAAGTTGGACCTGGCCAGCTGAAGTCTGGTGACAGAGGCAGTGGGTAGTGTTGTATGATGGTTAGAGATGACACCTAGAGCTTCATGATGCTCTATGCTGGGGAGGTGCTCCGTACACTGAGCTATCATTCACCATGAAATCCAGATGTGGTGTGTGTGTGTGTGTGTGTGTGTGTGAGTACTTTCTGTATCCAGCCATGTGACCCTCGGCCCGCTCACTGCCCGACTCTTCTGTTTCCTAGCACTGGCAGCAGTTTGAGCCCCGGCTGACCCTGTGGGACGTGTTTGGAGCAAGCAGGGAGGTGGAGGAGCTGCTAGCGCAGGGTCTGTTGCTGCTGGACCATAGGTATGTTGTGAGTATTGTGCAGAGGGGGCTTCGCAGTCCCTGGGAGCTCTTGACTATAGATTAGAGCATGGGAGGGCTACCATAATGTGTGTGCCACATCTAAATGTGTCCCCTCTTCAAAGTGGTAGAAACAAGGAAGACCAATAGAGAAGAGTGTGTGAGCTGCCAGGGGTGGGCAGGAATGGGCTTTCATGGTGAGGATAGAGTCATGTCCAGACCTCTCGGTTTTCCAGGGGTCTCCGCTGTTCCTGGGAGGGTCTAGCTGTGCTGGACTCCCTGTTACTGATCCTCCTACCTCAGCTCCAAGAGGCCTGGCAGCACAGAAATCCCTCACCAGAGTCAGGAGGATGACCAGACATTGCTGTCTACTTGGAGGGCTAGGCATGCCCACATGGTGGGCATCTGCCTGGAGGCACCATCTCTGCCCTGAGGGGCCATTGCTTGGCTCTGACACACCCATGGGAATGGATGCGGTCAGGTGGGTGGAAGGCTGTCTCTGTCCCGGGGGCCTGGTATTCCACACAGCATCCCAGGGGTCACAGGTCAGCATGTGTCCCTGACTAGGATGTACTCATCCCCCACTGGCTTTTGTTGGCTTTTTTGGACACTAAATAATAAGAAATCTTTCTGCAGGGAATTGTGTCTATTGGAGAAGCCTCCCTCATTCTAGAGGGAAGCCCTGAGTTAGTTTATATGATTCAGTAGAACTAAATCCCCCCCAGATATCGTAAACAAGAAGAAATATAGGAATGAGATGTTTACAAAACCATTCGAAGGGCTGGGGAGATGGCTCAGTGGTAAGAGCACTGTTTGCTCTTCTAGAGGACCAGGGTTCAATTCCTGGCAACCACGTGGCAGCTCACAACCACCTGCAACTCCCATTCCAGGGCATCTGGCACCCTCTTTTGACCTCTGCGTATACCAGACACCTACGTGGTGCATAGATATTCATCTAGGCAACACACTTATATGCATAAAATAAGAATAAATTAACCTAAAAAATAAGATTTTTATTTAAGGCCATTTGTTGCACAGAAATGTAACCTATACTCTGGGTATGCCTCATTGTTTCCCAAGGGTTGAATTCAGGTTCAAAGTTTTAAAAATTATTCTAATTTTTATTATTTTTTTGGTTTTTCAAGACGGGGTTTCTCTGTGTAGCCCTGGCTGTCCTGGAACTCACTCTGTAGACCAGGCTGGCCTTGAACTCGCAGAGATCTGCCTGCCTCTGCCTTCCAAATGCAGGGATTAAAGGCTTCCACCAACACTGCCCCAACTTTTAATTTTTTAAGATGTGTTCATGTGTGTGTGTGTGTGTTTATGCGTGCACGCACAAACACACACACACACACATACACACACACACACACCGATGGAGCCAGAGGAGAGTGTTAGATCCTCTGGAAATGGAGTCATGGAGGACTGTGAGGAGTGAGGTTTTCTGAGCACTACACTCCAGTCCTCTGGAAGATCAGGGAGCACTTTCTCCCGCTAAGCTATTTCTCCCGCTCCTATTTTTAATTTGAAAAATTGTTTGTTTGTTTGTTTGTTTGCTTCTGAGACGGTGCCATATGTACCTGAGTCTGCAAACTCAGTGTGTAGCTGAAGAGAATGCCTAGCCTGTGATCCTCCTGCTCCTGCCTCCCACGTGCTGAGATCGCAGGCAGGCACCACCACACCCAATAGTCTTGAGGTTCTGGAGTTCGTGTTCTGAGGCAAACACCACCACCCGTATCTCCAGCCCTATCAGGCTCAGAATTTTTTTTTAAATTTAGATTTATTTATGTTACTATATAAGTTTAAGTATTTTGTGTGCATGCTTGAATGTGCACACTAGTGTGTGCCCATTTGATACCCTGGCATTGGCGTTGTGGATGGTTGGAAGCCACAGTGTGGGTGCTGGGTATTGAACATGGGTCCTCTGCCAGATAAACAAGTGTCCTTAACTGTTGAGCCATCTCGCCAGCCCCGAGGGTTCAGTACTGCACAGCTGCGTCTTTTCTTTGAAATTAAGGAACGCATCATCTGTGGCATGACACTGTGAGACCAAGTGTCCCATCGCCTGGTTATCATTTGACCGGCGATTTTAGCATTTACTAGTGATTCTTTGCCAAACCATGTTTAAAATTTACATTTGTATTTTTAAACAATTACTTATGTATACAATTGCTCTATCTGCATGTATACCTGCAGGCCAGAAGAGGGCATCAGATCATACTATAGATGGTTAAGGGCCACCATGTGGTTACTGGGAATTGAACTCAGGACCTTCGAAGAGCAGCTAGTGCTCTTAGCTGCTGATCCATCTCTGCAGCCTAGCCAAATCATTTCTTTCTTTTGTTTTTTATTTTGTTTGTTTGTTTGTTTTTGTTTTTTTTGTTTTTTTGAGACAGGGTTTCTCTGTGTAGCCCTGGCTGTCCTGGAACTCACTCTAGACCAGGCTGGCCTCGAACTCAGAAATCTGCCTGCCTCTGCCTCCCAAGTGCTGGGGTCAAAGGTGTGCACCACCACTGCCTGGCTGCCAAATCATTTCTTAAATTGAGGATCGCAAAGTATTGGTTTTTGATTCTATTATTTCTTCCAAATTAATTATTTTCCATCTCCCCCATAAAAAAGAACTTTCCTCTGTTACGTTACAATGCTAAGAATCAGACCTATGGCCCTGCTCAAGCCAGACAACTTCTTTCTCTGGTAGGTTCAGAAGTCTGTACATCCCTAGCCCCGTACCAGGCTCATCCCAGCCCACAGACCGGAGGTTGTCAGACTCCCAGGACGTGGGAGGGCAGCCGTAACTCTAGTCACCATAGATGTTTAGTCTCAAGTAGAAGTGGCCCTGCTCTTCAGAGTGACATATTTCTTCCTGATAATTCAACACCTTCTTTCTCCTCCCCTGCTGCCTGCAGGGGAATCAGAGACAGCCTGGTTATGTGAAACCTTCCCCTTCCACTGAGACCTATAGGAAGGGACCCCCCCCACTCTACCTTGGGGGCCTTGAATCCTCTTCAGCACTGCAGCCATATTGTCTAAGTGTCTATGGCACTGGGGCCTGATCACTCGTGCTACTGCACACTGTGCTGCTGCGATCTTGTGTGTCTGAGACATTGATATTTCTTTTAATAAATCTCTTACCCCAAAAGACAAACCTGTGTGTCTCCTTGAGCCTCTTCCAGCCTTGACTTGGAAATTGTATGGCATGCAAGTGTATGTGTTTGCATGTCTGTGTGTGCCTGTGTGTGTGTGTGCCTGTGTGTGTGTACCTGTGTATGTGTCTGTGTGTGTGTGCCTGTGTGTCTGTGCCTGTGTGTGTGTACTTCTGTGTGTGCCTATGCATGTATGTTTCCCTGTGTGTGTGCTTTTGTGTGTTCCCATGTGTGTGCCTGTGTGTGTGCCTGTATGTGTGTATCTGTGTGTGTGTGTGTGTGCTTATGCATGTGGTGTGTGCCTGTGAGTGTGCTTCTGTGTGTGTGTCTGTGTGTGTGCCTCTGTATGTGTGTGCCTATGCGTGTATGTGTGGTGTGCCTGTGTGTATATGTGTGCCCGTGTGAGCGCACGGAGGACTGCTCAGTTTGTTTCATTGTGCTAGGTCTGGAACTCAGGACCTCCTGATGTCAGCCAGTCGTCTGCCACTGAGCTACAACCTCAGCCAAAAGCTCTGGAACTTGTTCCTTATCATGGCCAAGGGCACCACGGTGCCAGAAGTGCTTTAGTAGGCCTGCAGGTGGAAGTGTGCTGACTTCTAGTGGATGATGAAAGGTAGGGTCCCCCTCCCCCACTGCTTAGGAGTAAGCCCGTATATTCCCCACATGCCGGCGGGTGTGAATGCCAGTCCTTCTTTGACCCTGTGGTAATGTGGTAACTGTTACTTTATTCATGAACTAGTCACCTAGCACTGGTGGTCTGCCAGGCACCGCACTGGGCACGAACAGGGGAATAAGACCTGTCTGTGCTCTTTGGGAGCTTGGTGCCCTGCTGACAGATATTCAGAGAGATAATGGGGCGTTGTTGGTTAAGGTGTTACATGCAGCTGTGGAGCCTGGAGGGCACTGGCGTCTGAGGGGCTGAGAGGAAGAAAGAAGGGCAAATATGTTTTCCTTACCAATTCTTGCACCCCTAGAGCCCTGGCAAGCCTGGCTTAGAGCAGCTGGTGGGTGGCCAGTGCTGCTCAAGGGTCCTCGCCCCAGCCTTCCCCTGATCTTGACATTCAAGAAGCTAGTGCAGGGCGAGGGGAGGGGCTCCATCAGATAAACCTCGGCCACTCGGGTTTCTCCTAACTGCCAGGGCTTGTGCCACCTGAGATGCCCGGGCCCTCCCTGCTGAGGCACCTCAGGGAGCCTGTGTAGGGCCTGGATGGGAGCCAGGGCCGGAGCAGGGTGGCTCGGTCACCTTCCTTGACTCAGCCTGGTCCCACCCTTTCCAGATGAATCAACCTCCTGGAGGTGGGGCCCAGGAACCTGGCTGTTGAATGCTTCCTCAAGGCTCCAAAACCAGGCCCAGTTTGGGAAGCCCTGAAGATTGTCTCCCCCCACTCCCCCACCCCCACTCTCCACTCCCCTACCCCCGCCTTCCGTCCTGGAGTAGGGATAGGAGGCATATGGCTACTTCTCGACGGGGCAATATGGAAGTGGGATCCTTCCACCTCTTGTTCACTAAACGGGTGATCTTCCATTTGGGGACATTGGTCGCTGTCTTCTCAGTGCTGTTCTGTGTTTTTAGATGGGGTTTCCTGTAAGCTGGCCTTGAGTTCTGTATAGCTGAAAGTAACCTTAAACATCTGATTCTGTTGCCTCCACCTCCCGAGTGCCAGGATTTACAGTCATGTCTACCATGCCTGGCCTCATCTCCTATATTTAAAATAACTCTAGGTTACATGTAATACCTAATACGGAATAAATCTGTGTAAATAGGGCTATTGAGATGGCTCAGTGGGTATAGGCACTTCGCCATCTGGCCTAAAGATCCTGGTTCGATACCCAGGACCTCCAGGATAGGAAAGAGCTGCCTCCTGAAGGTTGTTTTCTAACTCCCACAGGAGTGCCCTGGTGTGTACAAATGCCCCAAAGTAAATAAATGTAATTTTTCAAAGAGGGAGTGGCTGGAGCAGTGACCCATCAGCAGGAGCAGTTGCTCCTTTTGCAGAGGTCTTGGGTTCCGTTCCCAGCACTCACTTCCTGGCTTGCTCCCTAAGTTCCAGGGGAGGATCTGACACCCTCTTCTGGCCTCTGCAGGCACCAGGTACACATCTGGTACACATACATGCAAGCCAAAACTCGCACAGAGAAACTTTTTTTAAAAGATAATTTTTGCGCCGGGCGTGGTGGTACACGCCTGTAATCCCAGCACTTGGGACGCAAAGGCAGATGGAGTTCCAGGTCAGCCTGGTCTACAGAGTGAGTTCCAGGACAACCAGAGATACACAGAGAAACCCTGTCTTGAAAAACAAACAAACAAACAAACAAACCAAAACAGAATACTATATATAATGTATAACATATAACATATATAATAATATATATTATATATAACTATATTGTTTAGGATATAATGACCAGGTAGAAAATATGTAGGTGTTCGATAGAGAAGTGATTTTTTTCCCCTGAAAATTCCCCACTGGGGATTTGTTAAATCTGCAGATAACGAACCCACAGATGTACCTCATCTTTGAGCAGCTCTGTTGATGAGGATCCATCTTACTCTGGCCCTGCTCTGTGGCGCCGTCCATTTCCTGGCATAGAAGCACATTTTCCTTTGCGTGATTGAGCACAGAAAGCCACGGAGTGAGGAGCTGAGCTGTGTAGCCGCTCAGGGTTTGCTGCCACTCCTTGGAGTGGGGGAATCATAGCAAGCTGTGAAGGGACATGAGGCACGCCTAGCTCCAGTTGTAAGGAGTGATGGGTGGACCACTGTCCGTGTGTCCCTCTGTCACAGGGACCTGCACTGCTCACTGTGGTGGCAGTCTGGTCTCAGAGTGGAGCCAACGGTGGGCAGAAGAACAGCTCAGCATCAGGGATAAGCAGGAAGACATTAACATTTGCTGTGCAGCTCGTATATTTTCAGATAGTGCAGCAACATTGAGACCAAGTTGTCAGGTATAGTCTGTAGTTCAAACATTCAAAGATCAACCATGTCTAGGCTGGGTGTGGTCGTGTGGCTCAGTGGTAGAGTGCTTACCTAGTACGCACCATCCCTGAATCTCATGCCGGGTACTGAGAGAAGGATTTGCCACTGTTGTGATGCTCTGGGTAGGATGAGGATGTGGCTCAGGGATCAGAGGCTTACACTGGTGTCATCCCCAGCACTGAGTGAGCCTGCCAGGAGTCCAGTCTGAGGGAACTTCAGGAGTTCAAGGCCAGCTTCAGCGACATAGCATTTTGGAAGACAGCCTGGGCTACATGGGACCAAAACTCCAAACTAAAACAGAACTGACTTTGTGACAACGTTGAATCTTCCGAAACTCTGGGCATCGCCTCTCTCATTGAACTCTCCAATTTCCTTAACCAGCGTTTACGGCGTGCCTCACATAAATCTTACACATGCATGCGTACGTAGTCAGTTGCCTGGAGCCCAGCAGATTACTCCCAGATCCTCACATCTGTCTTTTCTTTCTCTTCCTACCTTCTTTTCTCTGAGGAGAATTTTAAAGCCAACTTTTAAACCACTGTAGACAAGCAACACTGGAAACATTAGGCAGAGTCGTAAACGGAGGGGGAACCCACGGTAATGCTCACACTGTTTCATCTGTTCATGTTTCCTCCCTGGGCGTGCCCAGCGCGAGCCATATTTTTGCTGAGTACCCAGGCGCAGGTCTAATTTTGTACCATGTCTCTTTCCGATCTCGCTTTTCACGAGCCGCTCTCCCCTGAGCGCTGCGGCCCTCATCTTTCTCTTCTTAATTGTTTCAGTGAGTGGATTGTCTAATAATCATCGCCCTAGTATAAGTCACTCACACGGATTCTCATGATGCATAATGCCGCAATGTGTGTTTTTATGGTCTTTGATTCCTTCGTGTGGAATGTCTCCTCAGGTCGGTGCTCCAGAAGGAGATAGTGGGGTTAAAGGGCATACGTGTGTTAATAATCCTTGGTATGAATTACTGTATTGTTTTCCAAAGGGTTTTACTTAAAAAAAAAAAAAAGCTTCTGCTAAAAAAAAAATACACATCTCCTTTTCAACCACATAAAAGAAAAGCAAAAAAATATACTACAGAAATTTCCACAACATCCGGACAACGATCGTTCTAGACAGCTCGTGATGCGTAGATATATATGAAGATGGAGAGATAAAAATAATTTTTCACAAAAGGAATCATATTTCTATGCCAGTTTTGCAGCCTGGTGTTTTCCATTTTTTCCTTTCTTTCTTTTTCTTTTTTTTTTAGACTCAACATGTTCTGGGGGGTTCTAATTGCTTCTTTCCCTAGGTGTGTCTGTGTGCTAGGGTGGTGTAGCCTGAAGCTGTAGCGAGGATTTTTATCTGCGTTTAGTTTGTTGAGGTGCAATAAGACCCAGTGAGAGACTGTACCTCTTTCACAGACAGAGTCACATACTCAAAGAAATTGCCCAAGGTCACATGGCTGACCAGTGCTGGGGACCGCTGCTCCAGCCAAATCCTTCGAATCCCAGAACAGATGCTCATACTAAGTAGCGGGAGAACATATTTTAAGAATGTTTTTGTTTGATTGTTTTTAATTAGCTTTTTTATTGTGTCTTTTTTTTTTTTAAAGTGAAGATCCTTTACTGGCCTTGCTTCTGAGTGCCTACAAGAACTGAGAGAGGAAGAGGAGGGAGAACCAGGGAGGGATGGTTTCCGAAGCATCGGCTTACACACAGAACTAAACAGACAAGCACCACATCATCATTGAGTTTAGAAGGTGACAGCGTAGGACAAGGAAGGACAGATGCTGGGGAGTGAGGTACCATTAAAAAATGCAGTCACCCCAAGTTGGGGGGGTCTTAGGGGGACATGGTCAGCTCCAAACCAAGAGGAAGACAATTGGAAGACAGACTGCTCAGCAACTGGGATCAAAGGATCACTCCCCAGATCCCCTGTAGGATCCCTTGTCCCAGCCTCTCTGATCTGGTGAGGAGGGGGCAGGTCTGGGACTACCGGAGGCAATTCACTTGTAACTCATGCTTGAGCCTTGCGTGTCATCGTTGCTGCCACCACCACCTCCTCCTCTTCATCTTCTTCCTCCTCTCCCTTTTTCTTTATGTTTCTTTTCAACTATGTGCGTGCGTATGTGTGCTCCTGAGTGCAGACGCCCTTGGAGGACTGAGGCTTTAGACCCGCTGCAGCTGGAGTTACAGGTAGTTGTGAGCCACCTGACACGAGTGCTGGGAAGCGAACTTGAGTCCTCAGCAAGAACAGTGCTTGCCCCTAACCGCTGAGCCACCTCTGAAGCCTCCCATCAGTTCCTCTCTGACGGTATCTCCCAAGCTGCGTAGACCATCTTGGTCTTAAGGAGTACATTCTTGAGGGGGTTGGGGCAAGGGAGGGGGAGAGGTCCAAAAGGTGGACACCAAGTCCCCTTCCTGCCCTTAATCTTGAAGGTTGCATCATGGAGAGCATGGTGGCATACTGCTCTGTCTTGACAAAGGTGCTGTGGGGGTTATCCATGGTGTCACCTGTTAGGGTCTCCGGGCCATCCTCCAGGACGGTGCTCTTGTTCCGACTGGGGCAGATCATGCTTTCTTATGTTTCTTTATTCTCCTCCGGTGCTGATGGCTTATCCGTTGTCGCCTCAGTGAACACACCGATGACACATCAGAGACAGCCACACGAGTGACTGTGTTTCTGGAAGTGAAAGAAAGACAAAGAGAACGAGAGAAGAACCAGGCCTGTGCAGCTGCTGCTGGGATAGGACTCTTTGGGGTTGTGGGTTTTGAGACCAGGTCTCATGTAACCTGGTGTAGCATCCAACAAGCCATGCTGCTTGGATAGTCTTGGATTTCTGATTTTTCTGTTCCTACCTCCCCGGCGCTGGGATGATAGGTGTGGCCACCACGCCCGATTTATGTGATGCTAAAAAAAGATCATCTGAACCCCCAGGCTTGGTACATGCCGGACAAGCACACCATCTGTTCAGCTCCACTCTCTGCCCTAAGCAGTGCTTTCTGGATGAAGTTGCACAGGGTATCTAGCTGGGCAGACGATGCCAGGCAGATAGATAATTACAATTATACAAACTCTGCCTTGCTCGCGGGAAATGGCGCTTCCAATATGCTACCAATATTGTTTGGTTTATTTGTTTGGAGGCAGAGCCTCACTGTGTTGTTGTGACATTAAACTCAAAATCCTCCTGCTTCTGCCTCCCGTGGGCTGGAATTTATAGTCCTGCTTGTCTGGATGCCACCCTTTCATCCCTCATACGGTTTTACTCTTTTGGAAGGGAGTTTTCTAGACATTTCAGCTATATTTATATATCTGAGTCCATCTGTTGTTTCCTTGTGACTTTTTCTGCTTTTCTCAGGCTCATATGTCCATTCCGACTCCCGAGGTATGGCAGTGTATAAGCTGGCCCTGTCCTCCCAGGAAAGGCTACCGTTGATGGGCAGGCTCCCCTTGGGTCTGAATGCCCTCCCGTTTCCCACCTTTTTGACTGGGGAGGACTCTGCCCTCTCTGAGTTCTGGGTTCCCTAGCTGGTGATGGAGTTGGACCAGCCCCAGGACCTCCAATTTGCCTGTGCACCTGGGCACCATAAGATGCACTTCCCCGTCCGCTCCATCAGACCGCACGACTCCAGCTTTCCAAATCTAGGAGCATGGTTCTCTGCCCTCTTCCTCCAAGCCCCCACCCCCTGAAAGCTCCTGCTCAGATCTGCTTTAGAGTCACAGGAAGCCACCAAGATCTTAAGTGGCTCTCAGAACCAGGCTAGGAATAGTCAGTAGTGAGGTCAGTCAGCTGCTGTGACTGCTGGGCTCCGGGAGTTTGTAGCCTTGTTTCTCATAGCCCTGTCTCTTCTTGGTCAGAGCCCCTACTTCAAATGGAGACACACTCCAGATCACTGCCTCCTCCTCGGCAATCCTGGTGACAGCCACAGCCACCCTCCTGGGAGGAGGCCAGTTATTTAGCAGCTGGGTCCTCTCAGTGGAGCCTCTCACCCTGTGAGTCTGGATGCGCTCGCTGCTGAGAGCAGCGCTGGGGCCTTCCTACAAAGCTGTTGTCAGGATGACAGTGACGGATGCGTGGGTGCAAAGAGCACAGAGCTGTTCCTTGTGTCAGTGGGCACGGCTCACGTGCGGAGGACATCGCTGGCAGTGTCTCCCTTGTCATTATAGCTGTAGGGGAGAAAAGGGTTTACCTCTGCTGTCCTGAGGTTTGTGGGCCGGGGATGAGAATTAAAATGACATAAGGTGGATTATTAACAGAAGGCATGCAGAATAATGCCAGCTGAGTGTAGCACAGGAGACTGCATAAGGACCTGAAGGCCTGGAGACACGACATCGAATGGGACAAAAGTGGTAAATTAAGAAAATGTCATAAGGCGAAGGAACATGGGTTGGAAGGGTGAACCAGGTGGGGTTAGGTAACAGCAAGCTGGAGGAGGTTTATACAGGTTTCCTCAGGCTTCACAGTCCCACCCTCAACAGTGAGAATGGTGCTGTCCTTCTGGGACACAGGGGACATTTTTCAAATAAGATTATCTTTTAAAGATGGTTTCATTATATAACCTTGAAGGATCAATCCCCCTGCCTCAGTTTCTAGAGTGTTGGGATTGCAGGTGTATGTCTGCATGCCTGGCTCACACTGGTTCACATGTGCTGAGGCGGAGCCTCAGGACTCAGGCATGCTAGCTAGGCAAACATCCTACCACTGAGCTATCCCACCTAATCCCTCACCTGCTGCTATTAAGAACCAGGAAGGTCAAGGTGTGCTTCTCGCACCTGCTGCTTTCCAAAGGCCTTCAGATGAAAATAGTCAAGATGCCAGAGCAGTAGATTTGGGGTCAGCATGCTAATCACTCGTTCACTGGACACTGAGCATGCTAACCCTAGGGAATGCAGCCCTACGGCTGGAATTCCTGGCCTCTGACAGCACATGGATCTGACAACACACATTTCCCCGTCACCAGGGAGCTCAGGGCTCCTGGAAAATTTTCTTCCTGGCTTAGTGGAGAACTTGTTGTCTCTTGGGGAACCAAGAGGGTGTGTGCCACCAGGTGACTGCAGCTGCCAGGCCTTGGGCACCTGTGCACCCACCTGTGTGACTCCTCATATGCGTGTCCTTCCCCTCCCCCAACAGGTCTGACAGGAATGGCCCAGTTTCTCAGGTGGCAGGTCTATCCAGGCAGGGCTCAACCCCATCTGCCTTTCAGACCCCCGAAAACTAAGATGCCCCCAGGACATGCCTCCTAGACCCCTGATACCTAAGGTGCCCCAAGACCGAATCTCTGGATTTTCTCTCATCTGGTTCCCTTCTAGAGACTTCAGGCCATTCTAACTCAGCCTGGGGCTGCCCTCAAACCTGACCAGCTTACACAGGCCTCAAGTGCTTTGCTGAACTTTCTTGTAATTAAGACCCCAGGGAGAAGCCAGAATCCTGAGGCTGCCCAGGAAGGGAATTTAAAGGTAGGCGTGGTCTCAGCGTTTGGTCATTAAGGAAGTCACCATGGAAACTCCCCTTCTTCCAGCCTCCTTCAGATTAATAATAATGAACAGTAGGGACCAGAGAGACAGTGCATATGTTAAGAGTACAGAGTACTTTTCCAGAGGACCAGAGTTCCATTCCCAGCACCCACATCAAGGTAACTCACAACCACCTATAAGTCCAGCTCCAGGGAAATCTGACATGCTCTCCTGGCCTCTATAGGTACCTGCACTCACATGCACACACCACACTCCAAAACATAATTCAAAACAAACAAACAAATAAAGAGATAGGTGGCCAAGACGGTAGAAGTTTGAGGCCAGCCTGGACTACATGGGGAATATCAGGACAGCCAGGGCAACAAAGAAAAACCTTGTCTCAAAAACAAAAACAAAAGGCAAGGGCTGGGGCTGTAACTCAGTGTTAGAACAAAGCCACATATGGAAACAGCAAGTAAATGCTCCAGGGAACGTGGGGAAACCAGACTTGGCACACGGCGGCATGCCGACACACCGACGACAGAGAAGGCACAATGGGTGGCAGCTGCGGGGAGCAGTCTTGCAGTTCCTTGGAGAGTTCAGCGTAGGGCTGGGGATGTGGCTCAGTCCACAGGGTGCAGGCCTGTTATGCTTGGAGCCTGGGTTCAAACCCCAGCACCTGTAATCCAAGCTCTGGAGAGATGCAGACAGGAGGAGCAGACATTCAAAGCCATTCATAGCCACAGAATGAGTTCAAGGTCAGTGTATGCTACATTTGAGAACTTATCTCAAAAAGGAATGAATGAATGAAGTTAAACTTATAGTTACCATACAAACTAGCAATTTTATTTCTTGTTGTATACTGGAGAGGATGAAAACATACAGTCACACAAAGGCTTGCAAACGAATGCTCACAGCAGTCTTAGTGTAGTAGCCACACCCATCAGTGGATGAATGGATAAATGATAAAATGTAGTGTATGTATACAGTGGATACCATTCAAGATTATAAAGAGATGGAAAGGGGATACAGACATTGAGATGGGTCAGCCAGGAGAGGCACTTGCTGCCAAGCCTGATGACCTGAGTTCAAATCCTGGTAGAAGAGAAAACTAACTCCTGCAAGTTGTCCTTTGACCTCCTCATGTGGCTATGGGATGTATACACACACACACACTGCAATTTTAAAAAAAAAGATGCGTGAGGTGCATACTTTGTGGAAGGACCTTGAGCCCATTTTAAAGACATAAAAGGTTACATATTAGCAGGGCGGTGGTGGCACACGCCTGTAATCCCAGCACTTGGGAGGCAGAGGCAGGCAGATTTCTGAGTTCGAGGCCAGCCTGGTCTACAGAGTGAGTTCCAGGACAGCCAGGGCTATACAGAGAAACCCTGTCTCGAAAAAACCAAATCCAAAAAACCAAAAACCAAAAGAAAAAAAAAGTTACATATTGAATGATCTCATATACATGAAGTGTCCAGAATAGGCATCTTTACAGAGACAGAAAGGTTGGTGTTTGTGGGCAGTAGGACGGAGGCGGGAATAGGGAATGACTAACAGGTATAAGGTTTCTTCTAAGGTGATGGGAATGTTCTAGAACCGGATAGTGGTAAGGACTGTACAGCGTTGAGAATGATCTAAAAAATGCTGAACTGTACTTTAAAAAAGGAAAACATCATTCTAACAGGGTGTGGCCCTGAGATATTATTTTATTATTTTTTAAACTTTTTATGTGTATGGGTGTTTTGCCTGCATATGTCTATGCTCCATGTGTGCCTGGTGCCCGTAGAAGCCAGAAGAGGGTGTCAGATTCCCTGGAACTGGAGTTGAAGATGGTGTAAGCTGCCACGTGGGTGCCGGGAATTGAACCTGGGTCCTCTGGAAGAGCAGCCAGTGCTCTTAACTGCGGAGCCATCTCTCCAGCTCCTTATTATTATTGCTTTTTAAGATTTATTTACTTTTGATTTTTGTGTGCGTGTGTGAGCCTGCTATGTGTGTGCAGGAGTTGGTGGAAGCCAGAGGAGGGACTCAGAGCCCCTGGAGGTGAGGTTACAGTGCTGAGCCGCCTTGTGGATGCCAGGCACCGGCTCCTCTGCGACACCAGTATGTGTTCTTAAATGCTGAGCCATCTCTCCAGGCCTAAGATTATTTTATGTTATTTATTTTGAGACAGGGGCCATGTGGTCCAAGCTGACCTTGAACTGGTTATATAGTCAAGAATGACCGTGAAATCCTGATTCTTCTTCCGGCGACTCCTTCCAATTTGGAGACCACCAGCCTGCAGCTAGTGCCTGGCTTCTTGTGATAGTTCTTGTTGTTGCCATAACAAACCGTCACACAATGCCTCATTCTAACAACCAGAGGTCAGAGGTCTGGAGTGGTTAACTCAAGTTGTCACAGAGTTGTGCTCCTCTGTGTTCCAGGGGTTCTAGGAGAACCTGCTCTGGCCTATTTCAATGTGAATCTGTGGCTTTTCCTGGCTCTGGGCTGCCATCGTGTGCCGGCCCTACCACAACCCCCCTCTGACCCTGACTCTTCCCCTCCCTCTTTAGTGCGTTTCTGATTAAAAGGGTCAGTGGATAATCTGATATAATCTTCAGATCTCAAGATTCTTAATCACATCCGACAAGTCCCTTTTGCCATATAAGGGAACACATTTCACAGCTTCCTGCAATTACCACGGGCACATCTCTGGGAAGTCTACCAAGCTGCTTATAAGAGAAGTTATCTAGTGGATTTGAGTGTTCTGGGCCTTAACTGTAATCCCTTTCATCTGTACAGGGTTTAGAATCCTTCTGTATGACACTTTTTTTTCTCCTTGAATTGATCCTGGAAAATCGATGTAGTAAGTTCTGAGCCCACACTGCAAGAGAGAGTGTAGCGCTCAGAGGAGGCGCCGAGCCAGGTCACACAGACGCAAAGAGACTCGGGTCCGGAGCTGCTATTATTACTATTACTATTATTATTATTTTAAAATATTTACTTATTTATTTTGAAACAGGGTCTCACTATGTAGGTCAGGCTGGCCTGGAATTCACAGAGATTCACTGGCCTCTACTTTCCAAGTACTGGGATTAAAGGTGTGTGGTTCCATGCCTGGCTAATTTTTTTTTTTATTTCCGAAAAATACATTTTATAAATTACATTTATTTATTTATTTATTTACTTATTTACTTACTTACTTATTTATTTATTTGTGCACACACACACACACACACATCAGGAGACCAGAGGGCAGTCTGTAGTAGCCAGTCGTGCACACCCACCCACACACCCCCCCCACACACACACCCACACACACACACATCAGGAGACCAGGGGGCAGTCTACAGTAGCCAGTCGCGCGCGCACACACACACGCACACGCACATGCACACATGCATGCACACACACGCGCGCGTGCACACACACACGCATACACACTCACACACACACGCACACACACGCGCGCGCACACATACACACACTCACACACACACACACACACACACACACACACACACACGTGCACACACATCAGGAGACCAGGGGGCAGTCTGCAGTAGCCAGTCGCGCGCGCACACACACACACACACACATGCACACACGCACACACACACACACACACACACACACGCACACGCACACGCACACGCACATGCGCACACACACATGCGCGCACACGCACGCACACACACACACACACACACACACGTGCACACACATCAGGAGACCAGGGGGCAGTAGCCAGTCTCTCCTTTCACCACGCGGATCAGGGAGTGAGCTCAGACCTCCCGGCTTGGTAGCACATGCATTTACTCACTGAGCCACCTCACGTTTTTGTTTTTGTTTTTTTATTTACTTATTCACTTTTGAGATGGGGTCTCACGTAGACCAGGTTGGTCTCAAACTCACCACGTAGCAGAGAATGTCGATGCTGAGATTACAGGCACACCAGCTTCCGGAGGTGTTGGAAGGGAAGTCAGGACTTCACGCTTGCTGGGCAAGCACTCCACTAGCCAGGCAGAGCCCTCAGCCCCCAAACTCGCGCCGCCTCCTTTTTTTCCCTTTCGGTACTAGAGATAGAACTTAGAGCCTAATGCGTGCTAGGCAAACACTCTAAACTAGAAGGATTTCAGAGGGTTTCCGTCAGTTCCTTCTCCCACAGTACCCAGCCCTTCCCTTCCAGAACAACGTGCTCCTTCCTGGTGCATCTGGGTGTCCCCTCAGGAACCTGATAACCTAGAGGATAGAACTCCTCAAGATGAGCCTGCTCCCTGGGCCTGGATGTGTCCCCGGAAGGCAGTCCTGTGACTAGGACCCGGAGGGTAGGAGGTGGGAAAGGCTGGGGTTTTTGTTTGTTTGTTTTGTGTGGATACTCTTGGCACAGAGCCCCAGAACTTGGTGTCCATCGTCTGGGGCATGTCCTCCACAGTAGCAGAGGCTGAAGCTCTCTTTGCCTGGAGCACTCTTGTTCTTAGAAAAGTCTCAGTAAGAATCTCTCATAATCATTCCAGTGTGGTTTATGGTTTTGCCTTGGGCACTAGTGCTCTGGGAAGAGAGCTCTCTCAGCCCCACAGATGCTGGGGGCAGGGGTGGCGGGCGAGCTGCCACAGAGGATGCTGATGCCTCTCTGATCCCCCTCCCCCACCCAACCCACCATGATGGCCTTTGTGTGTCATCCTATTCCAAGAGAGGAGTACACCGGATCGGAAAGCTAGGCTCTGGACTGTCGCATCCTCCTCCAGGAAAAAGGCGGAACCTATGTGATAAGAGATCTGAACTGTACCACGAGGGTGGGACAGAAGGTGACAGCAGCCTTGCGGTAGACAATGTCCCTGCCCTAAAGATGACAGCCCAGGTTGGGGCAGAAGTGACACGTAAGCACAGGCTTTGCTCTGGGGTGTCCAGAAGTCTCGTGTTCACTCTCGGTGGCCCCTGAAAAGGATTCGTTAGGTCCTTCCTGCTCAAGGATGGAAGCGGAATCTGGGCATGGTGGCGCTCATCCGTGATCCTAGTCCTGAAGTAGCTAAGCCATAGACAGTGTGGTCTGAGGGTGGCCTGGGCTATAAGGGACATTCAGAAGAGTCACATAGTAAGACCCCGACTCAAGCAATTAAAAAAATGAGTTGGGGGGGGCGAGGGGCCTTGAGGCTAGAAGTGATCTGTGTGTTGTGTCTGATGACAGAGTCGATCCACTCTGGAAACGTGTCCAGATGTCTTCAGGGCTGAGAATAATATACGGCCCCACTGAGTGTCAGCTAAGCAAGGGTGCCGTAAGGAGACAGTGGCCTGAGGTCAACTTTAGTAAGGGTGGCAACCAGATGTGAGGCCAGCTGTGGAGAACAAATGAGCTTTGTGTGCGGGTGGCCCGATGTAAGGAGGCATGGGTCTAAGCAGGGAGCGGGCCAGATGTCTTTAGAGGTGCAAAAGAAGTGGGGAGCCAGAGGGCCGAGCCATCTGTGAAAGACTTGAGGTCAGGTGACCCTGTCTCCAGCTTTGGGAGGTGACTGTCCCCTGAGAAATGAATGATACCGCTGGGTGGGTTTTTATCCAGGGAGACTGTTTAACCTCTGGACAGAGTAGCTGACAAAATACTTTACGCTTTGCTGGGTAGAAATAAATAAGGACACGAAGCAGGCCCTTCCATCACAGCTTCTGAAAGCCCAGCCACCAGCTGCTCCTCCCTGGACACTGCTCAGAGTTGCTGCCGAAGAGGAGGCTGGAAGAACCTCACTGGCTACGTGATCTGCTTTGCCTATAAACTGGCGCTTCGGGGCTTTTGGTACCTGTTGTGTTCTTGTCTGGAGTGCCTGCCACCAATCCTGTCTACTGCACTCTTACTTGGGTGGCCCACCTCAAACTCCGTGTCCTCGAAGGCTCAGCTGCTCTCCCCCGGCAGTTCTGAAGATGTGCTCGTTCATGTCTGCCGCTCTTGCCAGCATGTACATTCTGTTTTTAGGACACCCAGTTCTAGCTCCAAGGCGCAATGACCTTGTCCTCCCCCCACCCAAGAGCACGGGAATGAGCTTCAGGGAATCCCTGTGGTTGAATGGGAAATAATGTGCAAAATTAAATAGAGGGCCCTATGGGATGGTTCTGAGGGGTGAAAGCCATTGCCACAGAGCCCGATGCCCTGGATTTGGCCCCTGGGTCCCACACAGCGGAAGCACAGCACTGACTCCTGCGAGTGGTTCTCGGAACCTCCACACATGTGCTGTGGTACACGTGCATACACACGCACACCAACATACACACAAAGAATAAATGAACTAGGTGGTGTGGACACATGTTTTAATCCCAACACACAGGAGGCTTAGCAGCAGGATTTTTGAGTTTGAGGCCAACCTGGTCTACAGAGTGAGTTCCAGAACAGCCAGGGCTACATGGAGAAACACTGTCTGGAAAAACCGTATGAATAAACAAACAGACATGACAAAATTTTAAAATAATGCCGGGCAGTGTTGGTGGGCATCTTTAATTCCAGCACTTGGGAGGCAGAGGCAGGTCTCTGTTAGTTTGAGGCCAGCCTGGTCTACAGAGTGAGTTCCAGGGCAGCCAGGGCTACACAGAGAAACCCTGTCTCAAAATAAATAAATAAATAAATAAATAAATAAATAAATAAATAAATAAATAAAAGAAAGAAAAAAGGAAAAAAAGAAAAAGAAAACCCAAACCAAACCAAAACTTAAAAGTAAATAAATGTGCAGGGCTGGAGAGATGGCTTAGTGATTAAGAGCACTGACTGCTCTTCCGAAGGTCCTGAGTTCAAATCCCAGCAACCATATGGTGGCTCACAACCATCTGTAATATGATCTAATGCCCTCTTCTGGTGTGTCTGAAAACAGCTACAGTGTACTTACATATAATAAATAAATCTTTTAAAAACATAAATGTGCAGATAAATGAATAAAGAAAAAAACCAAGGAAATGATTCCTAATGCTGTACTGCTGCTCTCGTAGAGAAGTATTTAGCCCCATCTGTCATCAGAGCGGCTTCCTCTGGAAGCTGACGAGAGCGAGGCCAGAGACACCCAAGCAAAGCTTAAGTGGAGAGAGAGCCTGGTTGGAGGTCTCTCTCCATCAGGCCTTTCCCCTCAGAGCTCAGGGAACCTCTGGGAAAGAGGGAGAGGAGGAACTGTGGGAGTTGAGGACACTGGGAGGTCTTGGCCTTCAGAATCACCTGAGCAGGGCTCGTGGGGTCTCACAAAGACTGGAGTGGGTCTGTGCTAGGTCCCCTGCATATATGTTATGATCGTTGGCTTGGGTTCTTTTTATTTCGGTGGCTGGGTGGGGGGCTCTTGATAGTGGGAGTGTCTCTGACTCCTTTGCTTGCTCTTGGGACCCCTTTCTTCTTACCGGCTTGCTTCACCTCGCCTCGATGTGAGCTTTGTGCCTGGTATTATTATTGTAACCTGTTATGCTATGTTTGGTTGATGTCCCTGGGGGGCCTGATCTTTCTGGGGAGAAAAGAAAGGGGAGAAGTTGTTCTGGTGGAAAGGGGAGGTGAGGAGGGGGACTGGAAGGATTGAGGGAGGGGAAGCTATACAGTTGGGATGTATGGTATGAGAGAAGAACTAAAAAAATGAGAGAAGATAATCTACAAAGCAAGATCAAACTTAACCTAATAATCTTAAAAACTGTTTAAGCCGGGCGGTGGTGGCGCACGCCCGTAATCCCAGCACTCTGGGAGGCAGGGGCAGGCAGATTTCTGAGTTCGAGGCCAGCCTGGTCTACAGAGTGAGTTCCAGGACAGCCAGAGCTACACAGAGAAACCCTGTATCGATAAAAACCAAATCCAGAAGAAAAAAAAAACTGTTTAATCTGCTGGGCAGTGGTAGCACAAGCCTTTAGTCCCAGCACTTGGGAGGCAGAGGCAGGTGGATTTCTGAGTTCAAGGCCAAATTTGGTCTACAGAGTGAGTTCCAGGACAGCCAGGGCTACACAGAGAAACCCTGTCTCAGAAAAACCTAAAAAAAAAAAAAAACCAAAAAAAAACCCAAAAACAAACAAACAAAAACCTGTTTAATCCAAATAAATAAATATACAGATGAATGCATAATCAGAACATGATATATGATGATGGACCAGAACATTGTTCAGGCATGAAAATAAAGGGACCATATGCTAATCAAAAGGAGCAAAGAGCCTGTGGTTTACACACAAGATCCAGAAAAGGCCAACTATATGGTCAGTCTGTAGCTGCTAGGGCCTGGAAGACAAGAGAATGGGTGGTAGGTACACGCTTTCTTCTGGAGAGTGAAAATATTTTAGAGCCAGATGTAGTGATGGTCACCAAATGCCACCAAGACTTGCAGGTTAAAATGGCAAATTGTCACCCCTATTTGGTCACATTGAAGAAAACCAAATGCACATCTCCAGTGGGAAGAGCTTTAACTTTGACCAGGTTCTCAAAAAGCTAAGAAGCCCTGGTCTGGTCCAACACTTTTCCTGAGGCAGAGGCAGAGAGACCCTTATCGAAGGGAGGTCACTTGGGCTGGTGGCCGAGCCAGCCAGGTTGCCTACCTGCCTGACCATGCACCCTGCCTTTCCTTGTCCTTTGATCTGAACTGCCCCAGCTGGGCAGCCATAAACTGTGTCACTCCACAGACTTAAAAGACCCCTGGAAGCTAGGTGAAGATTGGAGTTACAAGAATGTTTGTCTTTCTCTTGTGGACTCCCAAGCATCTTGAGAGCAGGGGGAGGACATCTTCCCTTGCCCCGTTTTGCATAGAGCTCCTGAGGTTGTGGTGTATTCCTTGGGAGTGAATGGTCCCATCTCCCTTTAAGAAAGAGCTTGGTGTTCACTTGGAAGGAAGGTACCCCGCTGGCTATGTCTGAGGAATAGTCTTTATCCAGAGGACATTCTGGGTTGGCCTAGACTGTTAGATCTGTAAGTTTGAGGTGCTCTTAGCTGACACGTTCATATTTTTTTAAGTTATTTTATTCTTTTTGAGATAGGTAGGGTCACATTATGTTACCTAGGGTGCCCTGGAACTCACTGTATAGCCTAGGGTGGCTTCAAACTCAATACTTTTTTGCCTCTTGCTCGACTGTTATTCCAGACAGCATGGGCAGTCCCGCTAATGTTTGTTTTTTTAATATGACAAAAGATTGTGCATGTTTATAAGATACGCGTGATGTTCTGATGTTTATTCTTCATTAGCTTTACTGAAAATGCGTATGAGCCCCCAACACTGAGGCCCATTCTCAGAAACTTCTCTTGGTTCCTGTCCGCTCTGTTTCTTACAGATTCCTACATAATCAAGATAGTTAGGAATGCACAACTCCTCCCTTCTAGAGCACTCCCTAGTCCCAAGTCACGAGAAAAAGACACACTTGGAAGAGTGTTTGCCAGACGTGCTGAGCACAGCAAACCAGTCACTTTAACCAACGCAGACACTTCGCTTGTTTTTGTCTCCTTTTCTTTCTTTTCCTCTTTTGCTTTTTTTTTTCCTCCCTTGACATGGTTTTATGTAGCTCATGCTAGTCTAAAATCCAGTGTAGCTGAGGATGACCTTGAACTTCTGATCCTTTTGTGTTTACCTCCCAAGTAGGAGGCCTTTAGATCCACACCGTCTACCGCTCTTGCTGACCGCCCTGAGTGTGAGATAGGAGAGCCCACCACATTCCAGAAGGGCTATTTTTGTTTTTAAACATTGCACAGTTGAAGTGACAGCCTGCCTACATACCTTCCCTTGAAAAACCATAGGGGTTGGGGAAGAGCTCCGGGACAGAACGCTTGCCTAGTGTGTACAAGGCCCTGAATTCAATCTCCAGTGTTGGAAAACAGAACAAACAAAACAAAACCGTCCTTTACCCAAGCTTGGAGATGCAGTACGTCTGTAGGCTCAGGGTTTGGGAGTTAGAAGGATCTGGATTATCCTCAAAAGCAGTGAAGTTTGAGGATAACACGGGTTAAAAGAAATGTCTTTAAAAAGAAAAGGAGAAGAACAAAAGCCACGAGACTTCCCCTGGCAGGTTGTCATGTGGATTCACAGGGAGCCTGCCATTTTGCTGCTAGAAGCTCTTTCCTTCTCTATCGCTGGGTATTTCATTCATGGACTCCACATTTCCTACAGAAGCAGTAGTTCCACCAACACACATTACCCAACCCCCACCCCTCATCATCATAACCTGCCCCCCAAAGGGCACAGGTGACAGAGCATCTCCCTGAAGTGTCCTAAATGCCTACCAGTGTCCCTGAAGTGAACTGAACTGGAGATGCTGTGAGGGTGACGGGGAGATGCTGGCGCTCGTGTCTGAGAAGGGAGGCTGCCCTTGGATCAGGTGTCTAGAAAAGTTGTAGTAGTCCTGGCTGGGTCCAGGAGAGGGGCCCAACCTCAGAAACAACCCTGAAAATTCCTGAATGCTTTAGAGCTGGGGGGGGGGGGGAATGAATGAATGAGTGACTGAATGAAGTGGACTTAGACATCTGAGATAACAGGAGAATACATCTTCACTGGAGAACCAAAGGAAGCATGGATATGCAAAGGGATATGCAAAGATCCCAAATATGGGAAAAGTTTGGCTGGCCTAGGAAGTGAGGCCTAGGTGGCTGGCTGATTAGTGGGCAGGGCAGATGGCAGGCCCGTGGGGGCGGAGTCTGGGGCACTTAAACAAGGAGAAGTGGTCAATGCATGGTCAGCCTGCTGTGAGATGAGGCTGCCAGAAGCCTGAAGACTGGTGAGCAGGCGGTGACCCAGGGCAGAAACATCTGCGGAGTCTGGGTGAGAGCTCCTACAGGGCGGCCGAGGTTACTGCTGTCCCCACTCCGGTCACCAAGCCGGCCAGCTCCTACAGCTACCCTTTGTCCGGCCCAGTTGATGACGCCTTGGCGCTCTCTAGCGCCTCCTGTGACGTCAAGAGTCCAACCGTGCATTCTCAGGGTCTGCGAACAAGCCTAAGGAAGCCGCTTGCGGTGCGGGGGGCGCGTCCTGATGAAGAAGGCTAATGACAGGCAGTCCCCGCCCAAGTTGTTCGGTGGGTGCGCGCCCCCCGCCGCGCGGGGCGCTGGTTGCTATGGACGCTACGGCGGCCGCTTGAGGGCGGGATCGCGGGGGGTCTGCCGCGCTGCGCAGTCATCTTGGGGGCGGGGAGCGCAGGGCCAAGCTGGTAACCCGGGGCCGGCACCATGAAGGCCCTCAAGAAGGAATCCCGTGTCAAAATGCCAACCAGCAAGTTAATGGAGGCCGCAGAGAGCGTCAAAGGTTGGCCCTGGAGGCCGTGGGTGCTCAGAAAAAAAAAAAAAAAACGCTACAGGGATGCTTGGGCTGGGATTAGGATGCTACAGATGCCAGGGAGGGTCACTGGAGCCTTGGAGGACAAAACATGGGCAGAAATCTCAGAAGGGGGACACAGTGCCCTGGTATTTGGTGTTGGTAATATGGCAAGTTGGGTACTAACAGAGGAGCTTTCGGCGGGGTCAGTGGTAGGGGACAGCCTTGAACAGGAGGAGTAAGAGACCTCTAACTCAAATCATATATTAGGTTGGTGCAGGTGGCAGACTCCCTGGATGAGATGCCCAAGGACCAGGAAATACCCGATGAGGGTCTTGGGAATTGAAGCAGGGGTCACCTAAAAGCCGAGCGGGGGCGGGGGGGGGTGGTAAATCCACAAGTAAAAATAACACCAAAAACTCTAACTCCATTGTTTTCAGAGTGCTATTTATTTCTTTCCACTTGGCCTTTCTTGCCTCGTGATAGATAACCAGTTTAACATGGACTACCACCGTGATTGTTTCCATTGGTAACCAAAAAGGGAACTTTTTTGAAAATGTCCTGCTGGGGATGGAACCCAGGGGCCCTGTGTATGCTAAGCAAGCATTCTAGTACTGAGCTATCCCCCACTCTGTTTTTATTTACGGAGATCTGTCATGCATGGACACTGGTAGACACAAGGGTATCAGTATTGTGATTCCAATCCTCAAGAAACACAAAGCCCGGAGGAATACCAAAAAACTTAGAAAAGCAAATATGGACACCTATGGAAGTTATGGGCCCTCAGAGCTTCTGAGTTAGGCCTTGGTTGGTTGACTTAGAGGGAAGGAATTTCTGAAGTAGATGGCATTAAAGAAAAAAGATAAATAAAAAAGAAAGGGCTTGCTTCTCTGGGCTCAGGGATCAGTGTGAATTCACAGATGGATGGACATAGGATCCAGAGAACTTGGTGCAGGTAGGCAGGGGCCAGACCATGAAAGGGCTTGGTGTGTGACCTTGCAGGCCCCGAGGGGACCCAGCCTCCTAGGCCTGGTGCAGCACACTTAGAATCCCCTGGGTGGATTCTAAGCCCAGAGACCTAACAAGACTCTAGTGGGGTTTTTTTCCTCTCTTTTATGTCTCTTCATAGTATAAAAAGCTGGTGCTGTTTCATGACATACTTTTAATAGTTAAGAGAGAAGGAGAGAGAGAAAGAAAAAAGATCGGTTCCCTTTGCCAAGGGCAGCCAAGGGCTCTCCTGGCCACTGCCACGTGCTCACCTACTTTCAGGGCGATCTTAATCAGATTTGAACTTTCTGCTGTAAACAGATCAAGGAAGGATTTTTTTGCTGAGTGTTTGCTTTTAATAAGGCAAGGATTCTGTTTGTTAAATAGGCTTTGAGTTAAGAGCTTACACCAGAGTGAGGAGGGGAAAGAAAAATTAACCTGTTTAACATGCTAGGTTCCTTAAACTTTTTAGAAGCTTCTGGTGTAGGGCACCTGCCTCCCCAATGTCACGTGTCCTGTCCACAAGCACGATCTTGTAGCTTTTTGTGCTGTGTGTGTCTCTGAGTCTCTTGATTTGGGAGCTGTTTAAAGGCAAGCAGACATGTCTAGGAACTTGTTTAAGAGGCCCGAGCTCCCCACTGAGTCCTATGGTGCTCCTTGGCCTTGTTGCTAAGCAACAAGAAACATCAGATGCCCCTGGACTCCAGGACTCCAAGACTCCAAGGATGGCTCTGCTCTTCCCACCTTGGTTCCCACAGCTCAGCCCTGAAGTTGGTTTCCCAAAGATTTTCAGCAACACTGAGGAACATTTGTGTAAGAAGTAGAAAAAAAAATCAGATCCCATCTCTACCCTGTGTGTGGATCCCCTCTTCCTGATCCCCTTAACAACACTTACCTTAGCTCTAACAGAAACATTGCCTGACTGTCCCACTCAGAGGGGCTGTGTCTGACCCCTCAGCTGTCAGGACAGAGAAATGCCAGTTCTGTGGCTCACCAACAGCCTGGCTCAGCTTGGGTTTCTAGAACAAAGCACGTGGCCTCAGGTTCAGGGTGGGTCTCTTTTACCCTGTGTGGTCCTCCAGGACACCGGAACGGCCCATGGCCTGAGCCCTGGTCATTTCTGGCTGGTCTGCTTCCAGTCTGTCTATCTCAGTCACTGGATAGGTCATTCTCAAATGCCACTGTGAACACACCACTCTCCTGTACTAGGGGTCAGATGCCTGATCTGGACTTCATTTCATATACCTTGTGAAGATTATACATATATATGGTACTCAGTGAATTATCATCTCTGGCATAAACTTAACAATTATATACATATATACATATATATACTTATTGCTTGAAAATGAAACCTTTTGTATATATTTGTATATTTTATATATATATGTATATATACATACACAAAAATGGTGCTCAGTGAATTATCTCTGGCATAAACTTGATACACACACACACACACACACACACACACACATATATATATATACATTAAGAATACATATACACACACTTTTTGTTCTTGTAGTTTTGTTTGGGACAAAGTCTCAAAGCCACATGCTCTGTTTTTTCTCCTCTGGGTCAGCAGCCCTGCGCCCCCAGCAAGCTTTCCGGGTCATTATCCTACACACCTTCCATATTCAGTCTTGCTCATGCGACAGCTTTTCCTGGAATACCATTGTTTGCAGGTCCAAGTCTGCAGAGCATTTGTCTCCTTCCAACTCCCCCAGGCTGGAAAGCTCTCACTGGCTCTCCTGAGACCTTTCTCTAAGGTCTTCAACTCTGCTGCCTGGCATGGTTGTTCTTTGAACGTCCAATCTGACCTATTGTGATTTTCAGATGGTATTAACATTACCACTGTGTGTGTGTGTGTTTCCTTCAAGAAGAACCATATTGCAACCTTCTGTACTATCTGTCTTTTACAACATTGTAGAAGGTGCTTGGTGAGCTGGGCTTAAGTAGCTCACAGCTGAGAAAAACAGAACTAAAAAACTGAGAAAGCTGAGGCAGGAGACTTGCCGTAAGTATGAGGCAAGCCTGGTCTAGACAGAGTTCCAAGGAAGCCTGGGCTAGAAGGAGACCTTGTCTGAAAATAAAGCAAAACAAAAGAAGGAACTTGGGGGGGTGGGCAGTCTTGATGGACCTCACTTTAAAACCGCATGTGTTCGTTTAAGGGATATTTAGTTAATCAAACACATACCATCCCTGACTGCGCAGAGAGATGACATTTATAGTGATGCACTCAAGGTAGTTCAAACTGGAGGCCAGAGCTATCAAGGGCTCCTTTAGTCTCAACCAATCAGGGTCTGTGTTGCTCCCTGAGCGTGGTGGGAGCTTTGGCCCCAGGAATCTTCAGCAGCGTTGAAAGTGTTTATGTGTATCTTCCAGTAATTCTAAACCCATCAGTGGAAAGCACATCTGGAGATGTTTAGTCCCTAGGGAAGATGTAGACCAACCAAGGGGATTGGGGTAAATGTCCTGGAAAGCATAAACACACACACACTCTCTCTCTGTGTCTGCCCTCCCTCCCTCCCTTCCCCCTTCTTCCCCTTTCATTTTCTTTCTTCCTCCTTCCTTCCTTCCCTCTTTCTCTTTCTCCTTCTCCTTCCTCCCTCTCCTTCTCTCTCCCCCTCTCCCTCTCCCTCCCCCCCTCCCCTCTCTCCTTTCTCTGTGCAGCCAGCCGTCCTGGAACTTGCTCTGTACACTGGGTTGGCTTTAAACTCACAAAGATCTGTCTGGCCCTGTCTCCTGAATGCAGAGATTAAAGGCATGCACCACCACCACTACCCTGCATGAAAACATGTTTAAAAGCAGATCTTCGCCTGGGCTGCCACCTGCTTTGATGTTTGTATAGGAGGGGAGAGAAGTCAAAATCGGAACCCATGCCTGTCTAGATGGGGCCAATAATGGTAGCACTGAAGAGGCTGAGGCAGGAGGATGGCAAATTCCAGGCCAGTCTGGGCTTCAATAGGAAGAAAGAAAGCTAAATCAAAACCCACGGCTGCCAGGTGTGGCAGAAGATCAGACCGAAATGGGGTCAGACTTCTCAGCTCTGTGTGTCTCTCTGTGTGTGTGCACTTTGTGCAGAGACGCCCTGAGCTGCTTCTGTGGAGGAGATGGATTTAGAGTTATGTTTGGAACGATTCTTTTTTTTTTTAAAACCACCTGCAATGTAGACATTTCCTTTAAAAAAAAATAGTTTGATTGTGTAAACCAAAGCCCCTGCCTTGATGTTGCAGTGGTATGTTCTCTTAAAGATTATAGTACTTTGAGAAGCACTAGGTAAAACCAGCACGTTGTTCGAAGCACCTAGCGGCTGTGATTAGGTTCTCCTTTGATTGTTTTGTATAGATGTTTACATCAAACCCTTCTCGACCAGAGGAGGAAAAGATGATATTACTAACCAGAGAAATGAAGTGTACGTCTGAAAGAGTTGGGCCACCTCTCCGGAGGCAGACTGACTGTGCCCTGGTGGAAGGCCTCATGGCTGCTGCTTGCATAGCATAAACTCTCATAAAGAAGTGACTTTTTCTGCAAGGCACTTCTGGCATCCCCGGCTGCAGGAGACCCTTAAATAATTTTGTCCTCAATCTTGGCCCCCTAAGCTGTCCCCCAAGCCCTGATAATGCCCCAGGGATAGGCTGAGACCTCCTGAATGGATCACTAAGCTCTCCCTTGGTGACTTGACTCCTTCCTTCTGCCTTTCTGCTCCCCACCCCCACCTCACTCCACTCCAGTGATTTCACAGTGCATGCTTTGAGTTCCAGAGGCAATCTCTTCTCTGACGACTCCCGGCCTCTCCACGCTGTTCCCTCTGGAAAGTGGGGTTCCTTGTGGGGCCTCTCTCTTCCTCTTCCACTCCCAGGAATATCACCTCTTTAAGGAATCTCCCACCACCACCCCTTAGCCCAACTATTGTCCCAAACTCAGTGGACCTGGCCTTTTGGTCTCCTGTGGCTGTTTTTTTGGGACCTCACTTGGGAAGACCCGGTTGGCCTGATTTCACTGTATAGACCAGGCTGGCCTGAAAGAGAAATTCTCCTGTCTCTGCTTCCCGAGTGTTAGGATTAAAAGTTTATTTTCAAAAAGATTTATATATATATATGAATGTAGAGGGCATCAGATTCCCTGGGATTGGTGTTATAAATGGTTTTGAGCTGACACGAAGGTGTTAGGAATCGAAACCCAGCTCTTCTACAAGACTAACAAGTGCCAAAAATCAGGTTTTGAAGCATTGGTTAAAACTGGCTTAATGGCAGAGGCAAGTGGATTTCTATGAGTTCAAGGCCATCCCGGTCTATACAGCAAGTTTTAGGTGAGCCTGGATGACAAAGTGAGCTCAGAATCTGTCTCAAAAAGATTTATAAAAGCCCAATCCTAAGCCATTGTGTGTAGTGGGAACACCTGTAACCTCAGTACTTGAGAGATGGAGTTAGGAGGGTTGTCAGGGTTATCCTGGGCCACATAGTGAATCTGAGGCCAGCCTGGTCTACATGAAAACCTTATCTCAGGAAAAAAATTAAAATTAGTCAGGTGGTGGTGGCAGCACACAACTTTAAATCCAGCCCTTGGGAGGCAGAGGCAGGAAGATCTCTCAATTTGAGATCTACAGCCTGTTCTACAGAGTGAGCCCCAGGACAGCCTGCGCTACACAGAGAAACCCTATTTTTAGTCAAAAACAAAATAAAGCAGGACTAGATATGGTGGTGCACACCTTTAAGCCTAACATTCAGAGGCAAGTGGATCTCTATGAGTTCATGGGAGCATAGTCTGCATTGTGGGTTCAAGGCCAGCCAGGACGATGTGGGAGGCTTTGTCTCAATTTCCTTGTCTACCTCCAAAACCACAAAAGTAACAATTAGATGAAAGAAATCTTATGTCATCATCAGGAAGGTAAGGAGACATGCCGTGTAGTTGCCCTGATGCATTGGGCACCACAGTCTCAGGTCTTGGGTGTTTTGTTCGTTTTCTACATTTCCTAGTTCAACCCAGTGATAAGGATGCTGGACAGCATTGGCTAGTTGGGAGCAATTCTTTTAGCCCAGCTTCTTTTTGTTAAGTGGAAGGCAGGGCCAGAGACGTGAAGCAATGAATGCAAGGTCATCTGACTTGAAAATACCGCGGCGTGAAATGGAGCCCGTTTCTATTTCAGCTCGGACTATAGACATTCAATCACTATGGAAATCGAGGGGCAGTCAGTAAGAGAGAACTCCCATCACTTTGGACTACTGTGACAGCCTCTGCTGTCCTGTCCTGTCCAGACTCCTCATGTCCTGCTGTCTTGACTCCTCATCCCCCACCCCCACCATGCAGTTTAATCTAGATTTATTTACTTGAACCAAGGTCTCACTATTGTTTGTTGTGTTGCTAGGAATTGCACCCAGGGTATCACTAACCTCATGTGCTTACCAGGCAAACACTCTACCTCTGAGTTGCATCCTGAGCGCTCAACCTATCTTGTTTATGTGTTAAGATATGCAGAGAGCTCTTGGGACACATCTCTCTGCTTCTTTCCAGAAAAAAAGCGGACAAAGGCGCCAGAACAACCCACTCCCCCCATTCAGGAAGAGCCCGAACCTGTCAGCAATGTCTTACAAGGAGATGACATCCTTGCCTTGGCCATTAAAAAGGAAGACTTGAAGAAGGTAAGGCCAAGGGCCAAGGCTCTCAGAGCACCCAGCCATGTTCATGGTATACCCCTCCATTGGCTTCCTGATTCCAAGGAGTCACAAATGCCATGCCTAAAAAAAATCCACCAAATATCAATTCTTTCACTTTAGCATCTGAAGGAATTTTATGGGAAGTTGGGTTTTCACATTTCTGAGATTCTACGAGAGCCACCAAATAGTGAGATACCTTGGGACAAGTGCCCCCAAGCCCATTCCACAGATGGGCAAGTAAGTTCAAGCATCGTGGATAGAAATGAGCACGAGGCTGCTCACCTGTGACCCTTCCTGTTACCTGTCAGTTGCTCTTACTTAATCTGTCTAGACATGCCAGGTGTTATTTTTTCCCCCTCCAGGTTACTCCTAAATCTCAGGCCTGTCACACAGGCATTTCCAGGACAGGATGTATGGATAGATCTGGGGAAGCAGACTAGTCAGCCCTTAGGAATCCTACCAAGAACAGAGATGTGTGTGTATGTGTGCGTGTATGCGTGCGTGCATGCGTGTATGCGTGCGTGTGTGTGTGTGTGTGTGTGTGTGTGTGTCCTTCCTCTTCCCCCAGATAGCATTCTCCTCAGCTTTGTTTCGTTTTAGCAACATGTTGCTCAGTTTGAAGAAAGAGGAGAAAAGCCTGTGGTCACACAGAAATTCATCATCCGTAAGCTCAAACCGAAAGATTCCAGCAAAAGGGTCTACCACTTGGTAGCACATCCCGCCAATGCTGATGCCGCCACAAAGCCTCTGGACTACTCTGGTACGGGTTCTGTTGTGGGCTTTGCCTCCCTGGACGGGTCTTGAAAGAAAGCCCCGTCCATCAAACAGTTGCTCTGTGTGTGTCTCACAGCTTCCGTGTGTCTGTCCTTCTTCCCCCTGCCCCTCAGGTCCTCATGACAGCTTCTTAAGCAGTGGCCAGATCCTCCCTCACCAGATCTTGGGGAGTCTCCAGGACTTTAAAAGAATTGCAGTTGCTCGGGGGAACACCCAGGTTGGTTTGTACAGAGCTACAAGGCTGAGAGAAGTTGCTGAAGCCATTTACTCTCTGTAGACTCAAAGGGGTGTGTGTGTGTGTGTGTGTGTGTGGAGACAGGGGTACAGGGATAGGGTTCTAGACCTAGGTCAGTCTCTGGGCCTAGTTGATGAGACGCCCTTTGGGAGACAGTTGCAAGTCATAGAAGCCAGATGCTAATAGACAGCTCTAGCTGAAGTGGGGATTTACTAGAAGGAGCTCAGAGCCTGCCTTCTGAAAGTCTGGGCAGACTGAGCCCCACAACGAAGCAGAGCTCTGGCCTCAGCTTCTCACTCCTCTTTTTGGGGGGGGGGGACTGGATTGCTGAGGTACAGGCTGGAGGGCGATGTCCCCCGCTGTTACTCAGGAGGAAGTCATCAATTGTGGAGAAGCCAGCTACCCTAAAGGATGCTGCGCTTTCTGGGTGGAGGGGACTGGACTGCCAGCGTTCCTCAGGCCCTGGTTTGTTTTCTGTCACTTGCCACCCTGTGGTCCCTAAGAGGAGGACAGAAACCAGGACCTGGGTCAGCACCTCCTCCTCTCCCTTCTTCTCTCCAGCTGGCTAAGCTGATACAGATCCAGCCCTGCCTGATGACCCTCATCTCAGCTAAAGAAGAGCCCAAGCCGAGGGCCCCAAAGGAGGAGAAGAGACCTCCGTGGGCTCCACCTCCTCAGCACAACTTCCTAAAGAACTGGAAACGGCACATTGCCCTGCGGAAGAAGCAACAGGAAGCTCTCAGCGGTGAGCTGAGCTGGCGAAGGGACCTGCCAGGGTCCCTCCATCGGGGCACAAAAGGTCTTCTGTATCTTCTCTCTTACCCGCCTAGCCTTGGCTCCATGAAAGCTTCTGACTCTCAGGCCAGTTGAGAGTGCTAGCGCCTGTTTTCTTCTGTGTGCTCTGTTTTCAGGGCAGGGATCACACACAGCCTTCCTTCTCTCCCTCTCTAGAGCACCTGAAGAAGCCAGCAAGCGAGCTCTTGATGCACACTGGGGAGAGCTACAGGAAGATCCAGGAGGAGCGGGAGCTCATTGACCGTGCACTTCCTACCCAGCATGACGGAAAAGTGAGGACAAGTTCAGAGAGAGGAAGAGAGGGAGAGAGGAGAGGAGGGTGGGGGGAGCACAGAATGCACGCGGTGGGTGAGCAGTGTCAACTTGTCTCCGCTTACACAGTTGGGGAGAAAATAGCTTGTCCATTACCAAACATTGTTAGGCCCCCGGGATCTTAACTATTATTTCATGTTCCAGGACTGCTCACTTTAATAATTCAGGCCGTTGCAGTCTCTGGTAGTCAGTTTATCATAAGGGTCTTAACGTTTGTCTCCTAAAGACTTACACTCCGATCTTTGTTCTAACCAAGGCCAAAGAACTGCGCTGTCTTTTGGTACATCAGTGAGGGCCTGGGCTGGGACCGGCTTCCCCCATCTCTCTGGCATCTTGAGAATAAACACACTGTCGAATGCCTACTCTTCTGCCAGTGGGTCCCAGTGGATGCCCCAGTGAGCCTCTGACTGTGGTACTGAGAGGGTGACCTCACTGCTCTGTCCTTCCTCGTCTTGGCTTTAAGGCGACCAGTTGGTTCTGGAGTCCACTGGAATACCTGGGTGATGAGATGACAGGTCTTCTCATGACCAAAAGGAAAACTCAGCGTGGTCTGGTGGAGCCCATCACACACATCAGGAAGCCCCTCTCCATCCAAGTGGAGACTGGTGAGAAGCAGGGCCTATAGGCTTATAGTTTTCAAAACCTACTTTAAGAAGTGTACTTAAATGCTTTAACCTCCCCACCACCCACCAGAGGAAGTGGAAAGGAAAGGTTAATAGGGCAAAGGAGGTTGTGGACCTGTTTAGAAATAGTTCTTTGGAGCAAATACAATCGGCCTTGTCAGGATATCAGCAGTTCAGTTCCCACAAATCCGCAGTGGTAGCTTCATTCACTCAAAAACACCATTCACAAAACAGCAATGACAGTTTGATCTAGAGGAAACAGCAAGGCTCTTTGGAAAGAAGCCACTAGAACACCACCAGAAGTTCTTTGGTGGCATGACCAGCAAAGAGTGGTAAAGTGAACCAGTACCACACAGCATCGTCCACTGTCTGCTGGGCTGTATGTATACCCTTTCCAAACACCACCTGTTCTCTCAAGCATCCACTCTAGCAAAATATCACATGTCCTTTTTCCAGGCTGCTTCCAGAAAAAAACCACAATACATGTCTGTTCTCAACAAAACATCCTCACATGTGTCTGCTTCAGCAAAACCATCCTCTCAGAAGACAGTTTCCAGAAAAACATCACACAACACAACTGTCTCCAGAGAAACTAGAAATTTCCTCTTCAAGGGCCCAAATCTATTTGCTTCTTGTGCCTGGTGCTGGAGGCAGGGTAACATGGTGGTCAGCATGACTCTGGCCCAAATCCTGGTTCACTTGACTTTGAACAAGTCTCAGAAACCGTATCTATTCCCCAATCCTTCTCAGAAGTGCCGCTGGGATTGGTGTTCTCAGGACCCTTGGGCAAGCATGGAGGCAGCCTGTGCTGAGGCCCTTCTCACTCCACTCTAGGATTACCAGCCCAGAAGAATGCTTGGTACCGTTACACCTGGGACCGGAGTCTGTTTCTGATCTACCGACGCAAGGAGCTACGGAGTATCATGGCGGAACTGGATTTCAGCCAGCAGGTTGCTGACGCCTTCATACCCTATCCTGAGGTGCCTTGGGTGATACCTGCCAGCCAGCTCATATTCCCTCTCTCTACTCCTCTTAGGATATCGATGGCCTGGAGGTGGTGGGCCATGGGAAGCCCTTCTCATCTGTCACAGTGGAAGAGCATTTGCTACCTGAAAAGGGCCAGAAGAGCTCCTCGGAAGACACGGTATTTCTGTGAGTCTGAGCCCCAGGGGGAGAGGCTGGAGAACAGGCAGCCCTTATTCCCACTGATGTCAGAGGGCGGGCTTTCCTCTCTGAAATCATAAACAGGGTGGTTTCATCCCAGCCTGGCCAGAAGCTGTCCCCCCATCCCCTAGCCCATTCCTATGTCTCTACCAGCTGTCTGCTGTCATATTCTTCGTCCCCACAATTGGATTACCCAGACATTACCATGCTTCTTAATGTCCTCTCCCCCAGAGCCCTCCACAGCTATACCTAGAGAAGAGCCCCGGAGGGAGACTTTGAGGAGACCCAGAAAGTCTGACTGAGTCTGTGTGTCCACCATCCCAAGTGGTGTGGCTGCTCAGCGTCCAGGAAAAATAAATACCCGGCTTTTCTTACAGAGACTCACTGACCAATCTCTCTGACATGGTCCCTATGCCTATTCTCGGCCCTTCGCTGCTGTTCTGTGGGAAGCCAGCTTGCTGGATCAGAGGCAGTAACCCGGAGGACAAGGTAAAGTGCCTTTTCAGCCTTACACACTTGCATGGGTGCGGCCCCAAGGTGACCGAGATTGTCACAAGGAGTCCACAGCTTCTGATTTGTGTTTTTATCTGATTGCACTTTCCGCATGCCAGAAAATAGTAACTGCAGTGCTAACTCAAGCAGAAGTGAGATCACCGCCTGGGGGGGGGGTTGCACATGCCTTTAATTCCAGCACTTGGGAGGCAGAGGCAGGCGGATCTCTGAGTTCGAGGCTAGCCTGGTCTACAGAGTGAGTTCCAGGACAGCCAGGGCTAGACAGAGAAACCCTGTCTCGAAAAAACCAAAAAAAAAAAAAAAAAAGTGAGATCACCAGGCTCAAAAGATCATTGACTGGGCAGTAGTGGTGCACACCTTGAATCCCAACACTAGGGAGGCAGAGGCAGGAGGGTCTCTATGAGTTCGAAGCCAGAGCCAGCCTGATCTACAGAATGAGTTCCAGGATAGCCAGGGCCACACATACAACCCACCCACCCCATCTTGAAAAACCATGTATATGTATGTAATGTTATGTGTACAGTCATATATGGGCATGTCTAAATATGTGTGAGCACGTGAGGGTACCCGTGCACATGCACTCCTGTGAACATGTATGTATAGGCCTAAGGTTGAATGGAGAGTCTTCCTCTTTCATTTTCCACCTGAGTAGAGTCTTTTACTGAACCTAGAGCTAATGTTTGGGCAAGTCTAGGTAGCCAGCTTGCTCCAGGGATGCGATCTCCACCTCCTGTGTACAGGGGTTACAGCAGGCTGTCACACTCAACTGGCTTCTGGAGATCAGCAATCCATCCAGTCTTTGGGCTCAAAAACTAACCTCATTGCTCCAATACCAGTTCTAGAACATTCTTCAGATGCTAAGGAGCAGAAATGCCTACCAGGTCTAAAATATTTCTCTTCTTAGTATTGATGATAACCTCACAGACAGTTATCAGGAGAGTCTGGCACTACTCAAGGTGGCTAAGCTCAGGACTTTCAGAGAGGTCATAGGAAATGGGGGTGAGTTGGTCACCCCAGGGCAAGACCTCTAGCCAAGACACTGCTTAGACCCTCTTCCTTCCACAGAAAAACATTGGAATTGGTGTCCGCCTGACATTTGAAACCGTTGAAGGAGAGAGAACGTCTTCAGAACTGACTGTGGTCAATAATGGCACTGTAGCCATTTGGTATGACTGGCGAAGGCGGCCTCAGCAGGATTTTTTCCAAGACCTAAAGCAGAACAGGACGCAGAGGTTTTACTTTAACAACCGGGAAGGTACCCTGAAGCTATCCTCCTCACAGGCTCAGTGACTGGGCACCCCCATGTTTAGTTAGTACCTTCCGACCTATCCCTCCTCCTCTCATTATGTGTGGTCCACTATGTCTGCTGAACTCTCGAGAGTGCTGGGAGGGAATGACCTTAGGGAGCACAGACCTGGGCTTAGGATGACCAGCCATCCCTTGATTGACCTGAGCTTCTCTAGCTCTACACTCAGAAGTCACACATTCCTGGAAACCTTATGGCCCCAAGAAGCCAGGACTGGTCACCAGATGTGGGCCACTGTGGTGCTTTGTTCCATAATCAGGCCTTCGGCTCAGCTAGCTCCTGCCTCACAGCAGCCTCCGCCTCTGTCTCTCCCAGGTGTGATTCTGCCTGGGGAAACCAAACACTTTACCTTCTTCTTCAAGTCTCTGAGTGCTGGCATCTTCAGGGAATCTTGGGAATTTGGGACCCATCCTACGCTCCTGGGAGGTGCCGTCCTTCAGGTCACCCTCCATGCCATCTCATTGACCCAGGACATTTTTATGGATGAGAGGAAGTTGTTGGAGGTAAGAGACTCAGAACCTCCGCCACATGGACAGAGGAACCCAGTGCATGAGTTCTTCTGGGGTAGATGATGTGTGCTCTGGAGTGGAGTCTTCTATCTTAAGAGGTGACTTTTCTCACCACACAAACAGATAACTACTCTTGCTTAGCAAATACCACCCAGGCCTTTATGATGTAGAAGGTTGGGTGGGCAGAACAGCAAGTGACCATACCTAGTAACTCCCACTTGGAAGGGAAGGGGACAAAGCCCTAGGTGTCCCAAGTGGAGTTTTCACCCCGGGGCTAGGAGTCCCAGGGGAAACCAGACACTTTGCAGTAGGGCTGGGTCTTGTTCCCTGCTGTCTGCTACTGTGCAGTGGTGTAGGACTGACCTACAAGACTTCCAAGCCAGAGACAATGATTTAAATGACTACTCTCACTACCCTTCACCATAGCAGCTTCTGGGAGAGTGTGAGGTGAGACCCGGGGGCTCTTTGTCCCTGTTGAGTCTCAGTGTGGCCTTCTCGAGCCATGCTTTGTGGGACTCTGTGCAAAGCTGCCTGTCTCAGGCTGGGGACTTGACCAATGCCGATTCAGATTGTAACTTTGATTAAGGTGGGGTTCACTGTATTCACCGACCCTAGGAACTGTGTATGGAAGGTCTGGGTTTCTACGACACTCACTATGTGACCTGGCCAGAGAAAATTCTTAACAGTTCCCAAACTACGTACTCTGTCTCCTTCCCTTCTTCCAGTTGGGGGTGTTGGAGGCTCCAAATCCAGCGTAGGAGTGGCTCTTCTCTGGGACTGGCCTCTGCCGGATGCCTTTGCCTTTTTGAGGGGAACACAGAAGTTTGGAGAGACCTGGAGATTTTTGAGTCTTGAACCGTTAGGTGTCTGTGTAAAGCAGAGGAACTAACATCCAGGCAGGAACCCAGACCCTACATGATAGTGTTCTGACTCTCTCCTTGAGAGTCCATGGGCAGTGGAGAGACTAGGCTGCCATCTTGCACCATCTTTCTTTCCCAGAGTAAGCTGGCTGCCCACGAGGCCGTCACCATTGCTCAGAGCGTGCTGCAGGAGTTACTGAGGGGCATTTCCACTCCAGAGCGCGCCCCGTCCCCGGTGGATGCCTATCTCACCGAGGAGGACTTGTTCCACTACAGGAATCCTAAGGTATAGGCTTCCCCACCCCCACCATGCACTCTGGGTACCTGGTAGTAACAAACCCTTAGTCACTGGAGGCTGCGCTAAGCATCTTCCACGAGTGGTTCACCTCCTCGCAGCCACCCTAAGAGATAAAGAGTGTGATTTACATACATATTTATTTCCAAATAAAGGCCCAGAGAAGTTAAGGAACGTGCCCAAGATAGTTTATAAGTGGGTGGTTGCTTAGGGGAGCCAGAGTACCACATATTTCTTCATTTAAACCTAGCCTTTCTTAGAAGGCCCAGACACTCGTGTAAGCACGCTGATGAACACACACACGGCCTCGTGCATGTGCGCACACTCACACACAGAGGGGGCAGAGGCAGGGAGGGAGGGAGGGAAACAGAGACAGAGGGAGCAAGAGAGACAGAGAGACAGAGAGACAGAGCGAGAGAGCTGTATATTGAAGATGCAAGTTGAAGAGGATGTAGGAGCTCCTCTGTCCTCCGCTGGCGCCGGTGACTTCTTCTCTGCCTCTTAGTGTCCTTAAGGCAAATGGAGAAATCACAGCGACTGACATGGGGTTTGGGATGCTCTCTCTCACTTGTGTCCCCCTCACCTTGGCTGCAGTTGCATTACCAGCATCAAATAGTGCAAAACTTGCACCAGCTGTGGCAACAGTATACGGAGGCCAGGGCAGCCCAGGAGGAAGCCCTCAACCTCAGAGCAACTCCAGTGCCATTACTGTTCGTTGAGAAGGCCCCAGATGTGATGAGCTCCAGGACCCTGGTCCCAGACTTCCCACAACTGCAACCTCGTCTGGACATGGACACCCTCAGGGATCCTCGGGACTCCTTTCTGTCTCAGAAGTCTGCCATCGGCATCAAGAGTGTGTCACGGAAGAGCATCATGGAGGAGCTCCTGGTGGAGGAGGGGCTGGACAGGGAGAAGGCCAGGAGCCCCCGGGATCTGGAAAAACTTCCGCCTAAATGGAACCTGTGCCTAGAGGACTTCAGACAGGTGCCCCTGCAACCCAGGGGTTGGTAGAGAAGGTCCCTGAACACGCTGCTTCTGCCCGGAGCCAGTCAGGGTGTCTTCAGCAACTTACCTCCTTGTCCCATGGGCATAGAGATAAAACCTGAGGGCCCAGAAAAAGCAGTCTCTTGATTCAAAACCCTTTAAAAATTTTTTTTTTAAAACAGGCTTCTGTGAAATCATGGGAAAAGATTTCTTGGGGAGGTCACAGGCTCCCATAGAAGGCATCTTCTGTAGACTCCGTTGCTTCTGGTTCCTGGCCCTGTGCCACGTAACCAGGCCCACTGATTGCTTAGAGAACACAGGGCTCCTTGGAGTTCTGGTGCAGAATGGTTGACCATGGTGCCCCGTGACCCCTAACTAGGCAGTGATGACCTTCCCTGAGGAGCTCCAGAGAGAAGATGCTCTTATCCAGCTCAACAAGGCAGCAATGGAGCTATGCCAGGAGCAGATGCCACTGCAGTCTGACCTCCTATACCAGATGTGGTAGGTACTTTCTGGGAGACCACCCCAGATCTCCTTCCCTTGGTAGCACCCGGCTAGGGGGTTCCAGGACTCCTGAGGCTCTGAAACCCTTGAACTCAGGATGCTAAGAAACATTGTAAACATCTCATACTCTAGAAGCTGCCCCAGCAGCCGGACAGCTAGCTGCCAATTGCTTCTCTAGGGAGGCAGCCACAACAGTGCAAATAGTTTTTGTCATTTTTTTTTCACCTCTTCCCCTGATCTTGTTCTTTCTCAATGAGCAGAAGAATGGGAGGGGTGGGGCAGAGAAAGCAGGACACTTGAGGGGAGGGCAAGCCTCACAGAAAGCTTCGCTTCTCTGTTGTCATATGCCCATTGCCTGTTTGGGACTTGTGTGGATACATTTTCACAAGGCCCAGAGCAGTCTCAGCAGCCATGTGCCAGGAATCCTGTGCAAGGTTCAGATCTTCCCCATGGAGCTGAGCCCAAGTCTAACCATTACTCCAAGCTGGAATTTAGACTCTGAAGCAAGACTGAGTTCATCCTGGCCGTTTTACCATAGTCCTAGATCTCGTCTCTTCACCACAGGGAAACCAGATTCCAACTCAAACGCTTGTATAGCATCAGGGAGGGCTGGCTGCTCGTGACGTGGCGTTCTCGTGGTAGTTCCTGGCACTAGAGTCTTTAAAGGGAGGCACCCGAGCTTCTGACAGTTCAAGAACAAAGAGCGACAGCTTTTCTCCAGTGTGTCTTTTCCTCTAGTTTGCAGCTGTGGCGAGATGTGATTGACAACCTAGTAAACCAGTCCCTGTGGCTAAGAAATCTTCTGGGCCTGCCTGAGAAGGAGACAGTTTATTTAGATCTTCCAGACGAGCAAGGTCAGACACTGGGCGGGAGGTCTCACCTCTGTGTAGTCTTTCCCAGGCTCTGCTCTGAGGGCAGTAGTACTTTGACTGTTTGTCCGCTTGGGATAGGTTCTTGACTAAGCTCATGGTGGTGGGGGTCATCCATCCTTCTGTGTGGCCAGGATTTGAGACTCGGATTGGACCTTGGTGCAGTCCCCTTGGTTAGCAGGTTGAGTCCCAGAGACTTTAAATATAGCGGGAGCTGGGACTGGGCTGTCTCGGACCCTTGTCTCAAGTCTTGTTCCATAAAATCCAGAAGTTGAGAAAGTTCTCCTCTTCCTCTTAGCTCTTTCTGCTCTCAGAGAACCCTCTGCAGGGATTCTCTTAAATCCTCTGAGAACAAATTTTCCTCACACCCCGCCCCACCCCCAGCTGACCTTTGCATAGGCCTGTGGTGTAGGCCAGGCCATAGGCCTTGTGCATGTCTTCCCTTTCCCCCTCTTAGGTCAAAAATCCCCTCCAGTCACAGAGGCGAAGGTGACAGGAGGGAAAGTTGGGAAGGAGGATCGGAAAGGGGGCGCCCAGGAGAAGAGACAACTGGGTACCCGAGATGATAAAAGGGGTTCCAAGACACCAGGGAAAGAGGTTATGTAGGGGTGTGGTCTGCACCCTGCATGGGGCTGGGGGGGAGCATCATGGGAAGGGGGCGGTTGCTCCAGCACCACACATAGCTAGCTCTCCAGGAGAGCCGCTGGGGAGAGTGTCAGACCTCCCCTAGGAGCCAGGGAGCTCATATGTGTCCCCATTTCTCCAAGCAGGACCGACTGAATAGCAAAAAACAGAAGACAAAAGATGACAAGAAAGTGGTGAAGTCTGCAAGCCGGGACAGGCTGCTGTCAGAAGATCCTCCTCCTGATAGCGCGGCACCCTCACAGGAGCCCATCGACCCCCTGGTCATGGAGAAATATACCCAGAGGTTGCATGCTGAGGTGAAAGGAAGGGGGCAGCCATACAGTCCCTCCCTCTCTCACCCCTGCATTAATCATTCCTCTATACTACACCAGAGAGAGAGAGAGAGAGAGAGAGAGAGAGAGAGAGAGAGAGAGAGGAGGGTTGGCCAAAGAATGGCTCCTCAAACCTTAAACAGAGGAAGCAGCTGAGGTGGAAGAGGGAGCGGGTCAGCAGAGTGGCAAGGAGGAGCAGCAGCAGACAGGGCCTGCGAGTGAGTGATCAGAAGAGATTTTGCTGGCCCATGGAGTTTTTCTTGGTCACTCAGAAGTCACACAAAACTCTGCATTGAGGGCGATAGGGTCTGACTTAGGCTCTTGAGGGTGTTTCTAGCTGTCCTTTGGGAAACAGACTCCTGGGAAGAGAACAGGGGTGAAGTCCTTCCCTTTCTAAAGCTGCTTGTGCCTCACCTCAGGCACACACTGTCAGACGCACTTTTGGGGAGAATAGCAAGGAGGATTGTCTTAGTCCTCTTTCTGTTGCTGTAACAAAATACAACAGCCCAGGTGATTTGTAAGAAAAGTTTATTTTGGCTCACAGTTCTGCAAGCCAGAAAGCCCAGGAGTAGGGCTTCAGGGAGAGCCTTGTGTTGTTGCTTCACCTCATGGTAGAAAGACACTGAAGGGCAACGGGGCATGCGTGGAAGGTGCGCGCAAGGAAGAGTCATGATTTCTGACAACCGCTAGGACTAGACATTAAGTGACTTGTGAGGGTGGGGCCCTCATGAATGACTCAAACACCTCTCAAAGGTCCCCAGACTTGTCAACACTCACGTTGGGAGCAGATTTTACCATGAGCTCTGGAAGCTCCCAGAGGATAGCAAGTGTGAATCTGCCGAGAAGTCCTGATCTGGTCCTAAGCATTGGGTCCTTAGCAACGCCCGCAAGCCATCTTGGTCTTTTGTTACTATGGGTTTTTGTTTGTTTGCTTGCTTTTGAGGTGTGGGGGAGGTCTAACAGAAGCATGTTCAGTATGTCAGCATATCTAACAGGGTTGTCCCATCTTTCCCTGATAAGACATTTGTGAGTCTGGGCTTACATTACTGTACATTGTGGGACCGCCATACCCCCAAGTCTCATTTGACCAGAAGTTCTGTTTGATGCTGCTGGTGACATCCTTGATCTGATGGCTGACAGGGCCTAGAAAGGGCTCTGGGGACTCTGGAGTATAAACCCCTCCTTCAGTCTATGATACTAAGAGTCAATTTTCTTAGGCTGTGTGGTCTAGTTGTAGTAGAGGGCTCAGTCTTGGAAGCTTCAGCATGTTGATCTATGATCTTACAGGAAGGAGGGTTGGCTTCCGGAAAACCAATACAGAGCTGGGACTGAGCCCAGGCCCACTCCAGACCTGAAAGCAATTACATGCAGCAGGACACGGAACAACTTTGGCGCTTCTCTCTCCATCTCTTCTCTCTTAGCGATTCTGATGCACTGGTGCCTGCTACAGAGCAAACTCTGGCCTCTGATGTCTGTCCTGCTCTTCCAGGTCTATGGGTTGCTGGACAACCTGGTGACAGATGTGATGGCCCTGTCTGATGAGCTGAGCTCCTTAAAGACTGTGGAAGAGCCTTTACGTTTTTGCAGCTGAATTTTGGACCCAAGTTTCCTCTTGGAAAGGCAGTTTGGGGAAAAAAAAAGTCAATAAAGAATCTTTAGGTTCCTAGCATTTCTGTTGTGCTGCCTCTGGGAATGCTGGATCTCGACTGCATCGGGTGACGGCCTAGGTCCTCCTGTATCCCACCTGCCCACATGTACGGTTCTCAGCCACCCACACTAGAGAGGTGACGATTAAGGGACAAGCAGAAGAGCAAATGGGTGACAGTGCAAGGAATGAAGTCAGGTGACAGGACAGATGGCCTTTGTAGCAGTTCCCTGCCTCAGGCCTACACTTTCAGGGCTGTGCTTCCCGGAGTCAACTCAAGAGAGAGACAAGGGAGAAGCAGAGCTGGTGGCACCTGGCTGTCTGAGGCCTTCTACTTCAGCACCCTCCTCATCCTTCAGGATAGCAAAGATGACACTTGCCAAGCTTTTTAAAGCCACAAGGAACTGGGGCTGAGCTCACCCCCACCCCCACCCCAGGTCTGAAGAAAACCAAACTGAAACACAACATTTTGCAATGCTCCAAGAAACTCTCACAAAATACAATTTCCCTGTCCCCATTCATTCTCTTTTGGGACCCTTGTCCTAAGCCAGAAGTTAACATTTGAGGCTCTGGTCTGCTAGCGAGATCCTTCCCTCCAGTCAACTCATCTGGCCCTGAGCCATTTATTTATGTATTTGTTTATTAGCAAATTTATGGATTCAAAATCAACCTGAGCTATATAATGACTTTGAGGCCAGCCTGCCCAATGAGGGTTGGGAGGGGGGGGGGGAAACAAAACATTTTCAAAACAACAAAAACAGCTTGAAGAATTCCTACTCCTTCCTGGAACAAAGGAATGCAGGACTGTGGAGTAGGTGAAGGGTAACAGCTGGGAAGGAACGCGCCACAGGCTCAGATCATCCTGGGGTTTCTGTTGTAACGACTGCAAACTGGGAGGCTGGGGGTCTCTGGGAGCAATGGCCAGGAGTAAGGGTAGCCAGAAGTTAGAATTCATACCCGCTCCTGAGCCTTCAGCACTTTGCAGGTAAGTTAGGGAAAGAGGTTCAGGGCAGGCAGGAGTTGGAGAGGCTGGAAAAGCCAGCTGGGAGTAGGTAAAGACCAGCCCCAGGGAATGTCCTGTCTTCTGCTTTAATGTCCCCCTGGTTAAGAGGGTTAGGACATGGTGCGGGTACTGGAGTAGCCTGCATTCCCACCCTCATCCACTTCTAGCAGAGGAGGAGGTAGGGGAAAGGTTAACTCACTGCAGGGTGGGAGTGGATGAGCGCCAGCTCTGTAACCCCTGGGGTCATCGGCTGACAAAACGGCCAGCCTCCTCCCCTGAAGGCACCGCCCGGCAGACAGCAGGAAGGGGTTAAACACGCCCGCCGCCCGCCCGCCCGGCATCCTGTGTCCTGTTACTGCTGAGGCAGACCTGCCTGGCCAGCTGAACAACTTTCCTCCCGAGAGTGCCGGCCGGCAGAAGTGGAAGAGGCAGCCGCCCGAGCCCGAGCTGCAACCCGCTGGGGGACCCTTGCGGTCCTTCAGAGAGCTCTGAGCCTCTCGGTCGAGGGTGGGGCTCACGCGACCAGAGTCTATGGTGGATGGCTCTGGAGCTGCTCCTGAAGCTGTGCCATCCCCCTACAAGTCAGAGGGTCACTGCTGAGGCTGCGGGGGCTGGGGCGAGGGAGCCCACTCTGGAGGTAAGCTCCCTCCCCGCGCCGCGGTGGCGCCCTACATGAAGGCGGGGGCTCGAGTGGGCTCAGGACCTAGTCTCTTTCCCAACCTCTAAAGAGAGTAAGGCAGGGCTGTGGAGATCCCCGGAGGCTTCTAACCTGCAACTTCTCTACCTTCCTCTTACCCCCACCCCCACCCCCACCCCGCCCCAGAAAGGGGACACGGGGCCATCTGGAGATTCCTGGTAGTGTTTCTCCCAGATCCTGGCCCATCTCTGTATCTGCACCTTTAACCTCAGACTGACCCTTTAGTCCAAGTGCTCCCGGGACACAGCCAACTCAGGTCTGATGAAGCCCAACAGCCTAGAGGTAGCTAATATCCAGTCCCCCATTCCCTCTAGCAGGAAGGACAATGCCACTCCTCCATTGCTTACTCTGGATCTGATGGGGACAGAAGATGGGGAGGGGTGCCGGCTGATGGGGTGCACACATACTTTGGCAAATTCGTGCATGTGATTGGTTCTTTCCGTCTCTCTGAACCTCCACCCTGGGGATGCCATCTGCTTCCTCAGTGCTGACTTTTAGGAATCTCTCTGGCACCCTTCTGGATGTGTGTCCTGAGAAATCCCACTGCTCCGAATCTCTTTGGGAACCCGTGTGTAGGCAGGAGTCTATACTCTAGCCCCGACCCCCACTTCCAGACCAGCCCTGTGCACTCCACTGCCGGTCCCCTCCTGCCCTCTTTCCATCTCTGAAGTAGCCTCCCTTGGTCCCAGCTTCTCAGCGTCCTTCCCTCCACCTGGCAGGGTCTGGCTCAAGGTCACTGCAGTAATTCCATACCGGCTGCCCAGGGCTGCCGCTGCTTGCCGCACTGCCTTATCGGCAGCTGGGTTTGTGTTTCACTCCCTTTTATTCCTGGGCATATTGTGTTCAATAAAACCTTCTGCTTGTAACACGGCTGGCAGGGTTCCCGGCCGCGCCTCCTGCCTCCTGCCTCCTGCCTCCTGCCTCCTGCCTCCAAACTTTGGCTTCATGCATGTGCTGGGACCTCACCCTGGCTTTCTTCTTCCTCCTTACGGTGTCCGTATTGGGTTAAACACCATGAGAGTCCATGCAATGCTAGGGTGGGGGCTCAGGCGTCACTTTGTGTCTCTGATCCATTGCTTCCCCCAGCTCCAGCAAAGGTGTGCCTACAATGTCCACCTTGCTCCTAGGAGAAAAATCCAGGTAGGGCCATGGAGCCTACACAAAGGGTCTCTTTTCCATGGAGACTGGTTGTATCCACCCTGGCAAAGGCAGGCCTAGGAAGCCAGGCTCAGGTAGGGCTCTGGTGGAGTCAGGATGTCTGATCTGACTGGTTCTGCCAATTCCAGCAGCCAGCAGGGAGGAACATGTACACCGGGGAGGGCGGGCTTCGTGCACAATTATTCCCCATCTTGACTCTGCCACTGCCAGCCCGCCCTCCCACTGGGGAGGTGAGCGCAGGCCTGAGTCATTAGTGAGGGGGAGGGCAGGAGTTTAACAAGTTGTGGCTGTGGCATTCCCACAGAAGGCCAGCTGGACAGAAGGACGTAAGGTAGGCAACACTATGGGCCGGTGGGGATCCAATTTCCACACAATCCCATCCTTTGGCTCAAGGTTGGGACCTGTGAAGACTTGTGGGTGCTTTGAACTGAGTTGATCTTTCACTTGTGGGTGCTGTTAGGGCAAACTTCCTATATCCTCTCCTCCTGCTCAGGAGGCTGGGACGGCTAAGGCCCAACAAGGTAGGGGCTGGAAGGTGATCTGGAGAGGGTATGATATCTATCTATGGCTGACTGGAAGTGGGGAAGTTACAGAGAAAGGGAAATCTTTGCTGATCCAACTTCTGTGTGTGTGTGTGTGTGTGTGTGTTTGTGTGTGTGTGTACATGTATTCATGTGCAAACCTAAATTAGTGCCATGTGATGGCAGAGGGTTCCCACTTTGGGTTTCTGGTAAGCCCTCACCTCTGGGGGTGTACTCTTCTTTCTGAGGCTGTGGAAAGACATGTGGCTGATTGTCCTGAGTCGGCCTCTATTAGGCTATCAGAGGCCTTCTGTATGCCTTAGGTCTTGGTAGTTCACTTGGACTGACCCTGCCCTCAGGGAACTTCCATTCTGCCCGAAAAGGCGGCTCTGAGACAAGCAATTACATTAATTAATTAGCAAACTAGGTGACACTGACAATAAGTATTGAATTAGTCTCAAAGAGACCTAGGTGTTGTCAAGTCTCAGCCCTGCCACCTACATGGCCTGTAACATAGGCGGGTCACAGCAGTCCTGTGGTATGCCAGTGGGGTGGTGGCTGAGTCTCTGGAGAGAAGCAGCCTTCCCTCCTGCTCCTTCCCCTGGCGACAGATTCTGGCCTTGCTGTTCCTCTCATCTTCATTTTCCCCATCGTGCCTTCCCCTGAGTGCCACCTCCTTTAGGAGGTCTCCCAGGATGTCCCTGGCTTGTGTTCATTACTCCTGAGTGTCTATGTCCTTTCTCTTGGATGTTGTACGCTACAGATGGTGGGGGACAGAAAGGACTCCCAGGAAATGGGTGTTGAATTAATTCAATTATGAAAGTTGGCCTTCTGAGTGAAAAGGACGAAGGGCTAACCTGGAGAAGCTGTAGCACACATGGGGGAGGGAGCACGAGGGGGAAGGACATGGACAGTCCTAATGCTCACTCCATGCCCCTCGAAGCCACACATTCAGGTGGGGGGGAGGAGTGTCCCCACTTAGCAGTTCTCTGGTCTCAGAGGCATCATTGACCGGTTGTTTGAGTCTCACTGTCCCCGTATGTGACTAGAGAGAGGGGTTTCAGCGTCTTGGTCTGGTGGTTGTATATGATGAGTGTGCCGAGCAGCGTGCATTGGATAGTGAGTGCAATAAGAGAAACAAGTGTTGGCCAAAAGCTGTCCCCGGTAGCAGGGACACTCTGGCCATGCCATCCTTGACTGAGTGGACTGTGTGGAGGCCGCTGTTCCTGAATTCCAGATCCTCTTTTTCACAGCCCCATGTGGAACCCAAGGACACAGCCGCCCTGCTGAAAGCAAGGCGGCCCATCCTTCGAGACCGTGACCTCGAGGCGGTGGCGCTCGGCCCTCTACCTCCGACGGGGGCGGGGGCCGCCCACCTCCAAGTCCCCAACCATGACCACCTCTGCGCTCCGACGCCAGGTGAAGAACATTGTTCACAACTACTCTGAGGCGGAGATCAAGGTGCGTGAGGCCACCAGCAATGACCCCTGGGGCCCGCCCAGTTCGCTCATGTCCGAGATTGCTGACCTGACCTTCAACACAGTGGCCTTTGCGGAGGTTATGGGTATGGTGTGGCGGCGACTCAATGACAGCGGTAAGAACTGGCGACACGTATACAAGGCTCTGACATTGTTGGACTACCTGCTCAAGACGGGCTCGGAGCGTGTGGCCCACCAATGCCGTGAGAACCTCTACACCATCCAGACTCTCAAGGACTTCCAGTATATTGACAGAGACGGCAAGGACCAGGGTGTCAATGTCCGTGAGAAGGTCAAACAGGTGATGGCCCTTCTCAAGGACGAGGAGCGCCTGCGACAAGAGCGAACCCATGCTCTCAAGACCAAAGAGCGAATGGCTCTGGAAGGCATGGGTATTGGCAGCGGGCAGCTGGGCTTCAGCCGCAGATCTCGGGGCTCCCCCTCTTCTTACACGTGTGAGTAGGCCCTGACGGTATGGCTTGGAGAGGGGGTGGTGGTGGTGGTGGCAGGCCAGCCACAGTCCTAGCTCTGCAACCGGGAGCCATGAGATAGTTCCAACCTCAGAAGGTGACTGGGAGGATCTATTCAGATAAGCAATGTAATGTGAAAAGCACAATGCCTGCATGTAGCAGGTGCTCGTGATTGAGGTGAAGTGATGATGTCATCGATGGCTTGCCCTTGTTATTAATTAAGCTCTTGAGAGGGTGGCTTGGAGGTCAAAATGCAGGCTCTGGAGTTGCATACCATTCATTCTGTTCCTTCCAAGCGGAGTGACTTGGGCAACCAGCTCTGTAAAACAGAGGTACAGCTCCTCCCTATATTGTTTGATCTGAGGAATGAATGAGAGACAGCCCGAGTGCCCTTGACCTTTTTACCCAGACACCTGACATTCTGTAAACCCCTGCCACTCGAGAGTATTGTCCTTGAAAACGAGGGTGGCCAATGTCGAAACATCCGTCCTGATGCCTCCCCAAAGTGGTAGAGGCCTTTGTGACCCGAGGAACAACAGAACGGCCCTCCTTCCATAAAGCTCCTGATGGACTGCTTGAGGCTCCGAGGCTGTGATTTTGTTTGATTGCTAGATCCCTTCCTCCTAATCCTTGTGACCCCAAACAGGCTAGGGTCCTATTGGAAGAGTTCAAAAGCTGAAGTCATGGACCTGCCTGAAGTCCTGACTTAGGACGATTGTCAGACCCCCCCTTGGATGATGTCTACTCCTTGTCAAGGTGGCCCTGGCATCTGGCAGTGCAGTGGAAAATACACAAAGGGGTGTCCAGGGTACTGCCTGGCTCACAAGTGCCTGACCAGCCAACCTCCTGGGGCTCACTCTGCAAGCCCCAGCGTCCTGGCAGGCAGAGGAACGTGGGGACTATGGGAACCGCTGTGCTCACAGACCCCACACTTGTTACAGCTGCTTCTTCGTCCCCGCGCTATGCTTCAGACCTGGAGCAGGCACGGCCGCAGACTTCTGGAGAAGAAGAATTGCAGCTGCAGCTGGCCTTGGCCATGAGCCGCGAAGAGGCCGAAAAGGTGAGACCTAAGACTGTACAGGGCGCCTGTGGAGGAAGGAAAGGGGTCTGGTGTCCACTAGCCTCCATTTGGGCCTTCCGCCCTGGACCTGGAGACCTACTCTCACTCCCAAGACAGCACAGAGCCTGTTGGTGTTCCTGGCTAGGTCCAGTCATGGACCCCACTCCCACAACCTTTGGTATTCTCAAGCAGGTCCCAGAAAGGGCGGCGTGTAGTTGGGGGTCTGTGGTGTATCTTAGGCGCCTGCTCTGTCTTTGTTAGGGAGAGAAGTGGGCTGACAGAAAACACTGGGTCTTTTGCTCCCCTCCCCCGAGTTGTCCTTTTGGAAGGATAAGCACAACACCTATGATACCTCCCGATTGTTGCAATTACCTCTGTGGATCCAGATAGAGCAGGCAGGAAACATTTATGCCTCTTATGTGGATGGCCTGTGGAAATTCTCAGGGCATCCAGAAGAAAAAGATGGGTGAGACCTGAGTCCGTACAGCGTGGCTGTTGGAGAAAGGAAAGGGCTTTGGCGCTCACTAGCTCCACTTGGGAGGCTGATTCTTTTGTTGTTGTTGTTGTTGTTGTTGTTGTTTTGTTTTGTTTTTTGTTTTTTTTTTTTTGTTTTTTTGTTTTTGTTTTTTTTTTGAGACAGGGTTTCTCTGTGTAGCCCTGGCTGTCCTGGAACTCACTCTGTAGACCAGGCTGGCCTCGAACTCAGAAATCCACTTGCCTCTGCCTCCCAAGTGCTGGCATTAAAGGTGTGTGCCACCACCGCCTGGCTGGGAGGCTGATTCTTAAGCTGCATTTCAGACCCAGGCAGGGAGACAGCCACCCTTTCAAAGCCCACGCCCTCGAGCAAGGGGGCATCACCATGCCATGCCTGGGCAAGACTGCGCTGGCCCTCTGGTGCGACCGCTGGGCCAAGTTCACTCCTCTCTTCCTCCCTCGCAGCCAGTCCCCCCAGCCTCCCGCAGGGACGAGGACCTGCAGCTACAGCTGGCTCTGAGCCTAAGCCGGCAAGAACATGAGAAGGTAGTATAGGGGTCACGGCCACCTCGGCCATAGGTGCTGACCGTGATTTGGTGCTGGTGAAGGCATTGGTGGCAGCTCTAGGGGGGCACTAATCGCTTCTCTGCTACGCTAACCTAGGTGCCTCCCACCTGCTCGCTGCTGACCCCAGGCAAGCTGCTCATGCCCTACCTGTTATTCTGCAGGGGGTGAGATCCTGGAAGGGAGAGGACTCTCCAGTGGCCAATGGCGCAGAAGCTGCTGGCCAACGTCGACGGGACAGAGAGCCCGAGAGAGAAGAGAGAAAGAATGAGGAGAAGCTGAAAACTAGTCAGGTAGAGAGTGGGCTGGCGAGTGCGGGCTGACCAGGATGGGGTGTGACTGAGTTGGCATCTGCGCAGTGTGCAGAGCAGAACGCAATACAAGCACTAGATGGGAAATGAAGGTGGCGGGAGCACAGCAGAGGCTGGGGACTGAGCTGAAGCAAAGTCACGATGGAGACTCCTTGGTCCTCCTGCCACTTAGTGACTTGGTATACTAGTGGCCTCAGTTTCCCTTTCTGCACAGTAGGTGTTCTGGACAGTTCCAGCTCTCAGCTTGTAGAATCATATATGCTGTGGGTCTGGCCTAGGAGCCGGTTCAAGCCCACAGTGCTGAAAATATCTCGTTCTCTCAGATTTATTTATTTATTTTATGTATATGAGTTCTGTAGCTATCTTCAGACACCCCGGAAGACCACTTCTGATCCCATTACAGATGGCTGTGAGCCACCATGTGGGCTGGGAATCAAACTCAAAACCTCTGGAAGAATAGTCAGTGCTCTTAACCATTCAGCCGTCTCTCCAGCCCCCATCTCGTTCTCTCAGAAGGGGCGCAGGTGGCCACTGGAAACAAGATGACCTTACATGCTATTCATATTGTCCCTGGGGCACCTCTCCATCCGTCCTCTCCATGTCTGTGGTGGCCATTTTCTCTTGGGCACTAGCTAGGGAAGCAGAGTCATTGAAAAAAAAAATTCTGTCTTGACTACCCCTTTCTGTTGGCCTGGGATCTACCCCAGCTCGGTCATTTCCTGGCTATATATAACTTCAGGCAAATGGCCTCCCCTCTCTGGGCTTCAACTAGTTGGTTCATCTGTAAAATAGGTACATTACCTACCTCACAGGGATGTTATGAAATGGGGCACTAGACAGATGAGGAAATGTTTTATAAATAGGAAATGCTGATCAGAGGTGAGGGGTCATTATAAGATGCTTGTAGAATGAAGAAAGGAGGGGGCTGAGCTGACTTCTGGCTACGGGTCAGGCCTCCCCTCCCTCCGGGCCCCACCCACTTCTGAGCCAAGGCTGCCTCTCCCCTCCACAGTCCTCCATCCTGGACTTGGCTGACATCTTCGCACCTGCCCCGGCCCTGCCTTCCACACACTGCTCTGCTGACCCATGGGACATCCCAGGTGGGCATGCAGGGCTTCAAGAGGCTCCCAGATTGGCCCCTAAGAGCCCTGCTTTCTTCCAGCCACTTGCTGGCAAAATAGCTCCTCTCCATAACTGAGGATCACTGTACTGCCTCTCGGATGGGACTTTAGGAATAAGGGCCAGGGGAGCACCCCTGCAGATCTTAGCCGAGCTGCCCTCACTGGGTATGCAAGCCCTGCCTGAAGCCTGCAGATCCAGGCTCCTGGGCTCGGTAAACATGGGCTTGGGAGTGCTGCTTGCTCCAAGTTAGCATCCTACTTGTGAAGCGGGTACCACACCACCCAACCTGGGCTGGGCAACCAACCGGGAAGGACCTTGAACAGAGGGTGGGGAGTGTTGGGATAACACGTGTGCTATCTCCTTCTCCTTTCCAGGTTTCAGGCTGAACACAGAGCCAAGTGGCTCCTCTTGGGGACCTTCTGCAGACCCGTGGTCTCCAGTTCCCTCTGGAAATGCCCTGTCCCGAAGCCAGCCTTGGGATTTGCTTCCTTCTCTTTCTTCCTCTGAGCCCTGGGGCAGGACCCCAGTGCTGCCTTCTGGACCTCCCCTCGCAGACCCCTGGGCACCAAGCTCCCCTACCCGCAAACTCCCCAGCACTGGCGCAGACCCATGGGGGGCCTCTGTGGAGACCTCTGACACCTCTGGTAAGTGGAGGGCATTGGGGTAAGAAGCTCAGGACTTCTAGGTCCCCTTCCTTTCAACCTGATAACAGTCTATGGACAGACCATTTCCCGCACCCATCCTTACACTTTCTTCTAGCTCACTCCATTTCCCTCTTTCTTCTGGCTAGCTCTAGGTGGTGCCTCGCCCTTCGACCCATTTGCCAAACCTCTAGAATCCACAGAACCCAAGGAAAGCCGGGACAGTGCCCAGGCCCTGCCCACGGGGAAGTCCTCCAGCCCTGTGGGTGAGCAAGAGGCCAGGGGATACAGCTGCTTGGTCTTGGAGAGACTCCAGGGGCGCCTCTGCCCTCTTCCTTCCCCACCACTAAAATGATCACCTCTCTTCTAGAGCTAGACCCATTTGGAGACCCCAGCCCCAGTTGCAAACAAAATGGCATGAAGGATCCTGAAGCCCTTGACCTGGGTGTGCTAGGAGAGGCGCTTACACCACAGCCAGAAAAGGAAGCGCGCCCCTGCCGGACTCCGGAGTCCTTCCTGGGCCCCTCTGCCTCTTCTTTGGTCAACTTGGACTCACTAGTCAAGGCACCACTGGCTGCAAGGACCCGGAATCCCTTCCTGACAGGTAGAACACTCTGGCCTGGTGTCTGGGACCCCACGGGACCGCCCCTCTCCCGCCATTGCCAAGTCCCTATCCTCTGTCCTCTCGTCCGCAGGTCTGGGTGCTCCGTCCCCCACTAACCCGTTTGGCGAGCAGGGCAGGCCGACCCTGAACCAGATGCGCACTGGCTCCCCTGCGCTGGGCCTGCCGCCTGGGGGACCCATCGGGGCGCCCTTGGGCTCTATGACCTACAGCACCTCCCTGCCCCTCCCGCTCAGCAGCGTGCCGGTCGGCGCGACTCTCCCCGCCTCGGTCAGCGTCTTCCCGCAAGCGGGAGCCTTTGCCCCGCCGCCAGCGAGCCTGCCTCAGCCACTGCTGCCCACGTCGGGCCCGATGGGGCCGCTGCCCCCGCAGGCTGGTACGAATCCCTTCCTCTGAGACGCTTCGGCGCCTGCGCGCGAGGCCCCGCCTCCTCGAGGGCGGATCCTGCCGGTTGAGCACTGATCTGTGGACCCCTGACACAGCTTGAAACCGAGCTAGGGACTGATCACATCTTGGGGACGAAGACTACACCCGTCTAATAAAGACTGGAATCTACGTCCTCAGCTCTTACCAAGTGGACTTTTTGAGGGGTGTGGCAACTGGATCAGGACCCCAGCACGTATTACCTGCAGAAGCAGAAACTCCTTGTCAATCTGAATTCCCTCATAGCCCTCTCAAGCCCCATTCCCCTTCCCTTTCGGCCTGGTGCCTCCCTTCCATGCTCTCTCACCCATTCAGACATTCGTCTGTCACACACAGGCTACTCCTAAAGGAAGGGGTGACAGCATTTGCTCATTCTTCGATGCGCTATGCACCCTAGGCAGAGAATTATACTTAATCATATTGCAGGGAGCCTTGGCGTTACTTCAGAGTTTGTAAGGCCCTACCGAAGCTGAATATGCAGTGCGCTCTGTCCAAAACTGGGTTAAGAATTTCAAAACAGAGTTGATGGACATGGTGACGCATACGAGTAATCCCAGCACTTAAGGGGGTGGAGGTAAGAGGCTCCTGAGTTCGAGACCAGCCTGGGCTCAACATTTTTTTTTTTAAGACAAGGCAGGAGAACAATAAACTAAAGATCCAAACCATCCTATAAGAGGTAGCACAGGCCTTCCTTACTATTCCTGTTTAATAGGCAACAGAAGCTTCCGAGAGGTACAGTGACATGCTCTAACTCACAAGGCTGGAGTAATATGGGGCTGGGACTCAGAGTCAGACAGTCTGGCTCCCTGGGGAAGATCAAGTTTAATTCAGCAAACACTGACTGACTGTCTTGGACAAAATGCAGGGCTCACCCAGGAGGAACCCATGGCTGAAACCCACATTTTCCAGGAGCTAGGAGGACAGAAAGGTAGTAGACAAGCCAGGAGCACTGGATATAGGTGCAGCACAGCCAGCCACAGCAAACCATCTTCTATCTGACTTGATCATCTTAAATCCAACTCTGCCCCAGCCCCTTTCACCAGGGCTGAAGAGAGCCACCTTGACCATCGGAGGTCTGGACCTCTGGAGGGTTGTTGCAGGGTTTAGGAAACCAAACACAGACAGCACCTGGACTTCTGCCTTGTGGGTTACCATGGTTACTCATGTGTGCCCAGGACCCAGGGTCTGACCTGGCGGGCAGTCTGGGTCTGGCTTTGCTCTCTTTGGGGTCACCAAGAGCATGTGGCCTTCCTCAGCCTGAAATGCCATAGTTAGAGGTGGCCCAATGTCACCGTCCTTCCTAGGTACATGGGCAGGAGCTGCTCTGATTGTAAGGGAAGGCAGCCACGGGGATGCTGCAGGTAGGAGGGGCAAGAGCAGCTACTTAAAAAATCCCGAGCCCAGCAAACTCTGCTCCAGGGCTGAACTTAATGATAATCGCTTGGTAATGAGTGGTTAGTGGCTCTTGAGTAAATGACGTCACCTCTCTGTCTATGCCTCTGCTTCCTTCTTTGCAAGAGCTCCTTCCTTGTGGGGTTGCTACGTGGTGCCCCCTGGCAGGTGACCATTCATCCCTGTCTGTCTTCTGCTTCACCAAAACTCAGAAGGTTCAATGCTCCTTGCCCGCTCCCTCCCCCCGCCACCCCCGCCCCACCCCGCTCTGCTGCCCACACCTCTGCCCCTCCTCCCCCGAGCCCCGAAGAACAGGTTGGTGGCCTTGCTTCCTGGAGTTATGAGGCTCACCTTCCTCCCCAAGGCTGGCACTGTGCTCTGCCCTGTCTGGGGCACTCCCCATTCCCAGCATGCCTTCCTCATGACTCAGCTCACACCCCAGTTCCATATTAACTCCCTGATCCCGGACCTCTCGCCCATGTTCATCCATGTCTCTACCATCACCCCAAATCCTTGGCACTCAAGACAGAGCTCCCTGTCTCCCCTGGGAACTGGAGCACTGGAGCATGTCTTATAGGGCAACCCCACCCCCCCAAGCCTGTTACCCCTATCCTCAGACTCAGGGTCAGGAATGCCATCTCTCCTCTAGACCTTCAATTCGCTTTCTTCCAGACTATGCCCGCGATGTACAGCCTCCTTGGCTTCATCTGTCTTGAAATCAAAGCCACTGTTTCGTTCTTTCCCATTTTTAGTTGGTGGGTTGCCTGCTCTCAGCCTGATGTCACTAGGACAGCACTTGCCAGGTCCAGCCCAAGGTCCAGCTTGCTAAAGCCAAAGGACCATTGACTTCTCTGTAGGTGCAGTCATTCTGTTTTTCTGCTCTCTCTCTTCCTCTCCCTCTTCCTGCCCCTCCCTGCCCCTCTTTCTCTGTGTGTGTGGGGGGTGGGGGTGGAGCTCAAGGAGAACCTCACATGTCATTTCTCAGGAACCTCTCACATTTTGAGGCAGGATTCCTTTTTACGTTTTAAAATTTTATTTTATGCGCATTGGTGTTGTGTCTGCATATGTTTGCACACCACATCCATGAGTCACAGTTGTAAGCCACCATCGAACAGGGGGTAGGGGGATTTAATGAGTCCTCTAGAAGGACAATCAGAGCTCTCAACTATCAGGCCATCTCTGCAGCCATGGACAGGGCTTCCTCTTAGCCTGGAACTTTGCCAAGTAGACCAGGCGAGGCGGCCATTGAGCTCCAGGCATCTGGTCTACCTCTGCCTCCTGTCTCATCATTTCTGAGGTCATGTTGTTGCTTTTGTGTTCTGTGAAATGAGCACTTTTATTGACTGAGCTAGCCTCCTGCCCCTCCCCCACCTTATTTTAGATGACGTCTTTCTTTGCAGCTCAAGTTGGCCTTGAACCCATGCTCTTTCAGTCTCTGTCTTCAGCCTCATCTCTCTCCTTAGCTTCCTAGGTACTGAGATGTAAAGGTGCGTCTCACCATGCCTAGCTGCGCTTAAGATCCCCAAGGCTCTGCTTCCAGGATGCTACAGTGTCTGAATGTGTGCATGGGTCCTGCTTGCCTATGTTGTCAAGATTCAAGGTGTATGGGCCTGAGCTCTCTGCTCTCAGTGGGCTGTTTTCTCAAAAGCGTTCCACATAGAAACTCCTTTCCTCTTTCCCAAGAGCCTTCCTTCTGATCATCAAGCCCCTACTCCCTCCATTCTACATGCACATCTCAAAGGTATTCAGAGCAACAGGTCCAAAAAAGACCTCAACCTCTTACGGTTCCACCCTCTTCAGAGCAAGGGCTTACCTTCTTATGTTGACTCTGACACCCCTCTCCTCAAAGTCCCTTCCTCTGCAGTTCCCCGCCCCCAGCCCCTGTTAGCCTCCTGTCTCCCATGTGCTGCCATGACCCCCTCGCTAGCCCTGCTTCCATTCTTCCCCCCTTTCTAAGAGGCTGCTGTCCTGATTAAAATAGGCTGGGCGGCATTAGCTCATTTCTTTGATCCCAGCACTCGGGGAGACAGAGACAGTGGATCTCTGGGGCCAACTTGGTCTACAGAACAGGTTCTAGGACAGCCAGGGCTACACAGAGAAACCTTGTCTTGGGGATGGGGTTGGGAAGCCAAAATATTAACTATTAAGCAAACAAACAAGCCAGGTGGTGGTGGCGGCGGCAGCGCACGCCTGTAATCCCAGAACTCTAGGAGGCAGAGGCAGGTGGATTTCTGAGTTTGAGGCCAGCCTGGTCTACAGAGTGAGTTCCAGGACAGCCAGGGCTACACAGAGAAACCCTGTCTCAAAAAAAGCCAAAAAACAAACAAACAAACAAACAAACAAACAATAAGACAGTCAAGTTCTTCAGCAGCGTTCTTCTTCCTTCATTAGGAACTCCCTTTCCCTGATGATTGCTACTGAGGCATGTGCACCGTGTATAAGGCCCTGGGTTCTATCCCCAGCAATGCCTCCTCCTCAGAGTTCACCTCCTGTCTCAGACCTAGTCCTGCCCGCTCCTCTAACTCCCCTTGCTGGCTAGCTTTATATCAACTTGACCCAAGCTAAACTGATTTGAGGAATCTCAACTGAGGAGATGTGTCCCCCCAGCTAGACGGGCTTGTGGACGAGCCTGTGGTGCATTTTCTTCGTGGATAGTTGATGTCTGAGGGCCCAGCTCACTGTCGTGAGCAGTGCCTGCCATCCCTGGGTTGGCGGTCCTGCGTGCTAGAAGGCGGCAGGCTGAGCAAGCCATGGAGAGCGAGCCTGTAAGTGGTGTTCCTCTGTGACTTCTGCTCCAGTTCCTGTCCCCAGATTCCTGCTTGAATTCCAGCCCTGACTTCCCTCTGATGATGGACACAGGATTGTGATGTGGAAGTATAAAATTAAATAAACCCCTTTCTCCTCAAGTTGCTTTTGGTCATGGTGTTTTGTCCCAGCAATGGCAAACTAAGCCAGCTCCTAGCCACATTCGTTACCTGTGTTTTTTCTCTGCCCTTCAGCTGTGCTAGCCTTCTGATGTTCTTCAGTACCAACACCCTCACCTGCCACAGGACCTTTACACATGCTTTTCCTGCTGCTACTTCTCTCACTCCCTGCATTCTCTCTCATTCTTTATAGCTACCACTCAAGTAGAATTTCCTCAGCAGAGCTTCCCTCCCTGTCCCTTCTACTGGATCGAGTAAGGACATATCCCCATGACAGTGTCATTCATTATTCAGGGAAGGCTTCCCAGAGTGGGTGGGTTCTGAGGAGGATAGGTAGCTTGAATCAAGCAAATTTGCTGGTCGATCAAATCCTTCGACGGGAGCCTTATCTCTTGCTTGTAAAGGGGGAAAGAGCTAGGCAAAAAAGTATTGGATGCTCTGAGGGTCACTCCTCCTGCCAGCACTTTAAATGGAACCCAGCTTATTTTACTCGAATTTTAGGCGCTGGGACGGTTGGATCTTCAAAGGCACGGAAGGTCTGTATTTCCGCGCTCTACCGCCGAGCGGCGCTCGGAGACCAGCCACAGGGCCGGAGACTTGGCGAGGACCGGGCTCCGGGTCCGCCCTTCCGCAGCCTACCGCCCGAATTGGAGCAGCTATACTGAGGAGTGTGGGACTGTCTGGACCCCAACTTCCGGTCGCCCCACTGTGGGGCTGGGCCCTGGCGCTAGCCGCAGGTATGAGCTAGTCTCTGTAATATGCCTGGCGCCTGCCGGGGTGTCCCTCAGTCCGCCTTTCAGGCATGGTCTGCGGTGTCTGCTCTGATCCCCCAGCAGGAAGGCTCCATCTCTACTACCCCCTCCCTTCTTATCTGCTGCAGGGTTAGTTCAGGCTAGCTCTTTGACTACCTTAACACCGCCGCTAGGAAGCCTTTCTAGAATGATGGGCTGTCCACAAATCCCTTTCTTGAAGCACCCTGCATCCTGTCACAGACTCATGTTGCTGCACTGGCTTATTATTTAGCTGCGTTTCCAGGCTGAACTCCCTAAGACAGGCCTATTTGATCCCTGAGTGGTTCCTCCAGCCCTCTCCCTCTCCTCCTCCCTCTCCTTCTTTCTCCTCTCTCTTCCCCTCTTTCCCTCTCCCTCCCTCTCCCTGCTCTGTGTGTGTGTGTGTATGTGTGTGTGTCGTGTGTGTGTGTGTGTGTGTGTGTGTGTGTCTAGTGTAAGACTTGGTCCTTCAGAATGTTCTGCTTGAAGCTCTTGGCTAAGTGGTCCCTGTCCACTTTCTGGATGTCCCTAACCCGGTCCAGACCCGGACCCAATTCCTCTTGACCTGTCTAGACACCGGCAGTAGCCACTTTCCAGGTCAACCACATGCATGCTAGAGATGCCTGCGGTGCAAGCACCCAGGGAGGGGCCCTCCATGGGCGATAGAACAGAGCAGGATGGACCATTCTACTCATTATGACCCTCTCTGACCTCACAGATACCCTTCCTACCACCAGGCCCGAGTAGCTGGGGGAGACTAACCTGGCAGGGAGCCCCCAATGAGCCACCATTCCCCACCACCCCCAAAACATAAGGGGGAGCACAAAGGCCACGGTCTCCCCCGTGGTTCAGAAAGGTGGGCTGGATCGGGAGTTGGGAGTCTTCGAGGCTGGGTGACCGTTGAGCTGATTTGGGTGGGAAAAGGGGAAAGGGGGGGTCTTCATTTGTGTGACCCATCTGCCCACATCAGGGGCAGCTCCTCCCGGGACAAGGACCGAAGTGCTGCGGTTAGTAGTTCAGTGCCCATGCCTGCTGGAGGCAAGTCAAGTCGGACTAACTGTCCCCCACCTGCGCCGCCGCAGAAGACTGCCAATCGCCTGATCAATGAGAAATCTCCGTACCTCTTACAGCATGCCTACAACCCGGTGGATTGGTGAGCGCTGTCCCCGGGTTTCCCTTGAAGCGTCTGGGGTCCCTGATCCTCCGAGACTCTAGGCTACTGAGTGATGTCTCTTCCTGTTGGGTCTAGGTACCCCTGGGGGCAGGAAGCCTTCGACAAGGCCAAAAAGGAAAACAAGCCGATTTTTCTCTCAGGTATACACCCATCGTTCGGGGAATGGGGTTCGGTGACAGACAGAGGGTTGGGGCGGGGTCCCGGGGGACCTCTCTGCCCTCCTGTCCTTCTTCTCTCCTAGTGGGGTACTCTACCTGTCACTGGTGCCACATGATGGAGGAGGAATCCTTCCAGAATGAAGAGATAGGGAACTTGCTGAACGAGAACTTTGTCTGTGTGATGGTGGACCGAGAGGAGCGGCCAGACATAGACAAAGTGTACATGACTTTTGTGCAGGTGAGCCACCTCGATGGCAGTCTTGTCACACCTGCGCACAGCAGCTCCCCTGACCCTGGTCCACCCTCTTTCAGGCCACCAGTAGTGGAGGAGGCTGGCCAATGAATGTGTGGCTGACCCCCAGCCTCCAGCCATTTGTTGGGGGCACCTACTTCCCGCCAGAGGATGGTTTGACTCGAGTTGGCTTCCGAACAGTGTTGACGAGAATCTGTGATCAGGTGGGTGGATGTCAGGGAGGGAAGGTGTCTCGGTGCCAGCTGAGGGGCCATAGCCCCGCCCCACGGCCCCCACCCATGTATACTGACTTCTACATGTGTGTGTGTGTCTGTGTGTGTGCTCACCTCCTGTAGTGGAAACAGAACAAGAACACCCTTCTGGAAAACAGTCAGCGTGTCACCACAGCCCTGCTGGCCCGATCTGAGATCAGCGTGGGTGACAGACAACTTCCGCCCTCTGCAGCCACCATGAACAGCCGCTGCTTCCAGCAGTTGGATGAGGGCTATGATGAGGAATACGGTGGCTTTGCTGAGGCCCCCAAGTTTCCCACACCTGGTCAGTGACCTCTGACCCTGACCTATATAATGACCATCTAACTTAGTTAAGCCACCCAGTGCCTTTAGTCTCTCTTGTCGTCTGTGTAACTTTCCGGTCCCCTGTGGGCTAATGATATTCTGTGTCCTCTAAGTGGATGGTAGAAGTTCCAGTCTTCCAGCCTGACAGACAGAGACTGATTGGGCAGAGTCTGCCTGGCCTTCTCACCCTCTCCTTCCTGCTCCACAGTGATCCTGAACTTCCTGTTCTCCTATTGGCTCAGTCACCGGCTCACCCAGGACGGCTCCCGAGCCCAGCAGATGGCTTTGCACACCCTGAAGATGATGGCCAACGGAGGCATCCGGGATCATGTGGGGCAGGTGAGGGCAGGCCAGCTTCCCTGGAGGGGCAGCAGGCCTAGTGACAGAGGCTGAGATCCGTCTGGCCTAACCCCCTGCCTGACACAGGGCTTTCACCGCTACTCCACGGACCGACAGTGGCACATTCCTCACTTTGAGAAGATGCTCTACGACCAGGCTCAGCTCTCGGTGGTCTACTGCCAGGCCTTCCAGGTGACTTTTGCCTCTTACCCCAATCCTGGCTGCCAGGCCCAAGGCCTTCCAGGTAACTGTGGCTTCCTCTTAATTTCAACCCATAATTCCTCCTCACGCTCTGGATACCTGGGCTTCTCCTCCACTCCATCCCACCCACTTTCCTGGGAGAATATCCTCTAGGAACCTGAGCCCCCCTTCTCCCCCCACCCCTCCACCCCTCCAGGGACCTTTATTTACAACCTCCATCCCCCACAGATCTCTGGCGATGAATTCTACTCTGATGTCGCCAAAGGCATCCTGCAGTATGTGACCCGGAGTCTGAGCCATCGGGTGTGTGTCCATTGAGGCAGGCGTACCTGGGTGCACAAGGGCTTGAGGTCTCCATGGCCTTTGGGATGGTGACCAGCCAACTCTCCTATCCCCACAGTCTGGAGGCTTCTACAGTGCAGAGGATGCTGATTCTCCCCCAGAGCGAGGCATGAAGCCCCAAGAGGGTGCTTTCTATGTGTGGACAGTCAAAGAGGTCCAACAGTTGCTCCCAGAGCCTGTGGGAGGCGCCAGTGAGCCGCTGACCTCAGGCCAGCTTCTAATGAAGCATTATGGACTCAGTGAAGCAGGCAACATCAGTTCCGCTCAGGTGAGGACTTTTGCAGACACAGAGAAGGACCCCAAGCCCACCAAGTACATGGGCTCCTTGGGACCGAGACTGTTTTCCTCAGGATGTCAACGGGGAGCTGCAGGGCCGGAATGTCCTGACGGTGCGGTATTCACTCGAGCTGACTGCAGCCCGCTATGGCCTGGAGGTGGAGGCTGTGAGGGCGTTACTTAACACAGGGCTGGAGAAGCTCTTCCAGGCCCGGAAACATCGGCCCAAAGCACACCTGGACAACAAGATGCTGGCCGCCTGGAACGGTGGGGTGACCCTCTCTGAACATTCATTCCATTTGCTAAGCCCCTTCTTGTCTACCCATTCTTTCTTCATAGACCTTTTAAATTTTGATTTAGAAATGAATAAAGGGAGATTTGGAGAGTCTAAGTAATCTGCCCGGGCTTGGCACTTGGAGCCTCAGGGATGGGGTGGGGTAGGGTGGGGTGGGGTGGGGTAGGGTGGGGTGGGGTGGGGTGTCCCAGGAGAGCTCTGGTTGACCTCTTACCATCTCTGATCTCTCTTTTCTCCAGGTTTAATGGTGTCTGGCTTTGCTGTGACGGGGGCTGTCCTGGGTATGGAGAAGTTAGTCGCCCAGGCCACCAATGGTGCCAAATTTCTTAAGCGGCACATGTTTGATGTGTCCAGCGGCCGCCTGAAGAGGATGTGCTATGCTGGCTCGGGAGGAACTGTGGAGCAAAGGTGGGGGAGGGGGCTGGGCAGACCAAGAGGCCATTTCCTTGGGTGATTCTAGCCCTGCTCTGCCCCTTCAGTTGACTGATCTGTCACCACCCTGCACACTCAACACTCATGGGTTCATTGACTCTTTGGCCAAATGGGCTAATGTAGCCACAAGAGACATGGCTATGGAGGAGTAACCAAAAGGAAATTTCCTCTCTGCACTCCGGGGCCTGTCCTCAGACTTCCTTCTCTCCTGTACCCTTAGCAACCCGCCGTGCTGGGGTTTCCTGGAAGACTATGCCTTCGTGGTGCGGGGCCTGCTGGACCTGTACGAGGCCTCACAGGAGAGCTCTTGGCTTGAGTGGGCTCTGCGCTTGCAGGACATACAAGACAAGCTCTTCTGGGACCCCCGAGGCGGTGGCTACTTCTGCAGTGAGGCTGAGCTGGGGACAGACCTGCCTCTTCGCCTGAAGGATGGTCAGTGCTAGCCCTGGACCCTGGGTTTGGGCAGGACAGGGTATTCCAGAGGAAGCTACTGTGTACTTTTGCAGTAAACAGCTCGTGTGGGGCTGCTGGCTTCATGTCTTTATGTGACTTTGGAGGTCTCCTGAGACTCCTGAACCTGCTTCTTAATATGCGCATGCATGTTAGTGGCTCCCATAGTTCCTCAGAGTTGATGGCGAGGTCGTTCTAGCTTTCCTGTGAGCATGCAGGGGCATCTGGAATCCACTAATTTCAACTTGTGACAGGTGTCAACCAAGAGGATCTGAGTCGTCAGGGAGGCACTTGGGAGAGGATTTAGGCAGAGGAGACAGTTTGATGAGAGAGCCCTAGGGATTAGGCTGAGTGTGGATGACAGAGACCAGGAGTGGCGTGAGAGGAGGTGCGGATGCTGGGACAAGGAAATGAGGGCTCAGGGTGCTGAGAGGGTCTGGCCTGCTCTGGCTTGAATGTAAAGCAGCCGTTGTGACTGTTGTAGATATGAGTAGAAACAGGGAAATCAAGGTGACACATTAAGAGGAAGCTGGGTTTTTAGTCTTCGAAGTACTGTTGAAAGCAGCCAGAGGTAGCCCATGAGATGAGGGGACAGGGAAGGATTGCGGGCTGTTCAGGCAGTAGGCCAGCAGGATATGTAGGTGAATTAGAAGAGTTGAAGGACTTGAATGATGCCTCTCTGGCCCTGGCAGTCGATACCTAGACAAGGACATCAGCAGTGAGGCAGGTGACCTGAATACCCACAGCTCAGCAGGAAAGAGGGGCTTTAAAAAAAATCAGACCAGCACCACATGAACATCATGTTATTCCTGGTTCCCATTACCCAGCTTGAGTCTCAGAGCAGGGCCTGAAAGCCGATGGCCACCTCTCTCATACCTCCTCCTATCCCTTGCAGACCAGGATGGCGCAGAGCCCAGTGCCAACTCTGTGTCGGCCCACAACCTCCTTCGGTTGCATGGCTTCACTGGCCACAAGGATTGGATGGACAAGTGTGTGTGCCTGTTGACGGCCTTCTCTGAGCGCATGCGCCGTGTCCCCGTGGCCTTGCCCGAGATGGTCCGTACCCTCTCAGCTCAGCAGCAGACTCTGAAGCAGGTAGGGAGGTGGGAATATGTGGACTGAGACCCAGGCCAGGAGGGAAGCCGGTGATGTATCAGGGTGTGGTAGCCTGGTGTGGTGAATGGCGTTCCAGGGCTGCCCCCAAAGCTCACTTATACAAGCAGGGGTCTCTGCTCTGTGGAATGAAGGTGTCTGTGTGAATGAAGGTGGTATCAGAGGACACGGCCTGTGAAGGCTTGTCACTGGGCTGTTTGCATATAAATGCAAAATGAAAAAATGAAGAGGTGGGGTTCCTGGTGGTCTGATGGCTGGTGAAATGTTTCCCTGTAAGGTTCTGCATGTCAATCTGATTATGTCTGTTCCTTTGTGCTGTATTGCTGTGTCAACTCTTTTGAACACACACACACACACACACACACACACAGACACACACACACACACACACACACACTATTTTTCAGGATTGTATGCTGCTGTGGGCCAGAGTATTTGCCTCAGGGTTTGCCTGTAAATATCTGTGTGTGCCTCTGTGGGTGTATGTTTGTGTGTATTTTTGTGTGTCACCTACTTCTATGGGCATCTACTATGTGTGTATGTAATTATGCTTCTTTGTGTGTTGTGTGCCATCCAGTCTCTCAAGTCTCCTGGACACCCCGCCCTGTATTTGTATGTATGTCCACCACAATGTATGGCATTGCATACTAATGTGCATTCCTGGTGTGTGTGTGTGTGTGTGTGTGTGTGTGTGTGTGTTTGTACTTGCGGAACATTAAGTCTGATGAATCCTCCTGATGGATGAGGTGAGTCCCTTCTGGGCCGGTGGAGGGAGGATGAGGAAGCTCTGGGAGGTTCGGGGCTTAGATTCTCCCTTCCTGACATGGAGTGATTTTTCCTGTACTGGCCAGATCGTGATCTGTGGAGACCCCCAGGCTAAGGACACCAAGGCCCTGCTGCAGTGTGTCCACTCCATCTACGTCCCTAACAAGGTGCACATCCCTGAAGACCTGCGTTCACACTCTACCTCTCTCACCTTGCCTCTCCCTACTCAGCTCCCAACATCCGTCCTTTTGGAAAATTTGGGGGAAGAGGTCATTTCCCACTGGGCTCTGCAAAGACCAGTACCCTCTCCCAGGTGACACTTTGTGCTCTGCCACTGTCCCAGGTGCTCATTCTGGCTGATGGAGACCCATCGAGCTTCGTGTCCCGTCAGCTTCCCTTCCTGAGCAGCCTCCGACGAGTAGAAGACAGGGCCACAGTCTACATATTTGAGAACCAAGCCTGCTCCATGCCTATCACCGATCCCTGTGAATTACGAAAGCTCCTACACCAATGACTGCCCAGAACTCTTTGAGCTGGGCCAGAAGGCAGAATTTTCCAACTGAGCAGAGACTCAGGCCTTGAGAGGCTAATGCCAAACCTGTAGCCACCCCTGGGTACCCTACCTCCAGGTGATCACAGCCATCTTTGTGGCTCCCCCATGGGCACCTACTCACCATGAAATAAACCTAAAAGTGTCCCGTGGTGATTTTGGGATCTTAGCCTCTTTTGTAAGGGAGGGCCTGGTTCTAGCCTGGGAACAGTAGCCTGGGAACAACAGCCTTTCCTCTGAGAGTCCGCAGATGACTCTTTTCTCTTCTCTTCTTGCTCTGTCACCTCCATTGATCGGGTCACTAGACTGATCTTGCCTCTGTCCACAATTAGTAAGCTTGAATAAAACAGAATCAGTGGACCAAAACCAAGTGTAAGAACCAGGGTGAGGACAAGGTGTATACTAACTCTGGATTGGGAAGCCCCTGCCAGGAAATGGCCTGCGATTTTTCTCCTTGTCCCTTTATTTAAAGCTAGGAAAGGGACTGGGACTCAGTATAGACTTTATTATTTAACAGAAAGATATTGAATTAACATTAATTAATATTTGCATGCAATGTAGTGTGCTGTGGAAACTGCAAGTCTCAGGGCTAAGACTTTTCTCTGAGGGTACCCATCCAAGCCCAGCATCACTGCAGGAGGTCCTGTTCTGCCTCTTCCTGCAGGACACCCTGGGAACAGGCTCTCTTGCATGTGCAACATCTGTTGTGTTGTAAGCCCTTCCCCAATTCGATCTGACTCCTGCTACAGAGGAAGCTGGCACCTGTCCTCTGAATGTCGAGAGATGATCTTAAATCTCACCCTTGGCAAACAAATCTTCACAGAAGGCCCCACATAGCCACCATCCAGGAAGGAGGCGTGGAGACACGCTCAGAACAAGAAGGTGTAGACCACTAATAGGTTTGTGAGATTGCTTAGAAACAGTCCTTTTGAGGTCTACTGAGTTTGAGTATCATCCTAACCTCCAAGCCAAACATCACAGATAGCCAGAAGAAGCTGTCAGAGAGACTAAGAAGAATGGATGGGGATGGGGGGCTGTTAGGGGGATGTCACTAGCAGGGAGCAGGTAAGAAACTAGAGGCACAGGATTGTCACATATGCATACCTACCCATGGTCACTGGGACCAGAGTTGTCTCAGTCTGGGCAGAGGGCCCTTGGTGCAAGCCACCAGCCCATCTGGAGGGGATTAGTACTCTGGCCAATGAGGTCAGCTGGCGTCTTTCTTACTGGAGCCCACTCGGCCTTGCCAACAAGTCAAAGACTGGACACGTGGAGCCTGGCTTGAGGGCAGCAGGAAGGGAAAAGTACGACATGGTGAGACACAGGTGGCCTTTTTGGCAACCCTAACACTGGATTTGGAACCGTCTGGGCAGTTCGTGTAGCCCGCTTGCCTCTGTGGTCCCACCGACTCTCGTGAATGAAGCGGCGAAGCGGGGACCTTCTAGGGATGGCTGTTGAAGGGCCAGAGTTGGTGGGAGTCTAGCCTGACACCCCTGAGCATGCCAGCTTCTCCCTGGGATCTTCAGAAGGACAACAAAGATCACTGGGGCTGCTGCTTGCCAGGAGGTGGAGACACAGCTATGGAGGAGTATGCATTTGGTGTTTTCTTCCACCTGCCTGCCTTTCGCATCTCTCATTTCCCCTCTGCTATAGAGAAGGAACAGGGCTGTGACATCTTGTAAATAGATTCGGAGGAAGGAATTCTCCCAGGAAGGCTGGGCTTTCCAACATGCAGGCTTAATATGACCCTTACTGGATGTGGAGCTGATTTAAAAGTCCCACAACATCTCTTCCTCTTGGCAGGTGTCATCTTACCCTCCTCCTCTAGGTCCCTCTTCTGTCAGCAGGACCACATTGGGGCAGCTAGGGCCTAGGCTCACAGTACTCATGACTTCTTGACTTGGGAATTATCATTTCATTTCCCTGAGCCCCAGATTCTGTAACTGAGAAATGGCAGTTTCAGTTCCCAGAGATATGGGGTGACCAAATGGGATGGTTGAAGCACCTCAAGTAAAGAGTACCACAGATGGGTGATTTAGTTTGTTCTTAAGGGAACCAGCATGGGAGGGGCAAGGGCCAGAAAGCTGCTGGAGCCTGGAGAGGCTTGCTGAGCAAGGCACACAGGAGACACTCTAGCAAACTCGGAAGAAAGTTTGGACCATATAGGTCTAACTTGGTGGATAAATAGGGGCACAAATAAAGGATTTTTTTTCCTTCATCTCCCTCTTACTGGTCTGAAATCATTCATTGAAAAAAATTTTAATAAGTGTCCATTATGTATCAAAGGCTAGGCTAGGATGTGTGACAGGGAACACAGCCGAGGGAGAGAGAGAGAGACATCTCCAGTCACCCATCATCCCTGCCCAGGCTCTGCGCTGCGCTGCGTGGTTTCCCACCTTTGACTGGGTCAGTACTAAAGACCTGCAGACAGGAAGGAGTGGTGCCAGAACTGAGCCCTGGAGCAGTGGAGTGCAAAACTTCCTATCTTTTGCCTTTGTCCTCCCTTCCCCCACCCAGGCAGCAGCAGATAGGGTCCCCTGATGCTCTAGGCTGTCCTAGATGGCAAATCTTCCTCAGGTTGCAAACCCAGGGAAGTAGGTCTTGATTTCTCCAGCTGGTGCCTGCTTGTCTCTTTTCTTGGTATGTTCCAGAACAGGGTAGCCCTGAGATGAAGAGGTAGAGCCTCTGACCACTGGAGAACTGTGAGACTGGCTAAGCCTCTGGCCTCCCATAGCCCCCTGCTTTAGAGATTGAGCTATGAGACTCCCCACCTCGGAGGCCAATTGGAAGGCTTCAAGATGGTGGTCAGAAGGGCAAGCCCATGGGCTGGAGAGATGGCTCAGTGGTTAAGAGCACTGACTGCTCTTCTAGAGGTCCTGAGTTCAATTCCCAGCAACCACATGGTGGTTCACAACCATCTGTAATAAGATCTGACTCCCTCGTCTGGTGCTGTCTGAAGATAGTGACAGTGTACTCATAGAAACAAAATAAATAAATATTTAAAAAAAAAAAAAAGAAGGGCAAGCCCATCTGCTAGACTGAGGATACACAGGAGGGAGGAAAGGTGTCAGTCAGACTCTAAAAGCAAGCCATAAATAGTTCCTCTATCCCAGAAGAGGCCCGAGTTCAAGACTGGCGCCTCACACACGGAATGAGAGCAGAGACTCCCTCCAGGAGAAACAGGCACTTAGGGGATATGCTCATTAGCATGAAATGCAAATAGGCCTGGCCTCATTTGCACAACTCGATGCTGGGATTTGGCAAAAGGGCAACCAGGAAGGTGACAGCGCGGCAGCAGCTCTGCCCTCTTCACCCGGTCTTGGCAACTGGCCGGAGTGGGAGCTGACACGGCCCCAAACCCATGTCAGGGTGCCAGGAGGCCTCTGGAGGATGTGTGGGTGGTGCAATGTTGTCAGGGAAGAACGCCTGGGAATCGGGGGCTGCAGGAGGTGATCCAGTCCATTCCTCAGCTTTTCCGCAGTGGCTTGTGCCATTCCTGAGTCTACCAGGATTACGGAACCTGTCGTTCCATCGTATACATCCTACGCAGATTGTAGAGACGTTTTCCCTGCGTCTAACATAAACGCTTCCCACCCCCCTCCCCATCACGTTCAGAATTCCGGTGGCGCTCGGTTCTCTGGCACCCACAGCCTTTTGGAGGCTGTGAGAATATGGATCGACTGAGCCCCCGAACCTAGGGAGATGAGGCTGGGCAAAAGCCGGGGTCTCCATTTGCAGTGTACGTGCCTGGGAAGGACACAAGCGTCAACACCACTCCCAGTACAGTGGTGAGGAAGAGTAACTCCAGGAAGCATTTATCTCTCAGAGACTTCTCTTAAGACATATTGGGAATCAAGGGGAGAAACTGAGGCACAGAGTGGAGTTTTGCAGGATGAAGTTGGTAAAGCTCAGCTCTAGGTGTCATTCCTTACAAACAACATTCGAGGCCCACGGTGGCCTTCGCAGGCTGTTCCCATTTTGGGGCTGCAGGTGATCCAGGCTCTGCAGTTTGGTGCCACGCCTGGAGGCTATGCTTTTCCAACATGAAGCCCCTGAAAGGAGTCTCCAGCCTTCAGAGATCTCTAGAAGAGGAGGTGCCGCTCAGAGCATCAGTGAGAAGACCCGTGGGTTAGGGTTAGGCCAGGTCAACATCTTAGAAGTGGACTAGGGATCCAGACCACGCCCACTTCTACCTTTCTAGCCACGCCCATTTCCCCCAAAACAGACCCCCTTCCAGCCTGAACACCAGACTCTTCTTCCCTTTCCCCAGTCTGACTCCCAGGTTCAAGCAGAGGGTGGGTTATCAACCAGGTGAAGAGTCGGATGTAGCTGTGGGATCCTACACACCCCTAACTCCTGTGAGTCCTGTCTCCCTTCTTTTCCAGTTCTGCTTAGACCTAAATTCTGACTTCTGGCGTCTGTCCAATTTGAGGGTCCTGGACAAAAGACGTCAGAGGCCCGTAGGGCTACCCCAGGACTCGATGCCAAATACTTTGATTTCTCGAGGCTCCCTCCCAGGGGAGTCCCAAAGACCCAAGAGGCCAATAGGAAAGTGGGTTCGGTCTGGACAGTCGTCTGATTGGCCCCAGCCTTCGGGAGCGAACCCAGGGGCAAGAGGAGGGTAGAAAGGCGGTCCTGGTTTTGGGGTGGGAACCGGATTCCAGCTGTAGTTCTCTTCCCCCGTCCCCCCTCCCGCACTGGCACGGCTGCTGACCAATGGAAGGGCGGCTCTGGACCGGTGACGCACGGCGATTGGCTGTGAGATTGGCTGGGGAAAGGCGGGGCCGAGGCTTGAAGTTGGAGTGAGGGATCCAGCTGTGGTGTGCGCCGGGCTCCTCGCCGCCGCTTTCGCTCGTTCTCTCGCTCCGCGTCTCGGCCGGAGGAGGAGGCAGTGGCGCCGGCGACAGCTACGGCAAACGGCAGCCAGGGCGGCCGCGGCGGCGGCGGCGACATCTCCGCCTCCACCCCCGCCCGGGACGGCCCCCCACGGTCTCCCCGCCCCTCCCGGTCCTCTAGCCCGCCGCGGGGCGGAGGAAGGAGCCGGCCCCCACCCCCTCCAAACCCACCCCCAAAGAGATCCCTCCTCCCCTCCCCCCCCCCCCGCCGTCTCTGGCGCGGAGCCGGGACGATGCTGACCCCTTAGATCCTGCTCCAGCTGCGCCGAGGGAAGAGGGGGCGTCCCTCCCCGGACCCCCGCCCTCCACCGGGTGGCCCCTTTTTTTCCTCCTCCTCTCGGGGGCTGCTTCACCGAAGGTAGCGCCTATTCGGGCAACCGGAGCCTGGGCGCGAAGCGAAGAAGCCGGAACAAAGTGAGGGGAAGCCGGCCGGCTAGTCGGGGAGACCCCGGGAACCCAGGGGAAGCGGGACTCTCGCCAGGCGGGGCTTCCCTGCGACCCGAAGCCCCGCGGGCAGCATGCCCCTGAGGGCAGGGGGAGCTGAGCTGAACTGGCCCTCCTGGGGGCTCAGCAAGCTCTCTAGAGCTCCCCATATGCTCCCCCACCGGGGTCCCCCGGTTGCGTGAGGACACCTCCTCTGAGGGGCTCCACTCGCCCCTCTTCGGACCCCCCGGGGCCCCGGCTGGCCAGAGGATGGACGAGGAGGAGGATGGAGCGGGCGCCGAGGAGTCGGGACAGCCCCGGAGCTTCACGCAGCTCAACGACCTGTCCGGGGCCGGGGGCCAGCAGGGGCCGGGGTCGACGGAAAAGGACCCAGGCAGCGCGGACTCCGAGGCGGAGGGGCTGCCGTACCCGGCGCTGGCCCCGGTGGTTTTCTTCTACTTGAGCCAGGACAGCCGCCCGCGGAGCTGGTGTCTCCGCACGGTCTGTAACCCATATCCTTCGGGGCACCGCGATGGGCCGGACTAGGGGGTCCACAGGGGGGCGGGCCGTGTTGCCAGAGGGGACGGAAAGCCAGGTGAGTTGGAGAAGTGAGCCTGGGCTGTGAACAGTTGAGTGGGGGACTGTTAAGGAGGGGAGGGGGCGTCCGAGTAGAAGCGGAGACTGGTGGGTACCCCAGACGAGCCCCACCTCCGAATACACACACCTCAGTCTTCCTTGGGCGGGGGTGAGGGATGGAGGGTTGAAATCCAAGCTAGGAAAAGAGAGGAGAGGTGACCCTCTGGTAAGCAGCTGGATGCTCTACAGATGTGGGCAGAGGAGGGTCGTCACCCTCCAGATGTGTGCAGCTTCGGGAGCCTGGGCTTTCTACTCCGTCAGCCCGCCCGCCGCGGGTTAGCGAGCTGGGTTTGGTTTTCGAGTTTGGGGGCAGGGGTGGAGAGGAAGCTGCGGGGACGGAGGAGGGGAGACCGCAATCTCCTGGGGTTTCCTTATGCCCCCGCCCCAAAGTTTGCGGCGGATTCTAGGGTCCAGTCCCCCGACCTAGTCCTTAAGGCTGAGGTTTTTACTGACCTAGCGGGAAACGGGGGTGGGGGCAGGTCCTGTCCCCCCAACACCCTCCCAATCCGCGGGTTGGAGGCACAACAAGGAGATTTCGGCGGCGGCTGATGTCAGGGGTGCAGAATGAGAACAAGATGTGGTGAAGGGGGAGCTGTCTGCCCCCAGAGCTGGACCGGAGCCCCTTTCAGAGAGAGCCCAATGCGGCCAGCGCCCTCCCCACCTCAATTCTTTATCTGATGTTGAGTGCTAAGGTTGGGTTGGGGAGTTTTGTGCTGGTTTTTTTCTAATGGGGGGGGGGGACTGACAAAAGCTCCGGCCAGTGGGGGATGGGATTAAGCTCGTCCACACTACGCCTCCCCTTTCACAAATCAGAGTGTTCCGGCTGATGGCAGACCAGGTATGGGAAACCGCAGTCGTCTGAAAGTGTTGGGGGGGGGGGGGACCAGGAGACTGCCAGTGTGTTCATTAAAGAGGTCTGAGGTCGAGCTCCCCAAGCCTACTCTGTGGATGCGTTTGGGGAGCGCATGCCCAGCATTCCAGGCAGATGAATTTTGATCCTCACCCTCACCTCTGCTTAGCCTGGCTTGGTCAGGGAACCCCTGGTCCTCTAAAACCCTTAGCACAAAGCACTCACTGGTTTGACTGACGCCCATCTCTGGGGTACCGCAAAGGTGGGGGCTGGCTGTACGGCTCTCCCAGTAACCGGCAGCCTCTTCTGATTCTCTTCTTCTAGCCCAGAGATTCTCTGGGAGTCAGACTGGGAGACCCCAGGTTTACCCTGTAGCTCCTGAGAGCCCAAGTCTGGCTCTGCGTTGGAGCACAGGGGCAGCAGAAAGCGTGATGCCGCCCTCTGCGGCCGCTGCCTCTAGTGCGCAAAGCAGGATATAAGCTGAGTCCCCCCACCCCTGCTCTATACTCCGAGAGCCTTTGAGAAGCTCCCCTCATAAGCCCTCTCAATCCCTTGCCCCTTCCTCCCTTTCTCTCTGAACCGAAGAAAGGAGAGGAGGGGCTCTGAGGACTGTGGTCTCCCTAACTGATATCTTGAGTGATGAGCCTCCATCCCAAGGTCTCCTTCTCTGTGGTAGAGATGGAGAGGAGTTAAGAAGCCCTCATCCCCACTCCTAACCACATTATGAATGGTAAACCCCCAGAAGTTCCTCTCTTCTCTTTCTCAGGAGTACCAGGGGTGACTGGAACATCTTGTTACCTCTCCCTTCAAATACCCCCAAAAAACCGACCTTTTGGCAAGCGTCTCTGCCCACCTGCCCAATCTCCAGGTGGAGGATCTGGAGGTACTTTCCTGGAAGGAAATAAGTGACCAGGCTTGCAAGAGGGAAAAGAGGTGACAGTTTAGTATTAATCTTGAGATTAGGGGAGCAGGCCCAATCTGGGGAGTCATATGTAGTCTTGGTGTGTAGCACCTATGTCCCTAGATCTAGACTAGCTGGCTGAATATGCTGAGAACAATTTCTTGGTAAAGGGGGCTGCCTGGACTTTTACCCCCATTTCCCTATCCGACCCAAGTCACAAGGACGAGTGTATTTCCACGGCTAGAGGAGGACTCTGAACTCTCCGCCTTAACCCTCTCCTTTCTCTCTTTTTGGTATCTGCAAGGAGTCCCCAATGTAGGTCATGAAGACATTGGTCCTGAGGGACCTGACAGGCTTCCCCTCTTCAGTTAACCGGAGCAAGTTAGCCTTTTTCTCGACCTACTCTTGGTCCCTTCCTCTTGCAGCCTCACTAAAAGACCAGATTTCCTAGAGTGGAGATCTAGGTGTAGGTAGGAAGTGTGTGTGTGATTTCCTAGAGTGGAGATGTAGGTGTAGGTAGGAAGTGTGTGTGTGTGTGTGTGTGTGTGTGTGTGTGGTGGAGGGAGGAAGGAGGAAGGACACAAAAGTATATGTTCCTGTACTGGGGACATGGGCCCAACCAACTCCCTGGCAGGCCACTGCTTCCCAGGTTACAGGGGAACACTGGCCTTTGCAGTGTGTTTCTTACAGTGTGAGGGCGTGCGTTTCCCCTCCCGGGAAGGAGTTCCTGAGCGTTCCCTCTCGGGCTGTTGTGTCACATCTGGAAGTTTGTGTAGGAGTTTCTCCAAGCTCAGAGTCCAGCACAGCTTTTTCTCATTTGGAAATCACAGGCTGGCATTTGGGATGGAGGAGTGGGAGGGGGGCCAGAGAAGGAGAGGGGAGGCTGCCAGGAGTTGAGGGGAGGGGGGGGGAGGCCTGAGAGACAGGAGTCCTAATGGCTTCCAGAAGTGAATGTGAGTGTGGAGCTGTGCGCCACTGTGTGTGTCCAAGTGTGTGTCTCTAGAAGGGAGGAGGCCCTAGGAATTTCTGTAGTCTTCCTTGCCATTGTCCCAGTGCCCCAAGGCTTCCGATTCATCCCAAGGGAGGATTCTCCATTGGGTCCTCAGGGGATGAGGGCGGGGAGACAGAGAGAGAGAGAGAGAGAGAGAGAGAGAGAGAGAGAGAGAGAGAGAGAGCACATAAGGGGGTTGCTTGAATCTCATATGTTCCCTCGTTCCATTTCCAAACCCTAGACCATCCAGAGAAGATTCTGGGGAGAAGAGCTGTGGCAGAGAACTGAGTGGAACTGGGGTGGGGGCAGAGGATCTTGGGTAATCTGTCCCAGATTCTCCTTTCTTCTGGGTCATATAGACTCCTCTGCATGTACTCTGTTCCACTGCTGGGGGACTCCCCATCACCCCTAGTGCCAGTTGGAGCCATTCCTGGGATTACCCCTCCACCCTGGCCCCCCTTCTGCTGCTCCCGCCCCAGCTCTCACCCCGCCCAGCCTGCTTTAGCTGGGATGGCGACAGACACACTGCTCACACACACTCGCACGCGCGCATACACACACACACACACACACCAGTCACAGAGTTTGAATCAGATTTCTGGCCTATTTCCCCTCCCAAAGATTCCAGTGGCCCTCTCTCATGTGTCTCTGTGTCTCCTGTCTCTGTCTCTGGGTGGGGCTGGCTGCCTTTCGGGCAGGCTTCAGTTTTCAGTTTAGTTGGAAACCTCTCTCCGCACACACCCACACACCGGAGCTGGGGGCTCATGGGGGAACAGGGTTGTTAGCAGGATGGGGCCATTGTTGGGGATTCCCCTTTTCCGAAGAAAAATAAATGAGCAAGGGCCATCAAACCGAATCCCTGAATTATCTTCCACCCTAGGAAGCATTGGCTCCCATAGACTGCCAACCTCTCGGTGGGATGGGTGAAGCAAGAACCTGTGTCCCATCCCCCAACTCTTACTAGAAGGCCAGAATTCCTGGTTCCAGGCCAATTTCCTCCTCAGTGTTCCTTAGTCTCACATTTCCAGACTTCTGGGAGGGAGAGAGGCAGCTAGAAATCCTGCTTGCTGTCTGGGTTCACACCCTGGGCCCAGGGCCTGAGATCTCTAGTTAGCAATAATCTAAGCAAAAGCCCTATCTAGATAAAAACCTATGAAGAACACCCATTTGTGGATATAACATGCTCTATTTCCCTCTCCCAGGAAAGAGAGGAGGGGGAGGGATGGTGGAGAGGTCTGCTTTTGCCATTCTCTTTCTCTGCTTTGGATGGTGGGTTGTGGGGAGGAGAAAGATCCTCCCCTCTCCTGCCCCCACCCTTTGGGATCCACTCCAGCCCGGACAGTCACCATAGCAACAGTAGGCATGTGACCGCACAGGTCTCTCATAGTCACTATGGCAACCAGTGTCCCCCGTTCCCTTGGTTACCATGGGGATCTGTCACATGGTTCCCCCCCCCAACCTGATAACCTGTGGGTCTCCCTGCTTCTCTTTCCTTGCATAAGGACAAGAGAGCAGTCTGGGCAAGGGGAGAGAATGTGTAAGGGGGTGGGGGGGTGTCTCTTCAGTTACCATGGCAACAAATCCACACCACCTGGTGACACATTCTCTTGTTGTTATGGCAACAGAAGAACATCACACAATGACATACTGCCATGTTGCCAAGGAAACAAGCCCTGCCCTGAGAAGGGTGAAAGACCCCCCCCCTTAGATATTCCTCTACTCAGATTGTTCTAGATTTGCCTGTCGTTTTATATTTATCTTCAGTGAAGGGAAGCCAGAGTGCAAGGGCTATGCCTGGGTGCAGGCTGGATTGCCAAGGGGCCCGGAGGAGGGGATTTTGGTTAAGAGCCTGATATGGGGTTGTCTGGGGGCAGATTCTAACTATCAGCGGCCCCAGACTGAGTCTGTCTGGGACAGAAGAGGAACCCATTCCTCCATAGGTCAAGTCTGTTCCTCCTTACGTCTCTTGTCATGAATTTGTCACCGTTCGGGGAACCATCAGGAAACCATGAATGGGGAGGCACATCTGGCTTCTAGTTAGGCAGATGACTGACTGATAGACACAGTGGCTCATTCATTCATTCTTGCTGGGCGCTGATCATTTGCTCTGAACTGCATATTGCAGTGGGCTTTGTGGTGTGGTGCTTTTAAGGATGTCGCAGAGCCAAGCACATGGATGACTTAATTAGATAGGGTCACTGCCATTGGATGTCCAAATAGATACCTGGAGCTCTTCTCCCTGACACTGTTCTCAAGGGTCCCTCCTAAGCCCAGTCTGTCCTGCAGAGGAGAATGAGCTAGCCTGGGGGAAAACATACCAGTTATTAAGGGTAATTGTGTCCTTTCCTTTCCAAGTGGTGGCTTCCTCCCTTTCCCCCTTTTCCAGAGTGACCCCTGGCTGACCCCCATTCTGGAGAGAGATCTATCCGCTATGCTCAGGGCTACAGTCAGGAAAACAGCCCCGTAGAAACACTTTCATTTACCCCTCTCACCTACTAAGCGACCTTAAACCTAGGATTTTATTTTATTTTTTGACTCCTTTTTTCCCCTTTTGGTTCTTTGAAGACAGCGTTGTGCCCTGGCTGTCCTGGAACTCGCTCTGTAGACCAGGATGGATTTGAACGCTGAGATCTGCCTGCCTCTCAGGTGCTGGGATTAAAGGTGTGCACCCACCATACTCTCTTTCTTTTAAGGGATGGATATTAGGAAAACTGAAACATCTTAGGACTTCTAGGGTGCTAGGCATGGGTGACAACAATGATGTGCACCCAAGAGAAAAGAGCCTGGCTAGAAAGAATGGGGGAGTCTGTCAGGGTTGGAGACTCAGCACAGAGGTGGGGTATGATGAAGGCCGGCTGGGAGGCTGAGTTTGATCCTCTGAACCTCTCTGATCATCTTCTCAGGCCTGATAAAAGCATTCCCACTCTAGAAGCAAGGCTAAGACAGGAAAGGCCCACGGGCTCCAGGCCCTGAGTAAGCCGGCAGGGAAGCCAACAGGCAGCCATAACCCCCCCCCCTTCCCCCTTCTTTTCTAGACTCTCCTTGTCTCTGATTTCTTTGCTCTTTCTGCCTCACTCCCCCCCACCCCACCCCACCCCACCCCCGTGAGAGGAAACTAGGCTGTCTGGTTGTATATCTGTGGGTCCAGAGTCCAGAGCCTTCTTTATCCAGAGGGGATCTTGTATATTCTCATGCCAATGGGCTGAAGGTCAGCCACTCAACAGGACTCATGTAGAAAGGCTCAGGATTTAGAAAGAATTCCCTCTACTCCTAGCTGCTTGGGTTGAGAAGGTACAAGAGATGTGGTGGCAGCCTGGCCTCATGCATGGCACTACTGCCCACTCTGCATAGCTGAAGCTTGTACCCAGCGTAGGCCCTGGCATGGGAAGTAGTTTTGATCCAAAAGGCATGGATGTGACTACAGGCTGAGGACTTTAAGAAGCCAGGGAGCGGGATGGGATGGGGAGGGGGGGTTGAAGGTGTCGGCTCTCTCTCCTGGTGCCAAGGCTCTCACGAGTCCCTGCCTGCCTGAGTATTTGTAGTGCAGGGAAGGCGACAGTAGGCCACGAGCTTGGAAGCCTCGGTCTCGTCCTGGCGTCTTGAGCAACTCTGGCACATGACTTGGCTTCAGCTCTCTGGGTCTTGCTGTCCTTGGGTTGCGGGGAACTAGAATGATCCACCCTGGATGCTTCACGGGGCTGTTGTGAGCAGCCTTCGGAGTCGTCGTGGCATTGTGCGAAAGTGCGTGGTAAACTGTAAGGCAGGCTTAATCCGACTGTAGGTTTGTGTAACACATTCGCATACATTATCTCGCTTGCTTCTCACATCTATCCGGTGAGTGAGGAGGATGAGATTCACAGCAAACTCACGGAGCCTGGCATTTCCACACGCACGATCGATGCTATTCCCTACACAGCTTGTGCAAATAGCCAGGGTAGTCATGCCTTTCTCTACCTTACAAATGAGGAAGACTGACCTGACCGGATCGGGGAGATGAAAGACCTTCCGTCTCACCTCTTGTGTTTCCAAAGTCTCTGGGGCCATTAATTGACAGGTAGCAAGCATTGGGTAAGCTGTGGGAGGCTCCTGTCAGCTCTGGATAGCTGTTTCCTTGACACCTGATAACGTGGTTCGAGCGGGTCAGCATGCTGGTAATTCTTCTCAACTGTGTGACTCTGGGTATGTTCAGGCCGTGTGAGGACATTGCCTGTGACTCCCAGCGCTGCCGGATTCTGCAGGTGAGTGTGTGTGTGTGTGTGTGTATTAGTGGTCTTTGTATCTTTTTTTTTAAAGATTTATTTATTTATTATATGTAAGTACACTGTAACTGTCTTCAGATACCAGAAGAGGATGTCAGATCTCTTTACAGATGGTTGTGAGCCACCATGTGGGTGCTGGGATTTGAACTCATGACCTTCAGAAGAGCAGTCAGTGCTCTTATCTACTGAGCCATCTCTCCAGCCCGGTCTTTGTATCTTAATACCCTGAACTCTGTTCTACCAGATCCAACTGGTGGGCTCTAGGTGGGGTGGGTGTGTCCCCCAATCTCCTCCATTTCTTCAGCCCCTCCTTTCCACCTTAGGCCTTCGATGACTTCATCTTTGCCTTCTTTGCTGTGGAAATGGTGGTGAAGATGGTGGCCTTGGGCATCTTTGGGAAGAAATGTTATCTGGGAGACACTTGGAACCGGCTTGACTTTTTCATCGTCATTGCGGGGTGAGGGCTTGGGCTAGGGCGGGAGAGTAATGGGCAGATCTCCTGCCTCTCTGGCTGTCCACTCAGCCAAGGCTGCATGCTTCCAGTGCTCTGGCCTGTCCTCTCAATCTCACAGTCTTCCTTTTGGGTCTGAGGAGACTGTCATTGCTTGGTGGGGGGTGTCCCTGCCCCCTAGACAGAGAGCTGATCTTCAGCCTCCTTTGGTAGAGAAGAGGGGAGAGCCCTAGGTCATTCTGTCACCTCACAGCAGGATTCCTCACTGGCCCCTTTCACATGGAGTTGGCCTCAGACTCAAAGGGCCTCCTTCCTGGCCCCTCCCCACAGGATGCTGGAGTATTCGCTGGACCTGCAGAACGTCAACTTCTCCGCAGTCAGGACAGTCCGTGTGCTGCGACCGCTCAGGGCCATTAACCGGGTGCCCAGTGAGTGACCCCTGAGCCCTCACCCCTGGACAGAGGGCCCTCAGAGGAAATGTGGCACAGGCATCATGACCTGACCATTTGAAGTTGAGACAGAGAAGGGCTCAGTAGGGACCCAGTCAGAGCCCCTAGCCCTGGTGGTATCACTAGCAAAGCTCCCTGGGAAAAATCTCCATTCCCACTCAATTCAGCCGGGCTTTAGACAGAATCTTAGAAACACCTCAGATGACCCCTTTCTGGGGGAATAAAAGAGGATGGGGACCAGTGGAGGACTGTCAGACCCACAGGAGGGGACACAAAGTGCTAGTGGTCCTCTCTCAAGACAAGGCCACTCCCCGCCTTTCCCTCCCTCCGGCCCTGGTTGCATTCCCCCACCCCCACCCCCCACCCCTTTCCAACTCTTGCAGTGACTGCTGGGACCATTATCTAAATTAAACCGCATTGGTTTCTGGAGCCAGCAAAGGTTTGGCAGCTCCAGTTCCCTTGCTGTTCTGCCCCTCCTCCTTCTCAGGCCCCCTTTGCAATTCCTCAACCTATACATGATGAGTCCCCACTGGGCCTCAGGAGGGGGCATTGTGCCTGACTTTATGCCTGACGCTGCAGTAGCTGTGTGTGTGTGTGTGTGTGTGTGTGTGTGTGTGTGGTGTTGCAGTTATCTCTGGGAGGGCAGAACTGCTGAGTGAGTCTGGGGTGGGGCATGAAGCTTGGTGCTAACCTAATAGATATCCCGGAAAGGGGCGTGGCTGGCCTCCTCTCCCAGGTGACAGCTACAGATTTATAGACCTCAGACTAACCACTGCTGTAATTCCCTTAATGCAAGGCCTGAGGACTTGATCTCAGTTGGAGCTCTGAGGAGCTGATGCGGGGTTGGTGGGGGAGAGAACTGAGGGAAGTGAGGACTGACTACAGCAAGGTAGCTGTAGCCATCAGGAAGGTTAATCAGTTGCCGGTTTGCTGTTGTTTAGAACCTTTGCTCTGGAGAGAGCAGGGCCCACCCAGGGTACTTTGGGGGTCAAGTGGGCCACTAGAGATCCATCAGTCTGACAAGGACTTGGGAGCTCTGAGTCTTCTGAAGGCTAGGTCAAGTATTTGGGCTGTTGGGTCCTAGACCTGGGGTGAGGAAGGTGAGTGGGTCTTTAACAGAGCTTTTTTGAGGGGTGGGGTGGGGTATGTAGTGGTTTTGACCCTGGAGGGAGGAAATACTTCCAAAAAGATAGATAGAGTTATGTCTCTTCAGACCCTGATTTCGAGATCAGGACCAGCAGGAAAAAAGACACAGAGAACACAGATGCAGGGCGAGGGGCTAGTGGTGGGCTGGCTCAGAGACCTGGTGAAGTCATCTTGTCGGCCTCAAGCCTGTCTCTAGGTCTGGCTTAGCTCCCCCAGTGACCCTCTGGGGCCACCATTTAGGAAGGTCAGGTGACTGTGTCTGGTGAAAGAAGGAAGTGGGAGGTGTGTGTGTGTGTGTGTGTGTGTGTGCCAGTGCCTTGGGGAGCAGGATTTGGAAGCACAAAAACCTAAATTTAAGTCCTGGCGCCTACATTTAGCAGCTCCCATCCCGAGCTACTCGCGTCACTTCTGTGAGCCTCAGACTTCTCATCTGTAAATTGGGGGCGATATCATCAGCCCCATGGTGACACGGGGAGAGTGAGATGGGACTCAGAACTTAGAAAGGGCTTTGGAAACCACCACAGTTTCTCCAGACAGGTGGTGGTACCACACAGCAATAAGTATGGATGGAACAGTATGGGCCTTCAAGGGCTGCCTGGGAGAGTTAGGGGAGACTTGCAGGCACCCCTAACTGCCAGTCTCCCCTCCAGCTTAAAATGGTCCTTCACATCATCCACAGTGGACCCTCCTGGGGAAGACTGCCAGCTTTTATCACTGGGCCTAGCTGGGTCGCACTGGAACCCCCAGCATGGCTCTTCTGCCCCACAGGCATGCGCATCCTGGTCACTTTACTGCTGGATACCTTGCCTATGCTGGGCAATGTCCTGCTGCTCTGTTTCTTCGTCTTTTTCATCTTTGGCATTGTCGGTGTCCAGCTGTGGGCAGGGCTGCTCCGAAACCGATGCTTCCTCCCGGAGAATTTCAGCCTGTGAGTGGTGGAGCTGGTGGGTGAGGGATTGGGGAGCTGTGGACCCCTCTTAGTCCCTGGCTTCCTGTTGTCATGGATATAGGTGGTCTCATATCTGATATTTGGCTCTCAACCTAGTTACACATTGGAACAACTTGGGGGCATTTTAAAACAGGTACCCCTTCCAGAGATTCCCATCGCATCAGACCTGGGTTCAATTCAGATTTAGGTATTTAAAAAGCTCTCCCAGAAGCCAGCCACAAGGTACACAGCTTTTATCTCAGAACTCTGGAGACAGAGTTGGGTGGATCTCTGTGGGTTATAGACTGGCTTAGTTTACATAGGTCAGGGCCAGCTAAGGATATATAGTGAGACCGAGAGAGAGAGAGAGAGAGAGAGAGAGAGAGAGAGAGAGAGAGAGAGAGAGAGAGAATCAGACTCTGTGAGGGCTGGGGATGTAGCTCAGTTGGTAAGGTGCTTACCTAGTACACATGAAGCCCTGAGTTTGACCCCTGCATGATATAAACTGGGCACTGTGGTTCTGGAGACCCAGAAGGCAAAGCCAGGAGGATCAGAAATTCACAATCATTTGGCTGTATAGAGTTTGAGGCCAGCCGGGAAATACATGAGACTACCTGGCCAAGATGAAAACGGGGGATGGAAAATCAAATTCTCCTGTGATTTTGACTTGCAACAAAGTTGGAAAACTACCTCCCTAGAATTGCGGACCACTGGACTCTGGAGCTCCTGAGCAAGCCCTCCTGTCCTCCCAGTGCTCCTATCCCTACCCACAAACCTCTGCTCTGCCTAATCCCTTCTCCCTTGGTAGGTCTGGCCTATTATCCTCTGTGTGCCTCGGTGCAGCCACAACAGCTTTTTCTTCCTTGGCTTCTCAGTGGAGGATCCTATTCCACGGCCTTCTCTCTGTCTCCCCCCCCCCTGCAGCCCCCTGAGTGTGGACTTGGAGCCTTATTACCAGACAGAGAATGAAGATGAGAGCCCCTTCATCTGCTCTCAGCCTCGGGAGAATGGCATGAGATCCTGCAGAAGTGTGCCCACACTGCGTGGGGAAGGCGGTGGTGGCCCACCCTGCGGTCTGGACTATGAGGCGTATAACAGTTCCAGCAACACCACCTGTGTCAACTGGAACCAGTACTATACCAACTGCTCTGCAGGCGAGCACAACCCTTTCAAAGGCGCCATCAACTTTGACAACATTGGCTATGCCTGGATCGCCATCTTCCAGGTGGGGCCACACGGGCCCTGGGACGTTGCCCAGAACAGACACAGGACACTGCACAACTTGGGAGTGCTCATCCTCGGGGTTAGGGTGGTGGCTAGGGTAGTGGAACAGACGGGGAGGAGGCTTCGGTGATGCCAGCCAGAGTCAGCCGTCTCTCTTGCCTCCACAGGTCATCACACTGGAGGGCTGGGTCGACATCATGTACTTTGTGATGGACGCTCATTCCTTCTACAACTTCATCTACTTCATTCTCCTCATCATCGTGAGTGACTCCTCCAGCCCTCATGGGAGTGGGGCAGTCATGGGGACATGGGTGGAGGCAGAGAATAGATGGGAAGTTCCTAGGTCACAAGTCCCCTAGGGGTGGCAGCATCTGCCACACTGTGGGAAGGACGACTGGTGAGTCAGGAGAAATGCAAGACCAAAAGCCAGACTCCACCACCTGCTACTGTTAGGACCTTAGGCAGGCCATCCTCTTTGAGGCCCCATTCCCACTCAAGGCCTCAGATTCTTCACCGGTAAAGTGAGGAGGAAGGGTTCTGAACCCCAATGCTATCCTCACCTTCCCTAGGGGTGCTCGGAAATGGCCAAATATAGTTCTGCCTTTGTGAGCCCCAGGGGAGCACTGCCAGCATTTGGTTGGAAAAGAGAAAGATGTTCGACATCCTGAAACGCTTACAAGCAAAAAATCATGTACCCCCAAATTCTAATCAGTATTGAGAAATACTGAGAGATCGCTCATTCCTTCCAGCTCTGAAATTCCAGGGCTTTGTGGAGGCAGAAGACAGGCCAAAGCAGCATCGTTTAATCATTTTAATCACTACCAGTCATAGTAGATGCTTTCATGGCTACCACTTACAGCTGATATTTATTGAGCACTTACTGTGTGCCAGCTGCTGCTCTCTGCACTTCCTGGGGGCGGGGCATTTCAGCCTCACCATGATCTGGTTGCCACCTTCGTTTATTTTTCAAGCAAAGAAAAGCACTTCTCTCATTTATCTGCCGCCACCATGTGCCTTGTCTAAGCTGTGCATCAGCCTTGCCAGGAAGGGTTGTCAACGCTGGCGTGGCTGTTCTTCCTTATACACTCCTGTGAGGTGGGGGCTTCAAGGACTCTGGCTGCTAAATGAGAACTCAGAGCTCCAGCGGGTTGGCCACTGGTCCAAGATTATGTAGGCGGTCGGGTTAGAGTTGAGATGTCAGCTCCAGGTTACCAACTCTAAATCCATATCACCAAGAGGCCAATGAAGAGCCAGGTGGAGGGTCAGATACGGAGAGAAAGAGATTAAGAATGAACTTAAGATCATGCAGGACCTGGGACAAGCTTCAGAGAGCTGAGGACAGAGTGAGGTTACTTCTGGGGACAGTGACAGCCTGTAGGCTCTGAGAAAAGGCAACTCCCTAGATGACCACAACTTTCCCTGGTATGAAAGCATGACCAGGCTTGAGCAAAGCTTGGCTGGGGACCTGTACCATCCCTGACCATTACCACAAGGGTGAAGCAGGTACTTCAGGCAAGCAAATTGTTCATCATCTGAAAGATTGTGGCTGTCCTCAGGAGTGCTTGTGTTGGGGAGGGGTAGACAGGGACATCAGGGGCCTAGTTTCCACCCTCCCACACACCTCCTGAAAATTCTTCCCAAACAGCTCTCTGGAATCACACTAGTGAAGCTAATTATCATAATTACTAGGACATGAACTCCGGGGGGGGGAGGGAGGAGGGGGCGTCCGCTTCGTTAGCACAAATATTTATTTCCATCATTTGGGCTTGCTGTCTAAACAATAGGTTACCCAGGGTCCTGGGGAAACTGAGGCATAGGGATGGAGACTGGGGAAGGATGGGCAAATCAGAACAACGGGTTTGTTAGTCTGGGGGGGGGTCCCTCTTTTCAGATGGGGATATTGGCATCCTGTGGTCAAGAGTCTGACAAAGTCATGAAACAAGAACGGATTCAAGTGGGAGGATTATAAGTAAACCTCAAAGGGTTAATCCAAGTTGAAGGTTATGTGTTCCCAGTATTGCATCCATTTCTATAGCATTCTCTCCTAATAGAAACTGGGGAGATGCTTCAGGATCTCCACGCATACACGTTTAAAGGCAGGGAACTGGAGGATATCGGCAAAGATCTCACCAGGAATAGTGGGATAAGGCCTGGGCTGTTACAAACCCCCACGCCTGGCCCCCAAGGACTCCATTGATTGTGGCAGCTAGCCTGGAGTTTCGCTTTTCTTCAGGACATCTCCTCTTTCTGTCCCCACCCCTGCAGGTGGGCTCCTTCTTCATGATCAACCTGTGCCTGGTGGTGATTGCCACGCAGTTCTCCGAGACCAAGCAGCGAGAGAGTCAGCTGATGCGGGAGCAGCGTGTACGCTTCCTGTCCAACGCTAGCACCCTGGCAAGCTTCTCCGAGCCCGGCAGCTGCTATGAGGAGCTTCTCAAGTACCTGGTGTACATCCTCCGCAAAGCAGCCCGCAGGCTGGCCCAGGTCTCTAGGGCTGTAGGCGTGCGGGCTGGGCTGCTCAGCAGCCCAGTGGCCCGTGGTGGGCAGGAGCCCCAGTCCAGTGGCAGCGGTTCTCGTTCACACCGTCGTCTGTCTGTCCACCACCTGGTACACCACCATCACCACCACCATCACCACTACCACCTGGGTAATGGGACGCTCAGAGTTCCCCGGGCCAGCCCAGAGATCCAGGACAGGGATGCCAATGGGTCCCGCCGGCTCATGCTACCACCACCCTCTACCCCCACTCCCTCTGGGGGCCCTCCGAGGGGTGCGGAGTCTGTACACAGCTTCTACCATGCTGACTGCCACTTGGAGCCAGCCCGTTGCCAGGCACCCCCTCCCAGGTCCCCATCGGAGGCATCTGGCAGGACTGTGGGTAGTGGGAAGGTATACCCCACTGTACATAACAGCCCTCCACCAGAGATGCTGAAGGATAAGGCACTAGTGGAGGTGGCCCCCAGCCCTGGGCCCCCCACCCTCACCAGCTTCAACATCCCACCTGGGCCCTTCAGCTCCATGCACAAGCTCCTGGAGACACAGAGTACGGGTGAGAGCGTGGGTGGGTGTGCTGGGACCCCACAGTTGGAGGCTGGGTGGTGATTTAGAAGACTAGGAGTCTGAGGACCCAGGGCCCAGGGCACGGTTTCCAGGTTCTTGCGCTGCCTCTTGTAGCCCCGACATCTTTTGACCAATCCCATGATTTCTTTTGAGCCCTGCTTATTTCATCCGTTCAAATGGGAATTGTAATTATTGTATATATTAGGAATGAGAGCGGTCACACATGCATACCTACCACAGGCTGTACTCTATGCCTCTGGGCCATAACATTTAACCACTGCTGCCCAATGGAGTGCCTGTCACATGCTTTGCAGGCACAATCTGCTTGAGTCCTCTGGACAGGTTGGTAATAAGATTACCAGCACCCTTGCTATATGCACAGGGAGGCACAAGGTGGCCAGGAGTGTTGGTGAGTGTGACCTTAAGGCCATCTGACTCTGCAGCCCACTCTGTGTCCTTTGTCCCAAGGCTCAGCAGGGGGTGGGAAATGGTGTGTGACTGTGGCCGTCTGGTGCCTCACAAGGTGACTGCTGTAAACAGAGGAGCAGGAGCAAGCCAGTGTTGAGAGCAGCCAGCCTGTGGGTAGAACTTCTGCGACCTGAGGGAGTGCTGATGCTTGCCTGCCGCTTGTGGGCGGGCTACCCATGCAGACACAGCCTGGGGCCTTGGGTTTCAGGGAGGATGTGGTGACAGAAAGCAATGGGATAAGTGAGATATCCCCTGGGACCAGAAAATGTCACCACAGAACACAGAGTGAAAGGTTCTTATGTTAGCTCTCCCACTGCTGCCCTGCCCTGGGTCGTGGGCCGGCCACATCCCACACACACAGGCTTCCACTTTCCACTGTAAAGTAGGTGGGATTTAGACCATCACTACTGTGGGAGCTTACTGATGTCCTGTGCTATACAGAGATGCATTCCGGAGGGGGATGTATCATTTTGTGCCTATTAGGGGTCAGGCCTCGGGCCAAGGACCTCTTCACACTTACTCTAATGGTGTGGTCTCAGAGATGCCACTCATTTCTCACATTCTGCAACCAAAAGAGGATTTAGATGGACAGGGAATGCCTTGGTGTGTGTCCCTGAGTGTATTCAGAACATACTTGGTATATGTATGTGTGCTAATGTGCATGAAGGAAGGAAGGGGGGAACTCCATGTGTGTATGTGTATATGAGGGTACAAGTGTCTGATTTACATGCATTTGGGAATGCTGTGCCTTCCTGGTGTGCCCATATGTGCGTGGGTCTGCTATAATAACATTGGATGGCACAAATGTGTTTGGTGTATGTTTATTGCGGTGTACAAAAAGCATGTGCCCACTATATGCGTGCACAGTATGTGCACGTAGTGTGTGCATATGTGTATCTGGTGTGTGTGATAAGATGTGTGCATGTGTGGGTGGGTCCCAAAGATCCCCTGGGAAATGCTACTCAGCACTGTGTGGGTGCAGACCTACACTGCAGGGAAGGGGAGATGGTCTAGGTTCCTGGCAGAAAGCTCCTAAGACATAGGAGCTGTACAGGACCACAGAGGACACATGGTGGCTATCTCTCTATCTCATTCTTAAGATCCTTAGAAGTGACCATCCATAGGGTGCTATTGACATTGGGGTATTTTGTTATTCAGAAACACCCCATTCATTACATGATTAGCACACCTATCTCTGGAACCCCAGGCTCCCTCCTGCAGGGTCTACATCCTCCTAGGTTGGGGAGCTCCCAATGAGCCTCTAACACCTACTCTTTTGTTCCAGGAGCCTGCCATAGCTCCTGCAAAATCTCCAGCCCTTGCTCCAAGGCAGACAGTGGAGCCTGTGGGCCGGACAGTTGTCCCTACTGTGCCCGGACAGGAGCAGGGGAGCCAGAGTCCGCTGACCATGAAATGCCTGACTCAGACAGTGAGGCTGTGTATGAGTTCACACAGGACGCTCAGCACAGTGATCTCCGGGATCCCCACAGCCGGCGACGGCGGAGCCTGGGCCCAGATGCAGAGCCTAGTTCTGTGCTGGCTTTCTGGAGGCTGATCTGTGACACATTCCGGAAGATCGTAGATAGCAAATACTTTGGCCGGGGAATCATGATCGCTATCTTGGTCAATACACTCAGCATGGGCATCGAATACCACGAGCAGGTAGGGATGCAGCCCAGGCTGGCTCTGAACAACTGCTTCTTCCCTAGGGTTGGTCTTCTTTGTGCCTGGGAGAAGGGGATGGAGAGATGAAGTGATGGGTGGGGTCTCTGGAGGGTAAACACAATGATGGCTACTTGCTTTCTGAATGTGGAGGTGACCCAGGCAGGCCCAGGTATGTCCTGCCTGGGAAGGCTTCTCAGAAGAGGGAAGCTTTATGTGTATACGTACGTAAAGCACCAGAAGGGTTGGCTCTCTTGTTCTCTTCTCTTGGACAAGACAAGGCAAGCAAGGGATGTGTTATCTCAGCAAGTACAGGGTGAGTGACAGGCAGGGGAGCCACGCAGCGTAGACGTGAGGAATGGATGGTATTGAGTGGCTGTGCATGGGAGAAGAACATCAGGGTGCAGCAGGCAAGGCAGTCTTGGCTTGGCCTCAGGATAGAACCTTGCTGTAAACCAGGGTGGCTCTAGCCAGGCAGCTGGAAATCAGTGAGTCTGCGGAGCTGCTCCATGGAGGAGGGTGTTTAGTCAGAAGAGGAGGCTCGGCAGGGACGGTGAGCTGTCTTCAAATATTTGGAGGACTGTTATGTGGAAGACGGAAGCTTGATCTGTGGGTTGATGGCTGCCAGCCTCAGAGCCTGGGCCAAGAGAGGAAGCTACCTCTCAGCTGCACTGGTGGAGTGTGTGGTCAAGTCAGGGGGACCCTATCGGCCCGCGCACAGACGCGGGGCTGTCTGAAGATGTGGGCCAGTAGTGCTGCCTGTGGGTCCTTGTGTGTTATTGTCTCTTAGGCTGTTTAGCTGGGAAGTCTTGCTACCCTGAGGTAGCAGGGGGGAAACTGACCATCAGAACCTCACCTTTTCTGGTTTGGAAGTGAGCATGTGCACCCCTCCTGCCAGATCCCCAGAGGCATTGAGAGCCTGTGACAGTGGCACAGGAGTGGAGGAGTATCTCAACCAGTATGCGCTGAGCTGGGATGGGGGTGGGGTGTGAAGCCAGCAAAATGTTCACTTTTCAGAGAGTTTTGAACCCCTGTACCCTCATCCCGCCGACCTCTGCCCTGCAAATGTTGTAAGCATCTGGCTCTTCCTTAAACTGCCCTGTCTGGCCAGTCTCACCCCTCATTTTTCGCATCCATTGGCTTCATTCTCTCTTGCTTGAATAACCCACTGTGGAACAGCTATGCCTTGCCCTGTTCTCCCTGCCCCCCTACCCCCTACACCCCCCCCCCCCGTGTCAGCGAGGTGTGTGTGGAATCACACACTGGCTGCAGTGCCAACGGGTGGCCGTGCATGGCACTGGGTGGGCGTGTTGTGTCTGGGCCGCGTGGGGCGTAGGCATCTATGCACACGCAGGCTCTGCCAGCCTCCCGCAGAGAGGCGCTCTACTCTGCCAGGTGGCTGGGGGAGGGTGGGGACAGCATTTTCCCCTTCTGTGACTCAAGAGATGGAAACCCCTAACCTCTACCTCCTTGGATTCCCTGGTCTGAACTGTCACCTCCTCTGTTTCACTCCCAACCGGTTTGGGAGTCTCTCTCTCCTAAGGGAACACATTTTTGATGCCCTCCCTTCCCCCTGGAGGGGATGCATCCAGCAGTCCCTGCCTGGCCAGATGCTGCTGGTGGAGGCTTTGATTGCTCTGGGAAGAAGCTGAGTCAGACAGACTGAAGGCAGATGAAACTGCAGCAAGAGGGCTTTCAGTTAGATGTCAAGAAGGATGCCCCTTTGAAAAGGAAAGAAAAGCCATTAGTTGAAGTGCTTCCAGCATCTCCTTAGCCACGTTTCCGAGGAAAGAGGAGACAACCCTAGCTCCCCCTTAGCCCTCAGTAACAGGAAGCCCTCATTCTGAGCCTGACAGCATCTGCTGTAGGGGCTAAGTTTGTCCTAGAACCTGGTTGCTGAAGGCCCCATGGGGGTGAGTGGGAGTCCCCAGCAGGCTGGGCAGATGACTGGTTGCCACCTGGCGAGCTCAGAGGATAGGGAGGGTGTCATAAAACTCCAGAAGCTGCCATGGTCCTGTGCTTTCAGGCACTGTGGCGTGAATGTCCCGCCATCTGGGCCCCTGAGCAGGCTGAAGGAGGTGCTGGGAAGGAGGGTGAGGATGGATGCAGGGCTGAGAGATGCAGAGGGGCTTAGAGGGAAACAGGAATGGGGCAGATGCAGAGAGGGCAAGCCGGGAGACCCAGGGAGAAGGGGACAGGTGTGGAAGGACAGAGAGACAGAGGAAGGACACTGAAGACAGAGACCGAGGTCCAGAGGCAAAGGAGGACAGGGGCAGGGAGGGGAGTGCAGGACTCAGATGGAGCTGACTGCAGGGGAAGCAGAGCTGATTGGAAGGAAGGCTTGCAGATGCTACTGCGGTGGCTCATGGGCCCCCAGCTCCTGCTTTCCCCACTGGGCTCTTAATGAAATGATTGTGTCCATCAAGTCTGGTATTGACCAGCTTGGGAAGCCCTGGAGAAGGGGTTGGTGAGCTCAGTCCCAGTCTCAGTCCTCCCCTCCCCAGGCTCCCACTGCTGATGTTCAGTTTTGTTGCTGGAGACAGTGCCTTTCCCCTTCACCCACCTCATGAGGGAACATCATCTTGCTACACCCTCAGACCCTCAAGGCTGGGACCTCGTTCCCCTCGACACTCTCTTCTGAGTGCTCTAGCTCTTAACCACTAGCCAGCAGGACTGGTACAAAAGCCAGAAAGATTAGTGAGAGGGACAAGGACACAAAAGGAAGCCGTGAGCAAGAAAATGACATTGTGGCTATAGGATGAGCCAAGGACTCTGTTCTCACCACCAGAGAGGTGGTAGAGGGAGTACAGAATGGTAAATTATTCCTCCCTCCCATTCTATTCTATCCATTCATCCATCCACCAACTCACTTATCCATCTATCCATCCATCCAACCATCCATCCACCCACCCACCCATCCATCCGTTCACCCATCCATCCTCCCACCCATCCATCCATCCGTCCATCCATCCATTCATCCATCCATTCATCCATCCATCCACCAACTCACTTATTCATCTATCCATCCATCCAACCATCCATCCACCCACCCACCCATCCATCTGTTCACCCATCCATCCATCCATCCATCCATCCATCCATTCATCCATCCATCCACCAACTCACACATTCATCCATCCAACCATATATTCTCCCACCTGCCCATCCATCCATCCATCCATCCATCCATCATCCATGCAGCAACTCACTCATCCATCCATCTACCTACCCACCCACCCATTCACCTATCCATCCATCCATCCATCCATCCCACATTCATATCCTTTGTGTCAGAGTTAGGTTTACACAGTGGAGCTAAGAAATGTTTAACAAGTCGACCTCAATAAAGCAAAATAAGCCAGGCCAAATAGTGCTGGCCATCCCAGCTGAAGCAGGAAGATGGAAAGTTCAAAACTAGCCTGATCTATTTACTGAGATTCTGCAACAACAACAAAATGAAACATTTAGTTATTTTATATTATTAAGTACATGTATGAGGTTGGGTGGATGTTTGTGTACCACGTATATTCAGGAGCTCATGGAGGTCAGAAGATCCTTGGAACTGGAGTTACAGATGATTTTGAGCTGCCATGTGGGGGCTGGGAACCAAACTTGTACCTTTGCAAGGGCAGCAAGTGCTCTTAACTGCTGAGATGCCTCTCTAGTCTTTAAAAAACTCCAGAGTTGAGTGCTTGCCTAGCATGCCCTAGATCCTAGGTTCGAACTCTGGCACTACAGAAATAAGCAAGTCCAACCTAATTGGTCCATTTTCATGGGGTAAATGCTCCCACCATAGCCACATGCAGTAGGGAAGGGATGGACTCTGAGCTGAGTGAGGACGCCCAGTGTAGTCATCTGAAGGTGCATCCAGGGTGAGGCCAGAGGTACAGACACTAGAGGCAGGCGTTCAGAAGGAGTGAGTCACAGATGAACAAGCAGCAAGACATTGGGTTGGGAAAAACTCAGGCCAGATCCTAAGAGGCACGGGAAGGAGTTTGGCTTATGTTGATATGTTCTTAGCAAAGATATTTTTAAAAAGCAGGTTTGTGTTTCATCAAAAGCTTCTGGGAAGTCATGATGGAGTAAAGGTGAAAAAGACTGGAGGCGCTGCTCCAAGCTCTCTTTTTGTTCCCGGAGAGAGAGAGGAAGGGGCTGGGGAGAGCCCACAGGTCTCTGAATCTTCAGACTCCATAGCAGGGAGCTAAGAGGAGAGGGGAGAGCAAGGGTGACCCCAGGCTTCCGAGGGGGAGCAGGGCCTTGAGAAGATGTACCTGGGGTACCACTCTTATCTTTCTAAAAAGACATGGCCCGTGCCCTGTTGTCCCACCTAGGGCCTCTCTGTGAGTTGGAGTCTTGCAGTCCTAGACTAATTGTTCCATCTTGGTTATGAGTTCCACTAAGGGCGGGTGCTAAGGAGCAAGATGGCAGCACAATAGGCTGGAAAAGTTGAAGAGCAAAAGTCTGGGGTAGTTGGCCTTTTAGGCCAAGAGAGGACAGGAGAGGCACAATCCTGCTTGTCACCAGTGTCTGGACCCATCTTGTCACTGAAGATGTATGTCCAGAGACGGTTTCTATTTATAAGTGATGGAGGTTGGCTCACGGTAAGGGAAGTGACGGTGAGGTGGGGGTGGGGCCCACATGTGGCATTCCTGGACTTTTGAAGGGAATCACACGTTCCTTGTCAGCTCTGTTGAAAGCAGGGGAACATTCTCTCTTCAGACACAGACATGCCACAGTTATTCCAAATGTGCCATCGGAGGTCAAAGCTTCGTGGATGCCTTCTACTTGGGCCTGGTCTTTGGTCTCCAGATAGTGGGCTAGAGACTGTCAGCCTAGCGAGATGTTGGGTGAAAGTTTGTTGATGGCTAACCTGCTCCCATTTTTTCAAGGGGTCTTGGATGAAGGCAGTAAGAAGGTATCATTCTGGAGCTACCAGGCTGCGGGGTGCTTGTATCTGCTCAGGGATCCCCTGGCTCTAGGCCTCCCCAGTTCCACATGAGTGCACATCGTGGGCACAGCCTACTGGGAGAATTCTAGAATGTCAGAGGGTGGGACAGAGCCACAAGGGTAGAGTATGCCCTTGTTCTGTTTCGATGTCAGTTCATGCCCAATACCAGGAGCTGAACTCCAGGGGACAACAGGTGAGGGAAGTGGTATCAGAAAGGGGTGGGATGAGGGGCCATCCAGCCGGTCTAGCTTGGAAATGTACTGGGTGGCATATAGGCGCAAGGTGATCAAGGAGAGAGTGGCAGGGATGTGACAAGGACTCTAAGGGAACCTGAGCTGCCTATAGGCAGGCGCAGGCCTGGTGGGGTGGGGGGAAGAGAGCTCTCTCTATCACCCAGATGACAGGGTCTGAGCCTCATGCCAAGGGTCTGAGTGAAAAAGAACAAAGGTAGACAGGTCTGCAATCCTACTGGCCCGGTCTTCAGCCCTGGCACCTGACTGGATGGATGACAGGCAAGCACTGCTCCCAGATAACTCTGAGGCTCCAAGGCAGAGTCTCCAGGCGCGGTGGAGTGCGAGAGGGGGAAGGAGCGTGTTCGAAGAGAAGGTGAAGGGTTTGTTTTGGACGTGTTGAGTTTGAGATGGCTGTGGGCCATGCGGAGAGGGATATCAGGCGGGCGCTGGCCGTCTGCATGAGGAGCCAGGGAGTTGGAGGGCACTTGGATAGTGTCCTCTACACTCTGGTGACAGCTGGAGGGTAGGGAGTGAGGCGATGGTGGAGGAAACATGGCAAGGGGAGGGGGTGGGCCTAGAGTGAACTCTATCATATGTTGGCTGAGGGAAAGGAGAACTGATGGAGAGGGCCCCCTAGAGAGACAGGAGATGGCTACTTAAGGCCAAGGAAGCTAGGTGCAGGGCGGGAGGGGGGCAGTCCTGTCTGGGTGCTGCCAGGCAGTTGCTACCAGAAGGACTAGAAAGATCCTTGAGAGGTGGGGCCAGGGCTTGTAGGGGAATGCACAGAGGGCTCCTGTACGTGGGCAGAGCAGGAGAGAGACCTGTGAGAAATGATGGGGCCCACTGATAGAGGCAATCCTAGTGCAGGCGGAGGAGGGAGGGAGACAAAGGTGCGGTCTGAGGGTAGGAAGGAACCTAAGGGTGGCCAAGTTTGGGACAGAAATGAAGACCCACGTGGAAACAGGAAAGCGTGGATCAGGCATGGCACAACCCTGGGGCCGCCCAGCAGGCATGGAGGGTTTGGTCAGCACAGCCTTGTTCATGACTCTGACTGCTCCACTCAGGATACGGCAGAGAGGCAGGAACACGGGAATCACCCAAACCAGGGACCTCAGCAGTGGGAGTCTTCTGAAGTCCGTAGCATGAGAGTGGCCTTTAATAGCCAGAGGTTGGCCGGGAGGATGAGGAGCAGAATGGAGTCTCCCTCCCTTCCTCCCTTCCTCCCCCTCCCCATTCCCTGCTTTCTTCCTTCCCATCCCCTTTCCCTTCTTGTTGAGAGTCTCAGTATGTAGCTCAGGCTGGCCTCACATTTGTGGCAGTACTCCCTGCCTCGGCCTCTTGAGGACTGGGGTTACAAGGGCACATCTCCATGTGTTGTGTGCTGGGGATCAACCCCACACTCCACACATGCTGGGCAGGTGCTCTCCACTCTCAGCCCTCCTACCCTCCCTCTTTTTCCTTTCTCTTTTGGTAAGATGTGGGTTTCCTTGTAGCCCGGGCTGGCATAGAACTAAACATGTAACTGTCGCTGCCGGTGACCTTGAGCTCCTTATCCCTGTGCTTCCTAAGTGCTGAGATTACAGGCGTGGGCCAGAGTGCCGGGCTCGAGGCTCCAGAAGGTGAAGTGGCAGGGGCCTGAGCTGTCGGTCTTGAAGCCGAGCCAGCACTGGCAAGGCTAAACCTACCTGGCTTGTAGTCTCTTGGGAAACCTCTAGTAGCTGGGGAGACGGTAGAGAGGATAAGGCTAACTGCTGGCTCCATTGATAGTTAAGGGGCACAGGGGGAAATACAGTGAGGGTGATTGGGGGTGAGGGGTGCCGAGAGGTGCTATCAGAGAGGCTGAGCAGGGAGGGGCCAAGCCATAATCTGTATGCTGCCTACAAGATTGCTCTAGAATTCCTTGTCACTCTACCGTCCCCCTGGCGCCTCACACCCTCCAGAATACTTAACTCAGGCACCCTGCAACCTGCTTAGACCCCAGCTCCTGGGAGTGTGAGTTGGGAACAGGGTTGAGGTTTGCTGAGGAGTCCAGATTGGTGAGCGGACTCTTTTAGGATTGGCGGAGCTGCCAGGTGCTGAGGAGATGGGGCATGGGGCTCCGGAAGCCTGGGGCTGACCCAGCCTCCTCTTAGCTCTGCTCTGGCTTCTCCACCTTTTCCTGGGAAAAGCACATCACTGTCTGTCAGAACCGGCTCTCAGGCCTCCTGCCGGGACAGCTGCAGTGTCTCTTAATTGGTCTGCATCTCCCTCCAAGCCATCTGCATGCCGCCACCCCTGCAGCCAGATTAATCTCCTTAATACACAGCCCTGCACATCTCCTCCCTCCCCTCAGAAGCATCAATGGCAGTGCTGTGGGCCAAGCCGGGTCCAGCTTGGGTTGGGGTGGCTGCCCTTCTTCCTGGGGGGGCTTCACAGCACTCATCTTTTACTATCTCACTAGGTATTGGGTTTCGAGTATGGTCTCACACACACACACACACACACACACACACACTCCTTCCTCTGCCCCCTTGTGCTACAGCTGCACGCAGATGGGGGTGTTTTCCTTGACTACTTTTCCCCAGTGCCCCCGCCTGCACTGCACTGGCCCATTGACTGAAGCTGGCTTGGAGCTCCATGTTGATCCTAGCTTTTTCTCCTGCTGAGCCGTGGCTTGCAGATGGTCTGCGCTGTCATGTTTTCAGAGCTGTCTGTACCCACAGGGCCGCCTGATCCTGGGCCTGAACTCCCAGTCTTTAGGGGCTTGAACTCTCTGGTTCCGTAAAGTCGTCTCATCACAGGGTGGTAGCTCTCTGTCTAACACAAGAGACCCGTGTGGCCCAAGCTGCTGAGGTACGTGCCCAAGGTCACATAGATAGACAGACTCAGAGTTGGCACGCCTACTGTCTTCAGATTGAGTCCCACTTTTAGATCAAGAGTGTTCTGTCCACAGAGGGCACTTTAAGGCAGTCAAGGGAGATGCTATAGTAGAAGCAGCTGGTTATAGTTGCTACAAAGTGATGATCAAGAGGAGGGCAGGCTGGGAGATGACGAAGGAAGGATTACAGCCAGTGTCAGTGCAGAGCAGAGGCCTGGGCCTCAGAGGCAGAGGCTCAGGCTGCCAGCCGCCTCTCACACATGCATCTACTGGGTCCTGACATCTAGGAGTGGCAGTGAGTACCTAGCCAGAGACCTGAGAAAAGGGATTTGAAGCCAGGAAGTCAATGGGGAATGGGGGGCAGGGCGTCTGCAATGTGGAACCCTGCCACAGGGGCTGTGTTTGTTCTGTGTGGGCTTTCTCTCAGTGTAGCAGGAGTGGTACCATGAGACCTGTGCTCAAAGCCTTCTCCAAAGAAGCCATGCACCCTCCATCAAGTTCCCACACGTCTCTAAGCCTCAGTTTCTCCAGGCCATCTCCTGTCCCTCCATCCCTTGTTTGGTTGAATAAGGGTTGAGTAGAGAGGTTTTGAGTAGAGAAGAAATGACCTCTGGGAGGTCCCTAGTCCACTGGCACACTGCTGGGTTGTAGTAAAACATGTCTCCACCTCTGCCCATCTGAGTGGTGAGAACTGCGGCTGCAGTCCCTGGGGCAACCTTGTTACTAAGATTGTGTCCGTGTGTTGTCTGTCCTGTGTTGGCAAAACATTCCCAGCCTCCGATTTAGTAACTTGGACAGATCTGACTTTCTGAGGAAAAAAAAAAGAAGCTATTTCTTCTTTTCTTCTTCTTCTTCTTCTTCTTCTTCTTCTTCTTCTTCTTCTTCTTCTTCTTCTTCTTCTTCTTCTTCTTCTTCCTCCTCCTCCTCCTCCTCCTCTCCCTCCTCCCCTCCTCTTCCCCCTCCTCTTCCCCCCCCTCCTCCTCCTCCTCCTCTTCTTCTTCTTCTTCTTCTTCTTCTTCTTCTTCTTCTTCTTCTTCTTCTTCTTCTTCTTCTTCTTCCTCTTCTTCTTCTTCTTCTTTTTCTTCCTCCTCCTCCTCCTCCTCCTCCTCCTTCTTCTTCCTATTCTTCCATGGTCACCAGGTTATGGAATATTGGGTTCTAGAAGAAATAGAGCCCCTGACTTTAGTGTGGGCAGGAGAATGGCAAGGCTGAGACAACGTGCTTCGTCCACAGTCTCCCTACACCAGACACCCTAGCTTCTCCAAAGCTGCTGGGCAGAGTGGGGTGGGGTCTTCAGCCTTTTCTACCTCTCCCTCTGGTGAAGATGAGTGGGACGGCCCTCCAGGGGTCCCCTGCACCTGCCTTCTCCCTGAGCCCTTTGCTATGTACTGAGGAGCTGCTTTTCTTTGTATGTGCCCCTAGACTACTGCCTATGCAGATTGACTAGGGCTCCGAGGATTCCTTCAGGCTGAATGGAACCTGTGCACACAACTCAGTAGCTGTTCTGTTAGGGACCACTGTTGATGCAAATCCATATCAGTAGTAGGGCATGATGGACCAGGTTTCTCAGTTCAAAGCCAACCTGGGCTACATACAGAGACCCACCCACCCCATTTTTTTGTTAATTCTCAAAAAAGCTCTTGAAAGCTACTATGCTTTCAGCTGCTTGAAAAAAGATTTGTACATTTAGATTCTTAGTATTACAAATTGAATTATCTTTATTTTTTGAAGTACAGATCGAATTGTCTTATATTCACTTAAAATGTTTGAGACAAGAAATATTTTAGATTTGGGAGTATTTCTATGTACATAATAAGATACTTTAGGCAGGGGTCTATATCTGAGTTCATTGATGGTTCATATATATTCCTTATACACACTGCCTGGTTTAGAAATTATGTAACATTTTTAGTATACTTATGCTTTGGTTTTGTCTCATTTTGTTGTTTAGTTTTCATAACAGGAGCTTATTATACAGCCCTGGCTAGCCTGAAACAGACTATGTGGCTTTGAATCTACCTGCCTCTGCCTCTGCCTCTGCCTCTGCCTCTGCGCACTAGGATTGAAGGCATATACCACCGTGCCTAGCTAGTACACTTGTTTTGACTATGACCTATCACATGGGTCAGGCAGGAATGCCCACTCTAGGTAGCATGCTGCTCCTTAGGAAGTTGCAGATTTTGGATTTGGGGTTTTTGATTGGAGATGCCCAATTTGTATACTTGCTGTGACATACAATCCACCCATTGTAAGTACGCCTCACATTGCTTTCATGTGGGCTTCTGTTTACACTCACGTCCACAAGTCTCTAGGAGATGTGTCACATGCTCTGTCCATCAGATGTCTGGATTTACGGGTCCCTTACTGTCTCGATGGTTTGATCTGAGTCCTCATTGCTTAGTGTTATTGGGGTCGCGGTGATGTGAAATTGGGCTCCTTCTCTGGTTCTTCCTGCCCTCTTAGAACACATTCTTACTATTTCTTAGCTTTCTCTGCTCCCCTGCAGCATAGGCAGAGGAAGGTTTTTAGGTGAATGGTAGGAGGCTCCTACCAAGAGCCAGTGACCTGTGAGGCACAGTAGCTGTGTGTTCAGAGTCAGGGCAGAAGGCTGGGTAAGGGAGCTGTGTAAGTGGGGCAGGCTCACCGACAATGGCTCCTTGGTAACTGGATTTTGGAGTGCAGAGGAGGGTCAGAGGAGGTCTGAGCCCTGGGCTTTATCTGCACTTACAGCAGCCTCTTCCCTGCCTTCTGCACTGTGCCAATACTGGAGGGGCTAAAGGTCCTGCCTCAGCGTGGCCCTCTTAACTAGATCTGGGAGTAGCATCCTCTTGTGCCTCTGCTCTGAGCTTGTGAATCAAATACTTGCTCAAGATCTGCCAGAGTAACAGAGGACCTAAAGAATTCCCCTAACAGCTGCTTAGCTGGCTCTCAGACCCCTAGACCCGCCTTTAGAAAGAACCCCATCATGAGCTGAGAGCGTATCTACTACAATTCCCTGACTCCCAGTGTCCCAGCCCACTAGGGAGAGGCCCTTTCCTTCCAGCTCTCTAACCCCCCCTCCCCTCTCCCCCCTCAACCTGGTCACACAGATCGGGGCCATTAAGATACATTTGATTGCTCCCAGGACCTGGCTCTGTGCTTGGACAGCCAGACGAGTCATCTGGGTAAACAGGAGGAGGTGTCTGTCTGATGGAACAAACAGCTTATCTGGCTGTTTCTTTTAAGTCAAGCTTCTTGGGCAGCTACTGTGCACTTTGGACTTCCAGGTTGTAGTTCACCTGTCAGGTGGGCAGGGACTCCATTGAGCTGATCACATCCGTACCTGCACTGTAGCCCTCAGAGAGGCCATGCATCTCCCTTCTCCCCCAGCTAGACTCATAGCTCCTCTTTCTTATCCATCCCTCCTTCCCCAAGGCTCTCCTGGGAGACGCACTCACCCTTCAGAGTTCATTGCAAGTGCTCTCTCCTCTCTCTCTACAGCCTTTCTCTGCATCATGGTCCCCCTCCCCATCATCTTCTAAACTTCCACACTTTCTGTCTGGATCATTTATTTTGGCACCAAGGCAGGTTCTAAGGTCCCTTGTGGTTATTCAGCTGTTTAGTGAGTATACAACTTGTTTCTAGCTAGACACAAGGCTCTTGGGATGCGTGTTTTTACAGCTCTTTCAATGCCTGGCACATTGCTAGGCATACAGCGGGCACTTCGTACTGGAGGGAGGAGACTAGTGTGCTGGAACAGATGAGCTGGCTTTTGTCATCTGTTCTTCCCAGGGCCTCGCTAGGATGCATCCCTGCTCCCATCTCAGACCTTGGGTAGGAACATAAAAGGAATTACCTCCGGTGGTTTACAGTTGGCCAGAGAAGTTGGGAATCTTCCTGAAGGTCACAGACTGGCAGAGTGATAGGACGGGCTGAGGACTGGTCCAGATACCACCAGACACCAGCTGCAGATGCATCCTCAATCTGGGTCTCGCTCTCCTGATTATTAACACATATGTGCCCAGGAGCGTGCACATTTGCAATGTGTCTGGGAAGAAACAAGCATAGCCTTTGATATTTGGAGCGGGTTGTCAGGTGCATGGAATAGCTGTAGTGTCTGTATGGTATGTGGAGCTACAGGACTGGGTGTGCACATAAAGCCTTGGCCATAACCTCCAATGTCATTTAGCGTTACCTTGGTGGCCTGAGCCTTAGTACGGGGACTGGAAAGTCTTAGACCTCAAAGGAGAAACAGCAGAATTTACACAGCAATCCCTAAAGAAATCCATAGTCTCAGGAGCTGAGAGCCAGCCTTGGGGTCCATTCTGTCCCTTCCCCAGGATGGCTGTCTTTGAGTGCCTTTCTTCCTAGATACTCCCTAAGGTTGCCATTTCTGCACCTCCTCTCCCTGGGGCCCCATGTTCAGGATGACTGGGGATGTGGGGCTTGGGGGTGAGTCTGCTGCTACAAACCCTGCTGCCCTCCAGCCCGAGGAGCTCACGAACGCCCTGGAAATCAGCAACATCGTCTTCACCAGCCTCTTCGCCTTGGAGATGCTGCTAAAGCTGCTCGTATATGGTCCCTTTGGCTACATTAAGAATCCCTACAACATCTTTGATGGTGTCATTGTGGTTATCAGGTATGACTGCCCCTCCCTGCTTTTGTCTGAAAGAGTGCCGGCAGGGATGGCTTTGAGTGAAAGCTATGGCTTCCATCCTTTTATCTTCTTGTTGGTCCTCACCTTGCTCTCCTAGAGCCTGGGCCTCCTTTCCATCCACTTTCCCTGCATCTCCCTCTTGTCCTCAACCCTACCCAGGTCTGGGATAGATGAGAGTTGGAGAGTTGGCTCTCAAGTGGAGTTAGAGGAAGAGGTACAGCCTCCCCTCTTGCAAAGTGCTTGGAAACCAACTCAGACGCCCAGCAACTAACTTTAGAGTTTCCAAGACCTGGAAAGAATTCCATCCCCCACCCCACTCCGGCCCAGGGCCAGAACTCCTTTATTGGTTTCTGGAATTGACTTTAGATTTCATTTGAAGAGAACAAAGCAAATATTCCATAACTTGAGATGCTCTAGCTAGGGCAGGATTTAGGGAGAAGATGCGATGATCTCTGGTCAAGTGAACCAGAGCTGTCTGTCACCTGGATTCTCAACCCCTTTGAAGCCAGAAGGGCTGTGCATGACCCTTCTCCAAGCTGGGCTGGGCAGCTGGGTCTCAGATGTCGCCAGTTCATCCTCAGAAAGGGACGTTGGGGATAACGGGTGCACGGACTCACGCTGCCTGCCTCCCACAGTGTGTGGGAGATTGTGGGCCAGCAGGGAGGTGGCCTGTCGGTGCTGCGGACCTTCCGCCTGATGCGGGTGCTGAAGCTGGTGCGCTTCCTGCCTGCGCTGCAGCGGCAGCTCGTGGTGCTCATGAAGACCATGGACAACGTGGCCACCTTCTGCATGCTGCTCATGCTTTTCATCTTCATCTTCAGGTGAGCACACGGCGGGCCAGCAGGAGTCAGGTGGGGCGGGGGGGGGGGCAGCCTCCCAAGACCCTGACCCTGTCCGGGCCTCCCTCTGTCTCCAGCATCCTGGGCATGCATCTCTTTGGTTGCAAGTTTGCATCCGAACGGGATGGGGACACGTTGCCAGACCGGAAGAATTTTGACTCCCTGCTCTGGGCCATCGTCACTGTCTTTCAGGTTCGAGGGTCACAGGGCAGGGGTGAGTCGGGGACGTTGGGTGTCCAGTCGAGTCCTGACTCCTGTCCCCTGCCCGCAGATTCTGACTCAGGAAGACTGGAATAAAGTTCTCTACAACGGCATGGCCTCCACATCGTCTTGGGCCGCCCTTTACTTCATTGCCCTCATGACGTTTGGCAACTACGTGCTCTTTAACCTGCTTGTCGCCATTCTTGTGGAGGGCTTCCAGGCAGAGGTAACCCCCTGCCCTGTCTATGTCACCCTGCTGAGGGATGCCTGTCTCTTCCTCCCTCCTGCTGCTGACTGCGAGGCCTGAAAGATCTTGCAGGCAGTAACCATTGGATGAAGCCAGGGTGGGCCTCGGGTGGGAGAGGCTCGGTCTCGTGAAACCCGTCATCAGGGCTGAGAAAGCTGTGGGGGCTATAAGTGGGCAGCTTATAAGATTCTCTGGCTGTCAGCTAGATGCTTTCCCAGAAAGACAAGCCAGATATTTGAGAACCTATGTCGCTGGACCCTAGAGTATGGGCTTTTTATGGGACATCTGGGGAGGACCCATCTGGGCTGAGGGGTGTGGGAGGTTTGTGCGCAAGTCATCTGAGAGCAGGCAGAGCGGATGAAGATGCCACCAGGGCCCCAGGCAGGGCTGAGCTGCCCAGGGTGAGAAATGAGCCCAATTAGCTGCAAGCATGGCAGAGATGAGAGTCCTATTTCCAGCCCAGACTCCATCACCTCCGTCACACGCAGCGTCATCAATTAATATTGATTCACATTGATCCTGCCCCGGCTGTGCCAGGGCAGACTTTCTGTCCCCAAATCCTACCTTCTTCGCCTTCAGCTCTGCCTGCCTTCCATCCCAAGCTCCCGTCATCCCAGAACCTCAAACAGGGCAGGTTGACCCAACCTAGAAATGTGCCAGGTTGGGCCCAGAGAAGCTCTTGGTCCAGTTCTCGCTGGGTGACCCGGATGGAAACTCCCGCTGCGGCCTTGTCTATAAATACCCAGCACACGGTGGAAAAACAAAAATCTATTTTCCGACTCTTTCCCAGCCTTGCGAGGGAGGGCTGTTTCCCCTGGGCCGGGTTGGGCTGAGGGGGGAGGTTGTTGGGCACTAGTGGCTGCAGAAGAATCTGCCCCTCGCTGGCCTTTCCCGGCTTCCAGTTTCATTGTATAGTTTATCCATTATCACATTTCCTCCCTGCTGGGCGGCAAGCAAGGACAGCCTGGAGTGTATGTGTGCCAGGGAAGCTTAAGGGATGGGTGGGTCTCTCAGTGGCAGAGGGTTGTTGGCACTCGTCTTGCAATAGGACACCTTTTATTGAGGTTTCCCTTGGACCTGAAGAGTTGAGAGGTACCAGAGGATTTTCCCAAGAACCTCATGATTGGCACTCAGTTGCTAGCTGCCTGCTGAAGTGAAGAGTTGAGTGGGGATGGGTCTCTTCAGACCCTTCCAAAGGCAATTTGTGATAGCCGAGTTTACTCTCAGGCAAAAATAAATAATAAATACGTTCCTGAGGGAAGTGGAAACCTCCTGAACCTATAATCCCTCCTTTAGCTACCATGGCCGACCTAGGAGTATCCAGTGTAGAAAGCCCCTTCCCCACTAAGCAGCTCTCCCAAACACCTTGTTAAATTGAGTGCTGCCTGAGCTGTCCTGGTTGCTAGGCAGCAGCAATATCTGAGTGTGGGAACGGAGCTGCCGGGCCCTTATGTCTGGCCTGGTCACCCTGGCCCTGCTGGGGGCCTGAGAGCTTTTCTAGCATGGGAAGGATTGACAAGGACCTCACAGGAGATCCCTTTCTAACCCTTTATAGTGTAAGTGTCCTTGCTGCAGAGCGTCACATAGGGCCTGGTGCCTTCAAGGGCTGGATTGCTTTAGGTGTGGTGTGCAATAGAGAAAGGATTTTAAGGTTAAAACCTCCTCCGTGGGCTCAGCTGAAGCTGTGGCCCTGAGGGGCTGGACAAGCTGTTCCACTGTCCCGTGTGGGGTGTCATTAGCCACCTGTCCTTACCACTGTGGGGTTTCAGTAAGCCCCACGGTCCAGTTTGGGGGTTGTGATGGTCTAAAATACTGTTTTGTTTCTATGAATAAGGTCTTATTCTATACCCACCTTGGTAGAAGTAGCTGCCCCATTTTGGTGGACTTCAGCAGGAGACCTCAAGGGATAGCTCTCCTGCTGGTCTCAACCTCCTATCAAGAGTGGGTAGGGGGTGGCTTTGGGGCAGAACCTGCTTGGCTGATGATTTCCTGATTCCCAGGGGGTAGTGCCCTGAATTCCTGTATATTTGTCATCCATGCACTTAATTAGATGAGCAGGCAGCAGGCCCTGTGTGTAGCCATTAATTGATACTAAACAACATCACGGCCGCTATCCTACTGTTGCGTGTCACATGGCATCCGACTCTGGGCCTGTGCATCCACTCTGATTCGAAAGGACTTGGGCGGAAAGGATTAGAATTGATGATGAGGCCTGACTTTGTTCCTAATCGGGGCCCTGTCCCCAGCATTTGTCCACTTCTCCTTAGTTCCCTCTCTACCATTCCTTACCCTTGCTGCTCATTCCCTTACTAATGCCTCAGAGCAGAGAGAGGGACCTATGTTCTCAGCTGGAGATGTAGGGCGCAACCCACCATCTCTCACTCTGCACTGTGTGGGACGGTGGCTTTAACTTCTCTGACCTCAGGTGCCTGCCCTGGAGGATGCTTATAATGATGCCACCTCCCACCCTGCAAGGAGCTATGTCCATAAGCTGTCTAAGGCTGGGTATGGCGGCGGCACACGCCTGTAATCCAGTGCTTAGAGGGCAGAGGCAAGAGGCCCATGAGTTCCATTCCAGTCTGAGCTACATAGTGAGACCCTGTCTCAAAAAGGCAAGAGCTCTGGATGTAATTCAGTAGTAGGACACTTGCCTGGCACAGTCAAGGCTATGGTTGCGATTCCTAGCTTGGCAGAGGAGCACAGTGGCCACTCTTACAAGGACGACTGGCGGACTCACCCTCCCTGACCTGGTCTTATCTTTATGGCCTTTGCCTTCACCCTTCAGATTCATTCGGGCCTGGGGCCTGAGGCTGAATTCTGGAAGGCTGTCCTGTCCCGCTCCCCACCCCGTGTCTCTCATCTCCTTTTCTTGGTCTTCTTGGGACGCTGCTGATCTTTGAAGGCGTGAGAGCCTGTGAAGAGCAGCCCTCCCCTGCCTCCCCCTCTCCCTGTAGGAAATCGGCAAACGGGAAGATACGAGTGGACAGTTAAGCTGTATTCAGCTGCCTGTCAACTCCCAGGGGGTAGGTATGCGATCACGAGTCGGCATGCCCCTGTGCCCAGTGCCCCTCCACGCTCCCCGTGTCTCTGTGTTCCTGTTCATGCTCAGCTGTTGTGCAGCCTGTAGTCTCGGTGGTGGCCATTGGTGTTGTGAGGTTTGCTTCGATTTTAAGTCCCTTCCCCCCCCACTTGAGGACACGGAAGGGAGGGGCTTCTTTGCCTCCACCCACATCAACCCGCAGAGGGCACGTTCCCATCTCTGCCAGGCCTGCGGATGGGCCAGAGAAGGAAGGGACTTAGAATCTCTATGTGCACATGTATATGGGCACCGCATGCGTGCCTGCCTGCATCCGGGTCCCAAAGGAGTCTGAAACATCCAGCCTCGGTGGAGTTAAGACCTGTGGTCGTAGAACACGCTTCCTTACTCTTAGGCCTCACACTCCTTGCCCTGCGCCCCCACTGGAGACCACACAGACACCGCAGCTCAGTACAAGTCCTTGGAGGATGGAAGGATGGGGTATAGCTCTTGCCACAATGTAACCAAATTTTAAGTGCACCTGAGTGTCTGACCACCAGACCTTGAATTAAACCCCACCAGCCATCTCAGAGCATGTCCCTCCTCTTGGCCCCTCATGCCAAACCTGTCCTCTGATGTTTCCTGCACTGACACTAGAATTTGGGGCGAAGCCAGGCTCCCCATGGGACCCCAGAGTACTGTGCATCCCTAGCAGTCCCCTGGAGATCCCACTTGATAATTAAAGGCCTCGTTAGGGATGTAAACTGAGTTAATGAAAGTGATCCCCTGAGATGCCAATTATCCAATATTTATGCCCTTATCAAAAGTAGCAATCAAGTATTTTTTAATAACTTCTTAAGGAGAAGTGTATAATTACTGGGAAACCTACTGACCTGCTAAGAAGGAAGTAAAAAAAAAAAAAATCTATCCCAGAGACAAGAGAGAGAAGTAGAAATGGGGCCAGAAAGGAAAGCTGGGGCTTGAGGAAGGTGGAGGTCAGAGGTCAGAGGTCAAGGGACTAAAGTGGCATCTTTGTGCTAAGTTACTCTGGCTTGGGTCTTCCTGTTTCCTTCACAGATCCATAAGTTTGAGGTTCAGGGAGGGATAACCTGAGAAGGGAAAGGGCCTTGAGTGGGCTTTTAAACCTGAGGCTGTAGTGGCCTCCTCACCCTGGTTTCACCCCCTCCAGCCACCCCGTCTCTCCTGAGCTAGTCTTGGTGCCAGTCCAGCCAGGCTGCTTGTACTGTGGGCTTGGGTTCTTCCTGGCCTTTCCTAAGGTTTGGCTGGTGGGAGGTAGAGGCGTCGGCCATGGGAAGCCCCAGGCCCCCAGCCTGGGTGGTCTGGCCTGTCCCCATGCATGCCTCGTATTGTGGTTGTTGGTTCTTGTGGTCTGTGTGTGGTGTGTTCATGTGAAGAGAGGAAGACCTTGGTCCATGCTGATGACACCTACCTGGTCAGGGTCCTAATGGCCCACTGTTCCCTGGCCCTAGGGAGATGCCACCAAGTCTGAGTCAGAGCCTGACTTCTTTTCACCCAGCGTGGATGGTGATGGGGACAGGAAGAAGCGCTTGGCCCGTGAGTAGTGGTCCTGAGGGTGCAGCCTCTGGCCTTTGGACCAGTCCGGATGGACTCAGAATCCCCTCCCCTCTTGCAGTGGTGGCCTTGGGAGACCACTCGGAACTACAAAAGAGCCTTTTGCCACCTCTCATCATCCACACAGCGGCTACACCAATGTCACTGCCCAAGAGCTCCAGCACAGGTGTGGGGGAAGCCCTGGGCTCTGGCTCTCGTCGTACCAGTAGCAGTGGGTCCGCTGAGCCTGGAGCCGCCCATCATGAGATGAAATCACCGGTAAGAGGGATGCATGCCTGCGGGGGGCGGGGGGGGTGGGCATTGTGGGAGATTAGCAGGACAGCAGGATGAGGGGCTGAAGGCAGGCAGGTCCAAGGAGACAGCCGCTAGGACATTGGCTGGACAGAGCAGTCAGTGCTGGTGAAGCAGATATGTGACAGAAAGTCTTAGCTGTGGAGGTTTTAAGAAAAAAAACCATCATTCTAAATCAGCCTCTACGGTTCTCTTGTGACCTTGGGCAGGATTTAGCCTTTCTAGACCTCTTCTGCAGAGCAAGGGTGGGGTACACATTTCTCCTTTATATTTAATCAGACCCTAGATTCTGCTGCAGGTGTGGTGAATGTAACTGGTCTTTACTGCCCCACTACTGTGCAAGAGGAGCCGCCATTGCGTCCATTTTACAGATGAGGACTTCAGTCTCAGATGACCGAAATGAACAGCAGAGCTGACAGAGAGAGCAGCGTCTCCTGTGGAGACTGGCGTCAGCCTGTGCTTGCACTGTCCTTTCATTACTGCCTATTTCTAATCTGATCTTTCATTCGTTACAACTTTATTTGGCATTTTGAAAGAGTCTCACTACATAGGCCATGCTGGTTTTGAACACATGATACTCCTGCTGTAGTCTCCCAGAATACTGGGATAAGAGACGTACACCATGAGCCAAGGCTTTATTTATTTAGGTTTTCTGAGACAGAGTCTCACTATGTTGCTCTGGCTGTCTGGAACTAAGGAGACCAGGTTGGCCTTGAAGTCACAGGACTTGACCTGTCTCTGCCTCCAGAGTGCTGGGATTAAAGTTGTGTGCCACCACCACCACATTGGCTGGCTAAGACTTTGCTTTTAGTGAACAAATTATTGTATATATCTATGTAGTAAAATGTGGCATTTAATGCATGCAAATATGGAATGACATTATTAAGTTAATTAACTCATATAGCAACTCATGTACTTTTTTATGTCATAACATTTAAACTCTACTCTGTTTGCAAATTCAAAAAACACGTTAGGTGGGGTGGTGGTGGTGCACGCCTTTAATCCCAGCATTCAGGGAGGCAGAGGCAGGTGGATCTCTGAGTTTGAGGCCAGCATGGACTACAGAGTGAGTTCCAGGAAAGTCAGGGCTACACAGAGAAACCCTGTCTTGAAAAATCAACCAAATAAACAAACAAAACCCAAACAAAAAAACCAAACCAACCAAAAAAGAAGAACAAAACCAAACAAACAAAAACCCACTACCACCCCCAACTGCCGTCTGTCTGTCACCACCATGATCCTACAGGTGTGTCCCTGTGCTCTGGTTGACATTTTGTACCCTTGGATCAATAGCTCCCCGTTCCAAGCCTTCCAAGCTCCATGAGCCACAATTCAGCTCTTCTATACATTTGGCACCTCTAGAATCCAAGTGGTGGTCGTGGGGGACCCCGTTTCTCTGTGGCTGGCTTATTTTATTTAGTCTCCTTTTCTTCAAGGTCATTCAAGGTCATTCATGTTGTTGGCAGAGACAGGATTTCCTTTTTTCCATTTTTTACTATTTGTATTTAAGTGTGTGTGTGTGTACATGTGAGTGGTGTACATGTGTAATACATGTACACGTATGTGTGTGTATGTATACCCGCATGCCTGCCTGTGTGTGTGTGTGTGTGTGTGTGTGTGTGTGTGCGTGCGTGTAGGCCAGAGGTCAGTGTTGGATGCCTTTTTCTATTGTTTACCACCTTATCTTTTGATACAGGGTCTCTGGCTGAAACTGGGGCTTACTGATGGTCTAGACTGGCTTGTCAGCCAACTTGGGGGATATGTTTGTCTCCACCCCTGACCTCGGGCTAGTTACAGGTATACACGGGTATACAGATTGCTGGCTTTTGTACATGAGGGCTGGCTATCCAAACTCAGGCCCTCATACCTGTGTGGTAAGGTTTTTACCACCAAGACGTCTCCTAACCTCCCTCTTTTTTTTTTGTTTGTTTGTTTGTTTGTTTTTTCGAGACAGGGTTTCTCTGTGTAGCCCTGGCTGTCCTGGAACTCACTCTGTAGACCAGGCTGGCCTCGAACTCAGAAATCCACCTGCCTCTGCCTCCCAGAGTGCTGGGATTACAGGCGTGCGCCACCACGCCCGGCTTTTTTTTTAAACCTCCCTCTTTTTAAAGGGTGAGTGCGTTATGTATGCTGCATGTGTTCTGTTTCTTTAAAAATTATTTTATTTCTATTTTACTTATAAATATATGCATGCATGTGTGCACAGACATATGTGAGAAAGACAGAGATGTAGAGAGACAGACAGAGAGAGCACAAGAGAGAGATGGAGTGAGAAAGAGGAGAGAGAGAGAGAGAAACAGAGAGAGAGAGAGAGAGAGAAACACAGAGAGAAACACAGAGAGAGAGAGAGAGAGAGAAACACAGAGAGAAACAGAGAGAGAGAGAGAGAGAGAGAGAGAACAGTGCCCTTAAGAGTTCAGAAGAGCTGGGTGGTGGTGGTGGCGGCGGCGCACGCCTTTAATCCCAGTACTTGGGAGGCAGAGGCAGGTGGATCTCTGAGTTCAAGGCCAGCCTGGTCTACAGAGTGAGTTCCAGGACATCCAGAGCTATACAGAGAAACCCTGTCTCAAAACACAAAAAAAAAAAAAAAAAAAAAAAAAAAAAAAAAAAAAAAAAGAGTTCAGAAGAGGGACTGGCTGGATGGCTCAGTGGTTAAGATCATTAGCTGCTTGCTCCTCCAGAGATCCTGAATTCAATTCCCAGCAACCGCATGGTGGCTCACACAACCATCTATAATGGGATCAGATCCCCTCTTTCTGTTGTGTGAAGACAACTACAGTGTACTCATATAAATGAAATAAATAAATCTTAAAAAAAAAAAAAGAGTTCAGAAGAACATGTAATAATATCCCCCCTGGAACCAGTTACAGGCAGTTGTGAGCCACCTGATGTGGATACTGAACACTGAGCTAGGGTTCTTTAAAGGAATATTGTATGCTGTTAACCACCGAGCCATCTGTATAGCCCCATTTTAAAAGTCCGTTTGGTTGCTGGATACTTTGCTATTGTGCACAGTGATGCAATGAGCGTCAGAGTACATCTGTTTCTTTTGCATACTAATTTCAAGCCTAGTCTGTGTGTACCTAGTAGTAGAATTGCTGGATTAGACAGTCATTCTATTTTTAGATTTCTCTGAATATCCTCCATATAGTTTTCCATGGTAGCTGTACTAATTTATATTCACGCCAACAGTATGCAAATGTTCCCTTTTCTTCACATTGACTTGGACAATAGTTATTCTCACAGGTGTGAGGGACTTACTGTTTAAGTGGTATTTCGGGGGTTTGGAGATGGTTCGGTAGGCAAAGCACATGCCACACAAATATGAGAACCTGACTTTGAACCCATGACACACATACAACTGGGCATTTGTCTGTAATATCCCAGGGTTCCTGTGGTGAGACAGGAGGCAGGAGAATCATGGAAGTTCATAGGCTAGCTTCCTGCCCCAGCTTCCCTCCAAAGTGCTGGGACCCCAGGCTGACACCATCACACCCCGCTTGCAATTGGATTACTTTATTCTGAGGTTCACGGCCTTCCTAATGCTGCAGCCCTTTAATTCAGCTCATGTTGTGGTGACCCCCACATGAAGATTATTCTCACTGATACTTCATCAGCATATTTCTGCTACTGTTATGAATCATAATGTAAACATCTATATTTTCCTATGGCTTCAGGTGACCCCTGTGAAAGGGTCATTTGAAAGGGTCACAGGTTGAGAACCACTGGCTTTCTTGCTATAAGTTGAGTTCTTTCTTGTTGTTATTTTATATTGCCTGTCAGTGATAACAAGACTTATCTCACCAGCTAAATGAAGAACACATGGTATTGCTTAATCTGCTTTGGAGATGAGAAAATGGAGGCTCAGAGAGGCTTAGTAACTGACCTCTGGCTACACAGTTCAATAGACTGAAATCGGATCCGAACCCAGGCACTGGATTCCAGATTCCTCCAGTTAACATCTCTTCTCCCAATGTCCATTCCAGGGAGGCTCAGAGAATAAGGGCACCCATGAGAAATGAAGGCCCTTGCAGCCTCTGCTGAGATCATTTCTCCTCTGCTCACCCTGCAGCCAAGTGCCCGCAGCTCCCCACACAGTCCCTGGAGTGCAGCAAGCAGCTGGACCAGCAGGCGCTCCAGCCGGAACAGTCTGGGCCGGGCCCCCAGCCTAAAGCGGAGGAGCCCGAGCGGGGAGCGGAGGTCCCTGCTGTCTGGAGAGGGTCAAGAGAGCCAGGATGAGGAGGAAAGTTCAGAAGAGGACCGGGCCAGCCCAGCAGGCAGTGATCCTCGCCACAGGGGTTCCTTGGAACGTGAGGCCAAGAGTTCCTTTGACCTGCCTGACACCCTGCAGGTGCCGGGGCTGCACCGCACAGCCAGTGGCCGGAGCTCTGCCTCTGAACACCAAGACTGTAATGGCAAGTCGGCTTCAGGGCGTTTGGCCCGCACCCTGCGGGCTGATGACCCCCCACTGGATGGGGATGATGGCGATGATGAGGGCAACCTGGTAAGATTCTCGTGGGGCCCTGTGACCCCTTACCCCGGATGCAGCCTTGGCCAGGCAGCAGTATAAGGGAGTTGTCTTAAGGGATGTCCATACTGTAAGCTGTCCTGTGAGAGCAGCCCCCACACTCTCTCACAATCTCTCACAATCTCTCACAATCTCTCTCTCTCTCTCTCTCTCTCTCTCTCTCTCTCTCTCTCTCTCTCTCTCTGCCACCCTGCAGAGCCTCGAGCCCTGGTGCTTGTGTCCTGGGCTGTGCTCTGCTGTCCTTGGTGGATATGAATGGGTTCAGGCAGATGTGTATGAATCTTTCATGGCCCTCCCCCTGTGACTCAGGAAGACCCATCACTCATCTTTCTAAAATGATGTCTCCCCTCCCCTCCTGTCCCCCTTTCTCATCTGAACCTCATCTCAAGCCTTGACTTACAGCATGTCCTCAGCCACTTTCTCCTCCCCCACCTGCTCCTCCACCCCCTTTGCCCTGAAGGCGAGCACAAGGACAGGACACAGGATGCAGGGTTAGCACAGGAGCAGGGTCCGGTCCCCGTCTCCTCTGCCCAGGTGTATCTGAGCAGACAGCTGTGATGAGTACAATGTTTGATTATTGATGCAGTTTCCAAACCCAGCAGGGAGAGAAGGGAAGAAAGGCAGGGAGCTGGGCTGGAGGCCGGATGGGAAGAACACAGAGGAGGGTAGAGACAAGAGGCTGGGGACGCAGGGCAGGGCGGGAAGGAGGAGATGAAGGAGCGGAGATGCTGGGGGCTTGGCCTCTAGGGAGCCAAGAGGTAACTTTAAAGATAAAGGAAGAAGGCAGAGGGCTGGTCCTGAGCTTGGGAAGGATGCTGCTCAGAAAGAGCCAGACTTTGATGGCTCGGGAGCAGGGGGGCCTGGTCCCACTAACACCGCAGTGTTCCTTTCATAGAGCAAAGGGGAACGCATACGAGCCTGGGTCAGAGCCCGGCTCCCTGCCTGCTGCCGAGAGCGAGATTCCTGGTCTGCCTATATCTTCCCTCCTCAGTCAAGGTCTGTTATGGTGCTGTCTGGGCATGCTGGCAATGGGCTCCTAGCACAAGGGAGCAGGGGTAGTCTGCAGGAGCTTCTCCTTCCCAGCCTTTCCCTCTATTTCTGGGGCAGGTTTCGTCTCCTGTGTCACCGGATCATCACCCACAAGATGTTTGACCATGTGGTCCTCGTCATCATCTTCCTCAACTGTATCACCATCGCCATGGAGCGCCCCAAAATTGACCCCCACAGCGCTGTGAGTCACCAGAATATAAACACTTCTGTTGAGTTCTGCTGAGAGCCAGGTTCCTCCTGGGTTAGCACTCAGGTCTAGCGAAGGAGGTGAGAAGGCTCACATGGTCTCCAGTCTGTGCAAGGTCACACACACAGACAAGGCAAAGGGACAAACCAGAGCTCCCTTTAGGTCTCCTGGACCCCAGCCCTTGCTCCTGCCCTGTCTCTACTTCATAACCCTCTTAGCTACACATAGATTCTTCTGAGCCTTCCTGAGGTGAGGTGATACCTAAGATTGATCCTGTGTGGATTGAACAGTACTGTTTTCCCTGCATCTGGCCAGGAGTCTCAGTATCACTGTGACTGATACATTGCCAGGATACATCTTGTTCATGCTTGTGTGTGTGTGTGTGTGTGTGTGTGTGTACACGCGCACATGCACAGGAACACAAGGGTAATGCAGAGCTGGGTAGAAGAACTGTTTTTTCCTCCTTGAGATCCTTCCAAGTCACAAACAGCTAGGCTTTATGGGGGCCTAGGCGGTTGGGAGGTAGGATGGTCACATCTGCTTGGCTGTGAATCTTTCAGTATAAGAACAGTATAGGCCAGAGGTGTTATAATTGGGCATTATTATTTAGTATTAGTATTCTTCCCAAGGGCCTCAGTTCTTTGGATGGACTCAATGGTTCTAGGTACTGTCTCTCCCAGCCTGACATCAGAGCCCCTCCTACTGATAACAGCTCAGATTCTAGAAGGATGGCAGAGACGGCCCTGTTTTCTCTCTTGGCACTCTGTGCCAATTGCATAGAGGTGGTCAGAGGTCCCTCCGCCCCCGCTTGCTTTCCCCATTATTATTTGGATTTCAGAGCTGCTGGGGCTTCTGTTTTCTATTAGAGTGGGCTCCAGACAGGCCAGAAGAAGTTGGAGAAAGTCTGACAATTGGAGGGACCTACCTACCAGGACTTGGTGGGTGGATGAGAGACAGCACTGGGTACCTCCTTCCTGGGCTGGTGCACCCCCTGACTACCTGCTGTCCACCCCATACACCCTGACATCATCTCTCCACCTTCCCACTCAGGTTCTGTCTCCCACTTTGTCCTTCCACGCTCCTTCCCACATACATGTTTACTACTGCAGGCCACCCTTCAAGCTCTCCGCCCTCAGCCCTCAGGGATAAGCTCAACCCATAAGTCCCGGGGCACTGGATCACCAACACTCAGCGTAAATATGGTACCCGAGGAGGCACAGCCTGTCCCCATGTCCCTCAGCCTGCCTGCTGCACCTTTTCTGGGGCTCACAGCAGGGAGGCAAGTGAGCTGGGTAGAATGGCAGGTAGGTTAGAGATCAAGTTAAATCCTGCTCCAGTTTCAAGAAAGAAATCAAGGAACTGGGGACTCAGACAGCAACATCCCTCTACAGCACACAGCAGAGGTTCTTTTCTTCAGGGTCAGGGCAAAACTTTCCAAGTGAGGCTGGAGATGGCGCTGTGAGTCGGGCACTGGGGAGGGGTGGGGAACAACAACTGTTCTGTGTCAAATATCTGAAGCTATTTTGACGTCATGCAGAGAGCAGGTCTGGCCGGTGGTTGGGCCTCTTTCCCACTCTCTCTCCTCTCTCTCTCTCTCTCTCTCTCTCTCTCTCTCTCTCTCTCTCTCTCTCTCTCAGGAGCGCATCTTCCTGACCCTCTCCAACTACATCTTCACAGCAGTCTTTCTGGCTGAAATGACAGTGAAGGTAATGGGTGGGGTGGGGGATGGGGGGAGCACTGATCTATGATGGGGGTGGGGAGATGGAACTGGTAGAGGGTAGGGAGGTTGGCCAGGATGGAAGGCAAGCCTGGGGACTGCCCAGAGAGCGGCTAGTGCCAACACGCGGTGGTGGTCCCCAGGTGGTGGCCCTGGGCTGGTGCTTTGGGGAGCAGGCCTACCTGCGCAGCAGCTGGAATGTCCTGGATGGTTTGCTGGTGCTCATCTCCGTCATCGACATCCTGGTATCCATGGTGTCTGACAGCGGCACCAAGATCCTCGGCATGCTGCGGGTGCTGCGGCTGCTGCGGACCCTACGACCACTCAGGTGAACCCCCACACACAAGGGAACAAAAATCCCTTGCGCACCCTACCTCCTGGCTATGACCTCATAGGTGATTCTGTAATGCACTCCAGACAACATTTAAGCTCCTGCTCTGGTTATTTCCTCCCAAGTGCCCAGCCACTGCCAGCTCGTACACCCCTTTCCAGTGTGAAGCACTTTCCAGTTCAGCCCTGCTGTGACTAGCTCTGTTGGGAGCACAATATAACGGCTCATAGGGCCCTCATGGCTTCCAGCTGAAGCTCTCCCATAGAGTCCCCTCAGGGTGATGTTCTTGGCCTCCCTGTGAGTGACACATCCTCCTACCGTCTCTCCTCACCTTCTGCACCCCTCGGAGATCACCCACTGCTATAACGCTTCTCCTAGCAGGGCCTTCGCCAGCCAGGCAGTCCCAACCTCTTAACTCAGAATTTCTCCCGAGTGAGGCTGATACCAAAATAATAGAGCTGCTTCTGGGTCTGTAATGATCCATCTCTTGCTTGTTCCTCCCTACTACTGTCTCCTGGTTGTCACCACCCCCACCCTGTCACACTGCGTCCCTGGGTGATGCCTCCCTTGTGTCGAGCCCTCTCTACTCCAAGCCTGATCAGGAAATACACTTGCTAGCCAGAGAGTGGAGGCAGAGATGTAAGAGCTGCGAGTGCCTGTTTGGAGACTACAGAACGGGGGTTGGGGGGAATCCTTGTGATGGGGGCTCTGTGAAAGGGGGACTTATCCACAGTATGCCCTGGAAGGACAGCAAGCTAAGGTGGTGGGGGAAGGGCCTTGTAGGACAAAGGCTATGAGCATGTCTGAGTTCTCTCTGCTCTCCAGGGTCATCAGCCGGGCCCAGGGGCTGAAGCTGGTGGTAGAGACTCTGATGTCATCCCTCAAACCCATCGGCAACATTGTGGTCATCTGCTGTGCCTTCTTCATCATTTTTGGAATTCTCGGGGTGCAGGTGTGTCAGGGAGGGGAGATTGGTGGCTGGGTGTGCCTGAGAAAGACCCAGGAGTCTCCTCTCTTACCTTAGCTCCCTGGTCATGCTACTGCCACTGTTGTTCCAACTGAAAATAAACAGTGTCCCTTCCCTCCAAGGCCTAGGCTTCAGACCCCTTTGCCTGACTGGTGTTTTACAGAAAACTGGGAACCTTTTTTTTTGGGGGGGGACCCTTCTCTAAGGGACGCAGCTTCACAGGCCCATCAGGTCCATTAGGAACTGCAGCTTGTTGTCCCTACACCGTGGCGTACTTAATCACATATTGGTCTGCTTGCTCCGGGATCTCCTCCCTTCTCTGCTTCTCTGAGCTGCATGGGCTGAGCGCCAGGCCTGGGGATGCAGAGCCCAGACAGCTGGGCCAGGTTAACAGAGTGCTGGCAGGCAGGCGGGTGCAGACCCCAGACAAGGCAGGAAGTGGGGGCTGCCGGGGAAACCTGGCTTCTGGCCCAGAGAAGAAACTTGGCTTTGGAGGGAAAAGAGCCGCAGCAGCCTGCAGGATTCAGCAGACATCTCAAGGGACTGGGGAGCCCCTCGGGCCCATCCTCGGCTTCTAGTGTCCCCACTCCAGCTGCAGGGTAGGCAGCTGGCGGCTGGGCAGTGTGGGAACTCCTGGGTGGTTACGCCCTCCCTCCTTCCTCCTCCCGCTTCTAGAATGCCCACTATGCCCTGGAGAGGGGCTGTTCCCTGGTTTCCTAGAAATTCTCTAGCCTCAAGGACCAGGCTACATTTGCCAAAGCTGGGCAGAGCCTCTCTGCCCCACCCCCATCCCACATGTGGTCTGCTGCCCACCCCTTCCCCACTTCCCTTGGCTTGGGAGAGTGAGCCATTGTTGAATCCAGTCCCATGGGTTTAGGTTTGTCCTCAATGGATCCCTCACCCCTGTCCCCAGTCCTTCTGTCCTTCAGATCCCTTCCGTACCACCCCCCAGCAGTCACAGCCTGGGCTATTCTGGAACAAGAGTAACGATCTACACAGACCCATATTTAAAGCTTTTCTGCCGACTATGGCCTTAGTGAGTGATTAACAGCCTCTGAGCCTCAGTTTTCCTTTCTCTAAAGTGGGGCTTCTCATCTATGTACCTCACAGTTACTGTGAGAGTTAAATGCCTAGCTTGGAGTGGCCCTCCGATCATCCATCGGAACCACTCCGGCTCCTTGTTAAAGGACTGTAGAGCCCACTCTAGCACATCTAACTGGTCCAGGAAGTCGGGAGGGCTAAGGGAGCGTTGCTCTCCGGTGATGTTTTCAGACTTCTCTCCCCCACATCTGGAGCCCCACATCTGGAACTTCACTGACTCTACTCTTGGTAGAAAGGGGGAATGGCCAATTCCCTCTTCCACCTTGTTCTTCCTCTCTGGGAACAGGAAGAGGGTACCTATAGGGGAGGCTCCTGTCAGGGTTTCTGGCTGACACCAGAGGTGAGCATCCCAGTCACCCACGGGTCACCGACGGTGTGCTACGCCCTTGGACTCAGAGCCTGGGTGGAATTGGGAGCCCTGGGCTTACGTTCTGCCTCCCACCTGTATGTGTCCAGCTCTTCAAAGGGAAGTTCTTCGTGTGTCAGGGTGAGGACACCAGGAACATCACTAACAAATCCGACTGTGCCGAGGCCAGTTACCGGTGGGTCCGGCACAAGTACAACTTTGACAACCTGGGCCAGGTGAGTGACAGGCTTGGGATGGGGAGGAGCTTAAAGGTGGGAACACACATCCATCCCCAGTAATGTGGACTAAGACAGGTGGGCAACCACAGAGGTTGGCCTTCCGCCTGCTCACTGTCACCGTGTCCCAGAGCTAGTGTATCTGCTCACCCCAGTGAACAGACCCCAGAGGCCCGTAGCTCTCCAAAGAGGAAGGAATGGAGGATCACAGAGGGGACTGGGGCTGGCCCAGGGCCACAGTGTCACATACTAGAGCGCATGTGGATATAAACCCTGTCACTATCACTGTCAGTTCAGTGACTTTGGGCAGCTGAGCTGCAGGGGGGGGGGGGCTCCATTTTCTCATCCGGAGAATAGGTTCATGCTACCATTTCCTTAGGGTTTGTAAGCGTGTAATGTATGAAATATGTATTTGCTTACATGTGGGGGTTCATATTTTTCCTCTCGATCTGTGGAAAGGCTGTGCAGAGAATAAGATAGCTGAGCTGGAACACTACAGACCGGTGCATTTACTTACCTACCATTCACGGGGACTTGAGGTCTTCAATTCCCATTACTGCAAAAGAAAAAAAAACTAGATGCTTCTTGCTGGTTTGTTTCGGTTTCTAGACTCCTAGGGCCTTAGAATCTTCCCACCTTAGATGAGGTCAGAGACTTACTTAGTCATCTCTCCTAGCATCTGACCAACCATGGGGTCCTGAGACAGAGTGTTCCCTGGGGACCTAGAGAAGGGACCCCAAGTTGTTGTCAGGGGGTGCTTCGATGGAATGTGGTGGGTAGTTTGGCCACACACTCTAGGTTTCAAACAGTCATTATCTCCTCTCATTTCCTACCCCATCCCCACCCCCACCCCACCCCACCCCCACCCCAGGCTCTGATGTCCCTGTTTGTGCTGGCCTCCAAGGATGGCTGGGTTGACATCATGTATGACGGGCTGGACGCTGTAGGTGTGGACCAGCAGGTAAGGTGCTGAGGAGGACCGGTTCTGGGCTCAGGTCATTCAGCTCAGGCTGGTTACCAAGTGTAACCAGGAAAGCATGGGTCAGAAGAACATGCCGCAGCTTACTTGTAGACCTACAATCAATTTTTAAAACCAATTTTTCTTTTCGAGACAGGGTTTCTCTGTGTAGCCCTGGCTGTCCTAGAACTCACTCTGTAGACCAGGCTAGCCTTGAACTCAGAAATCTTCCTGCCTCTGCCTCCCAAGTGCTGGGATTAAAGGCATGCACCACCACTGCCCGGCCCAATTATTTTTTTTTTCCAAATGATGGGCAGTTAAAAATTGTCAAACGTGGCATGAAAAGTCTTAGAGACTGAGAACACTGGGCTCCCATTCCTTCAGGGCAGGACTCAGCCGGAACAAAGAAACAGCTACTAGACAGAGAGTAGCCGTTCTTGTCTGATGCTAACTCATTCCAGCTCATTCCAGCCGCTAGCCTGTCAGATCCCTGGGGGCGGTTCCCCATCGGGCTAATATGACCCCGTGGCCTTCCTGTTCCCCACCAGCCCATCATGAACCACAACCCCTGGATGCTGCTGTACTTCATCTCCTTCCTCCTCATCGTGGCCTTCTTTGTCCTGAACATGTTTGTGGGCGTGGTGGTGGAGAATTTCCATAAATGCAGGCAGCACCAGGAGGAGGAGGAGGCGCGGCGGCGCGAGGAGAAGCGGCTCCGCAGGCTGGAGAAAAAGAGAAGGAGTAAGGAGAAGCAGATAGCCGGTCGGTAGTCTTTCCACATCTCTCTGGGTCACGCTCGACCTTGGCCTTGCGACTGCAGCGGGTTAGGAGCTGGGGCCGGGGGCTGGCAGAAGTACTCCTGCCCTCCCCCCATCTCCTTTCCTCAACAGCATGTCCGCCTTTAGAGCCTGCATGAAGCAGACCAGGTTAGCCCCCATGGGGAAGGAACTGTCCCCCCAGGGGGCTCCCTAGGTCTCAGCCTCATAATCCCCAGAGGATACCAGGTAGAAACTGACACTCAGCATCTCAGCATCCCTCGAAGGAGGGGACGGAGGGGACGCAACCTGACCTGACATCACACCTCCCAGTACTGGCCTGTCCCCGTGACCTAGGGATTAGCCTAGGTGCTAACTCAGATCAGCCCAGGTTGTATTCTAACCTCTGGAACTTGCTCAGAGGCCAGGGCTCAGGTGGACTTACAAAGAGGCGATAATTGAGATAGAACTTCAGGACCACACCCCTTTCTCTTTCTCCAACAAAAATTCCTGGCTCCCTGATGCCTGATGGTTTTCTTGCTGGAGAGAGAGAGAGAGAGAGAGAGAGAGAACCCAGGTGTGGTAGCACAAGTCTAAATATGATCAGAGCTCACAGAAAGCAGAAACAGCGGGATCGCAGGTTTAAAGCCAACCTGGACTACATGGTGAGTTTTAGGCCAGCTTGGGCTAAACAGTGAGACCCTGTCTCAAAAAGCTAAAACCGGAATGGAGAAAGGCCTCTGGAAAGATTTAGGCTCACAGGAGAGCTAAATCATCACTGTGTGGCCCAGGACCCCTCCTGGCCCTCACCTACGCTGCTGCCAGCATCTCTTGCACACAGTGCACGCGGTGTCATGCCTCTCACCTTCATGCTTTGCCAGGGACAGACTGAGACACACAGGAAAGACCCAGAGCTGGGAAGAGAGAGCAGCGCAGTAGCTGCTTTGGTTCTGGCGTGTGTGCAGGTGTGTGTGCACCTGGCTCCCGCCCGCTCGCCTGCCGCGTGCTCGCTCGCTCGCTCGCTCGGGGCTCCTGTCTGTCTGGTGTTCTGTCATCTCCGCGCCTCTCTCAGTCACAGCCCACGTCCCTCCACGTGTCTGTCTGTGTGGGTTTGAAAGCCTCCGTGTGTGTCTCCCTGTGTCTCTCCCTGTTTGGTCTGTGGGTTTCCCTCCTCTCCACCTGCTCACAAACCATGCCGAGCGAGCACGGATGTGAGCCATGCTCTGAGTTTCCCCTTGGCGTGTGGAAATGTGAGTGCCACCAAATGAGGTCGGGGTGGGGGGGCTCTGTGCCTCCCTTGGGCTGCATCTCCCGCTTGCCCGGGGCAGGTGCTTGGAGGATGGGGAGAGTGTGGAGGAGTCACAGACAGGATGCGAGTGGGACTGGGCTAGAGCCGCTCCAGGAGGCTGTGGAGGGGGACTCGGGCCCCCAGGTGGCTATGAGCAGGTACAGCTCCCTGCCTCTCACAAGCACCCATTACCCTCCATAGGCCCCGCCTCTTCCCTGCTCTGGGTAGGGGTTTGGTCTTGGCTTCCTTTAGACTCTCCGGCTGAGCAGGTACCCTGTCCCCAGGGCCACGCTCCCCACTTCTGCTCCAATCACCCTTGCGGTGAGCTGTCTCAACAAGGCATCTGCACATGCCCTTTTTATTGGCAGGAGGCACTGTGGCCCCTGCCCGACCAGCTGGCTCCTCTGCTGGGGTCTGGAGCTATTGAGGTGCAGCTGAAGCCACAGCAGGGGTAGGAATGGACATCTGTTCTGATGACAGTCTGCCTGTCCCCCGCCCCCTTCCAGTACCTTCCTACCCCTGTGTCCCTGGCGAGTTGCTGAAACATTTGTCTTCTTCCGGTGCCCTGAGTCTGGGCCTAGGCATTGAGAACCAGCTGCTAATAATGCCCAGCACACCCATGTGTAGGCAGAGTGAGGGTTGGAGCTGAGGGGGAGCGAGCTGCTGAGGGGCCCTGCCCAGCGCACCTGGTCCGGTCAATGACCAATGTCGTGTTTCGTTCTTTTAGATCTAATGTTGGACGATGTAATTGCCCCCGGCAGCTCAGCCAGCGCTGCGTCAGGTACTGCGTCTGGGGTGTGGGTTTGTGGTTTTCGCTCACTCTCCATGGTTTATTGCTTCATCCTCTAGGGGTGAAGGGCTGAGGGTCCTTGGGGCCCCCAAGAAGGCAGGGCCTGAAGTGTTGCGTCGTACCCCTTCCCCTCCCCCCATAGGCCCATGATAAATTGGATGGAGGTGAGGTGGGCCTGGCGTCCTCTGCCTCAACAGTTCTCCTAGGACCCGGGTCTTCTACAAAGGGGCTTCTGCTGTCTTGGCACCGCCTCCCTGTTCCCCCACCACCACCTCCCTCACCATTTGATTAAGCTGCAAATCTCTCTGTCTTCTCTAGTCTGAAAGGGAGTCTTTGATCCAAGGGGAAAAGGATGAGAGGAACAGGAGGGGAAGGATTTGTTTTAACAATGTAGCGATGAATAATTGAACCAACTCATTAATAGTTATCACGGAGGGGGCGGGGCAGCGCATCATCACTACAAACAGCAGAACAGCAGAAATTGGGAATTGAAAGACTGAGTTAGCTATGAGCTTCTCTCCCCCAAAAGCCAGAGGCTTGAGGACAAGTTGAGTCCTTACCTCCCAAAGCTATTTGTCTCTGGGAAGACTTCCCAGTGCCTGCCCCTCGCCCTGTACCTCACTCTGTCCCTTATACTGCTCCCCAGATGGAGTCTGGGAGGATCAAAGTCTATAGCAGGGCTGTGGATCCCCATCCCATTCCCTGACATCTTCATCTGGTAGTTCCCAGGCTGTTTATCCCAGGATCCCCTGTCTGGCCTCCTCCTGCAGTTTGGAAGACTTGAAGTGGAGGCATGTGGGGAACGGCTGCGCTTCCCTAATGTTTTACTAATCAAAGGCACATTTAATTGCTGATCAGAGCTTCTGAGCTGCAGAAGGTCACACTCTAACTGATGCTGAAGAGAAACTGTGTTGCCATTTGTCTACCGGGTCTTCTCGTGAGCAGATGCTTACTTTCTTGAAGATCTGTATTAAGAATGAAAGGCCTTCCACACAGCTGCTTTCTCCAGTGTGGAGGAGGGCTTGGGGTTTCAGCCTGGGAACCTCTGAGTGAACCATTCCTCACTGCCCAATTCAGGCAGGCACCATCCTGGGGGATGGACTGCCGGGTCTGTGAGGGCTCAGAGACCTACTCAAGAGGCACCCTGAGCCTTGACAGATCCTCATCTGTGGCCGTGGTCCCGAGTATGGTATTTGATCTTAAATGGCATCTCTCTGGGGTCTCAGGAGTCTCTGGCTGGTTTGTGTCTCTGTTGCTAGGATCCCCATGTCTCTGTGTCAGACTGTTTTCCAAATCTCTTACACGGTAGGGGATGAGGGAAAGGTGGGGTAGAGTTGTCTTCAGCTTAGCCTTTCTGAGGTATTGAGCAGCAGATTCCAGTGGAGACTATAGAATACACACACTCAAACACGTGGCTGGTCCACCGAGGCTTCTCCACTCAGGGCACTGTCTCCTTAATCAGCAGAGCCGCCAAGGCACACCATACCTACGCCACCGCACACACTGGCCATCTCATGCTGCACGTTTACCCAGGGACCCTGGCCTGCTCCTGCTTGCATGCATATTATTCTCTTAGGTTGTAACAATGACCCAGACTCTAAACAAGTCCTCAAAACATCTTAGATCCTTCCTCTCAGAGCCTGGGGTTCTTCAGGGTCTATACCAGAGCTTGCTAAACTTCACTGTGAGTAAGACTTACATGGAGAGGCAGGACAAGATACCCTAAAAGTCTCCCACAGGGGTCTTGGTCCTGAATTTCTAAGACTCCCAGATGCTGGGTTACTCGTGTGCCAGTCTACCTACCACAGTGACAGGCACGAAGCCAATCTCTCATCCGGGTTTTCTAGGAGTCAAATGTGTAAACCCCACTTCTTGCTAACACACCTTTCATCCACCCTTCTGTGGCTAGCAGGAGGTATCACCTGGGCCAGGGAAAAGGAAAAGGAAAAAGTTGGATTAGCGAGAGAAACCTGGGCCTAAACGCTTAGGTCTGAAGGGAGAGATTGGGGCTGCTAGGTGACACCACCAGTCCTGTGACACTTGACCTCCAATACCAGCCTCTCATCCTCAGCCAGCTCTGGCCTCCATCTCCACTAACCCCCTCTTTGCCCTCCCACCAGGAGGATCCCCTGGCAGCATGGGGAATCTGTGGGGGCCTGTAACCCTGCTAAAAGCCTATTTCCTGCCACTGTCTCTTGCAAACTGTCTGCCCTGGCTGTGCCTTGGGCTCCCTGGGACCTCTACTAACTCACTGTGTCTGTTGCTGTCACCCAAAGGCCCTTCCAGTTCTCCTCATTTGCTCCTGGGCCTCGCTAGAAGCCCAGGACCTTTCCCCCACTGTTTCGCTCTGCGCTCTACTCTACCAAAGGCAGTTGATTACTAGTAGAAAGGACGCGGGAGGCTGGAGTCTTGCTGTCTCATTCCCGTGCTGGGGCGTGGGCTCTCTGAGTCTTTCTGGGTCTCTCTGGGCAGCAGAGGGGCCACTGGAGGACAGGCCACTCTAGTTGGTTTGGTGTTTTTTGGACCTGTGTTTCTAGTGGAGGGGCTCCTGGATGCCTTTTGATCTGGGCTGGGGGATGCAGTCAGAAAGGTATTTCGGATCTGGAGCTATGAACAGATGCCCTGCCTCAGTTCTGCCTCCGTCCCTCCCCCAGTAGCCTGGAGGGTCCCTGACTGAATGTGGCCCAACCACCATCACCCCAAACTCCTGATGCAAGGCTGGAAGGCAGAGTTGTTGTTGGTGATACCCCTATTTGGCCCTGATGTGCCTACAATAGTCAGGTTGGGATAAGGGGGCGGGGGGGGGGGTGGGGGCCCGAGGGGACTTCTCCCTTCCAGCCTCCCCTCAACATTGTCTCGACTAATAACGGGGCTAATAAGGAGCCGCTTCGTCTAACCTAATTGTATTCAAACATTTTAGTTAATTCTCCATTCATATTTTAGCATAATGGGATCGGGTGTTCTCGGCATTTATGGAGATTAATGCAGAGAAAGAGTTCCGGCTGCTGAGGCAAAACAGAGCGACTAGCGCCCTCTGGTTCTCGTGGCACTGAAGGAAGGAAGGAAGGAAGAGGCCCTGGCTAGCCTAGCCACCCTCCACCATCGGGTGTGGATGACCTGTGGGCTCACGGCATCCCTTGCCTCTGGCCTCTCCATTCCCCATAATCTTGGGTGTCAGGAAGACCACCTGATCAAACAAGGCCACACTCGGCTGGCCCACTCTGAAAACAAAGAGATGACCTCAGGCACCTCTGACATGCCTGACCTTGTTGGGTCTGCGCCCTGGTTATCCACACCTCAAGGCCGATGTGGAGAGGGGTCAGGCGGGCTTGCAGATAAGTTGCAAAGCCAAACCTGACACTTCTGGGCACTCTTCTTCCTTTGGCTTTTGGTGGGGACTAACCCCCCCACCCCCGCCAGTCCCTTCCCTCGTTTACCTCTCTGTGAAGGAATCCTCTGCATGGGAAAAGATAGTTGTATTTGAGCTGGCCTGGGCCCAGAGCTTTCTGCCACCCCTGGACCAGTTGGTCCCTGGCATGGTCCTCAGAGGCTGTAGGCCTCCCTGGCTGGCTTCTGCCAAGACCTCCTGAGAGGAAAGGGCTGTCTGGGACCTGAGGCTGCCCATGTTTTCCCTCTGTGTGGCTTTCTGTGAGACCAATCTGTTGGCATATTTCCAGATAGCATATCCCTCACCTTGGCCTGGCCCTTACTCCAGCATCTAAAGAAGGGTCCCCTGAAATTTGCCCCCAGATTTCTCTTGCCTGCTTGGCAGGATTACCTTCTGGTTCTGTGACTTTCCTAAGTGGTCAGCTAACTACAAGAAAAACACTATGGCCTGTGACAGATCTCAGACAGCGCTTCCAGCCCAGCCTGCAGTATCAGGCTGCCCCAATACCCAGGGTAGGCTGGGTACTCATTAGAAACTGGGTGAGCCTGTGGGTGCCACCTTCCTAGCTTGAGTCTGGGACAGGGCAGAGGCCTGAGCCTCCGCCTCTACCCTCCCCCACATGAAGGGGTGGGAAGTCTGGGGCACTGTCCTCTGCAGACTCTGTGGTAGGTCAACAGGCAGCCAAGATGTCCAATTTCCAATCTCCGGTCCTATCACAAATCCCAGCTCTGTGTAATCCCTTCGGCGGCCCTAGGGGCTGAGCTTGGAGAAGGCATTGGAGTCTTCGCCTCAGTGACTGGAGCTCCCTCTGAGCCCGATCAGATGGGAGTCTTTCATCTTATTGATCCATCTTGCTGCTGAACATGGAATCAAAGGTTATAAGGAGCTGGTGTAATTTAGAGGCTGCCCTAGGATACGGGCTCACCCAGTGTCTAATGTAGAGGAGGGGCTTTGCATGTCTCTAGTCCATTCCACCCTGACTTGCAGGCAGTAGAACAGACGCTTGTGACAGGAGACAGGCCAAAACAGCCGGCTCCTGCATAGGGCAGCGGGGTGGGGGTGGGGATAGGACGGGCATCAGGAGGCTGGTGAGCCGGAATGTCTCAGCACTGGTGTAGAGGCTGGCGGCAGGGAGGGGCTGTGGGTGGAGGGCTGTGGGGGACAGTGCCTGATGCTGGCTCTGCTCTCTTTCCTGCCCCCCACCAGAAGCCCAGTGCAAGCCCTACTACTCTGACTACTCGCGCTTCCGGCTCCTGGTCCACCACCTGTGCACCAGCCACTACCTGGACCTTTTCATCACTGGCGTCATCGGGCTGAACGTGGTCACTATGGCCATGGAACACTACCAGCAGCCCCAGGTGAGAGCCAGAGATGGGCCAGCAGCCTCGGGACTTTCCCAGGCCGAAATACAGCCTCTGGGTGCCAGGCAAGTGTCGGGGGCGCTACATGGGTCCTCATACCTGCCGCAGTCTCATTAGAGGTGGGCGGCACCTTTGTTTTATACAGAAGGATACTAAGTCTCGGTAGGTTAGTTGGCTTGACCAAGATCACACAGCTAGGAAGTAGGGAATGAGTACATTTTTATTGAGCATCTAGTATGTGTGACTCTGGGCCTTGGAAGGGGAAGAAGACAGACTGATGCTTGTTTGCCCTTCAAGACTCAGATTCTAGTAAGTTCTCAGCCCCAGACTCATCTGCTCCCAGTCCTCCCTCTCATCCACCTTCCCTGTCAGTTTCTCCATCTGAGCAGGGCAGAGGTTGAACTGATAATGGACCAGCCTCCTTCCTGTCTTAGCCTTCTGTGCCTTCTGGCATATTCTCATGTGTGTCTCAAGGTGAAATTAGATGCCAGGTTTCAACAGTCATGGAATAGTGGCCAGTGGTCAGCCACTGTGGTAGGAAAGGGGGAAATGGGCTCCCTTAGCTCCACCTTACTCCCCAGCTCTGGGAGGTATTGTGATGGAGGGGAGGGGCAGGCTTCGCCTTGGGCCTAAGGGAACCCCGCATCTGCCCCACCCCTCCTCCAGATCCTGGATGAGGCTCTGAAGATCTGCAATTACATCTTCACTGTCATCTTTGTCTTGGAGTCAGTGTTCAAACTTGTGGCTTTTGGCTTCCGCCGGTTCTTCCAGGACAGGTAACAGCAGAGAGAGAAGTCTGGGAGAGCAGAGAGTAAGTAGAGATGTGTCTGGGGGTGGGGGTGGGGGCATGGAGGTGAGGGTGGATATCCAGGAGGCTTTCAACCTACAGATCTATCTAACCCTGGGAGGCCAGCTCCCTCCCTAGAGCGGATGGTGATGGTGGTCCCAGAGCCAGGGTTTAAGGGATGGGAGGGATTTGGGGTTTGACACGGCAAAGCTCAGAGGGCTTTGGCAGCAAGAAATCACTGTAGCCTCAGATGGCACGAATGCCACAGAGCTTGGAGCTGGACTGCCTGTCGGATTGGAATCCTAGTCACTTAGTGACCGGGTGACTTTGGGTATGCCTCAGTTCCCTCATCTGTGAAGTGAAAGCTAACACTGTCCGTGTCAGAGTTGTGATATGGATATAGATCTCTTAAAACAGCACTCTGCTCAAATCGAATATATAAATACTGAAAGCCAAGGCAGACGAGGCCAGGTGCTGCGGCGCGGGATTGGAGTCTCTTGATGTTGCAAGGCTCAGACAGGAGGAGAGTTTGAGTTCAGTTTGAGAAAAATAGCAAAACACCATATGGGGGGAGGCAGGGATAATGATTAAAATGAAAAGCACAGGCCCTTTCCAGATCTAATTTTCTGTGCCACCGTGGCACCCTCCCCCATGCCCCTTCCCCCACTCAGGGAGCTGCATTCCCGATTTTCCAGGTGGAATCAACTAGACCTGGCTATTGTGCTTCTGTCCATCATGGGCATCACTCTGGAGGAGATTGAGGTCAATGCTTCGCTGCCCATCAACCCCACCATCATCCGTATCATGAGGGTGCTCCGTATTGCTCGAGGTAGGTCCGGTGCTTGTACCTGCCTTCCCCAGAGGGAGATGGAAAGAGTTGGTTAGAGGATGGCTCTGGGTTTCCAGGGACTTTCTCCCAGCCTCTGTCTTAAAGGCTTGTCGAGCATGAGTGGGCTGGGGTATGGGTGGACCATCCTACCAACTCCAGCCCAGCCTGGCTCTCCCAGTTATGTGATGGGAGACCCGGTGGAGGGGTGGGGGGTGGGCAGCTCATGACACTGTCCTGTTCTGCAGTTCTGAAGCTGTTGAAGATGGCTGTGGGCATGCGGGCACTGCTGGACACGGTGATGCAGGCCCTGCCCCAGGTAGCTGGGAGGTGGGGTGGGCAGAAGGGAAGGGTCCTCCTGGGGAGGAAGAGGTGCCCTCCAAAAGGGCAGGGGCCTCAGGGAAGCTGGCTGGAGAGCCAGCAGCGTCTTTTCCGTTTCTTTTCCTCTCCTCCAGGTGGGGAACCTGGGACTTCTCTTCATGCTATTATTTTTCATCTTTGCAGCTCTGGGAGTGGAGCTCTTTGGAGACCTGGGTGAGTTGAGGGTCGGGGATGGTAGAGGAGCCAGGGACAGAGACGGAGAGGAATCATGAGACTAACATGGTTTTCCCGCCTTTTCCCTCTTCCCTCTCAGAGTGTGATGAGACACACCCTTGTGAGGGCTTGGGCCGGCATGCCACCTTTAGGAACTTTGGTATGGCCTTTCTGACCCTCTTCCGAGTCTCCACTGGCGACAACTGGAATGGTATTATGAAGGTGAGAACCCAGAGGATGTGGACTCCTTGACAGGACTGCTGGAGCCACGGGGGAGGAGGGGGGACACCTGGCCTCCGATGTAAGGAGCTAGGAGAGGATATATCAGCCATGAGTAAAGGCATGTCCCATCGTTGCCCTGTCAGAACACTCTGGAGTCTCCTCAGGACATGCTCTGATTCACTCATCCGTCTCAGCACCAGGACGCTGGTGTTCCTTCTTACCCAGGGTCTTCTCCCTCAGCACTCTGATATCCCATGATGGCTCCGTGGGCTGGGCTGGGCTGGGCTGGGCTGGGCTGGGCTGGGCTGCCCTCCCCACTCTCACGCCTCTGCCCTCCACGCCTCCCGCAGGACACCCTCCGGGACTGCGACCAGGAGTCCACCTGCTACAACACGGTCATCTCACCCATCTACTTTGTGTCCTTCGTGCTGACGGCCCAGTTTGTGCTGGTCAACGTGGTCATAGCCGTGCTGATGAAGCACCTGGAGGAGAGCAACAAAGAGGCCAAGGAGGAGGCGGAGCTGGAGGCGGAGCTGGAGCTGGAGCTGAAGACCCTCAGCCCGCAGCCCCACTCCCCGCTGGGCAGCCCTTTCCTCTGGCCTGGGGTGGAGGGTGTCAATAGCCCTGACAGCCCTAAGCCTGGGGCGCCACATACAACCGCCCACATTGGCGCGGCCTCGGGCTTCTCCCTGGAGCACTCCACGGTGAGCAACAGCGCCACCTTCTGAAGGGCTACGGGGCAGGCGAGGGGCAGGGAGGGCAGGGCCAACAGCAGCTCAGTGGGGACACACAGGAGCCCAGCAGGCCTGGGGCTTCTCCGTCCTCCTGCCCCTCCTCTTACCGCGATGTTGAAGGGGCTCGCCGCCGAGTGCCCCTCCCAGAACGACTGCCCAGATTCTCTGTATATGGCCGGCAACGCGATGGCAGTCTTCCGAGCTCCTCTAGCTTGGTGTGGCTTTGCCCCTCGAGGCTCCTAGGTTCAAGGCTAAGTTCTCTGTTTCCTTCCTGTTTCTTTTTTTTTTTTCCTTACCCGATTGTCAAACCTCTTTCCTTCATGCGCTCCTACCTTCCTGACTCCCTTCCATCTCCCTATCCTTCCCTGTCTCTTTATCTCTCCCTCTCCCCTGTGGTCCCTGACTATTCTCATCCCCCAACTCTCCGTCCTCCTGCACCTTTCCCACGCTCCTCTCTCATCTTTCTGTTGCTGTGTGTGTGTGTGTGTGTGTGTGTTTGCGTGTATGTGTGTGTGTGTGGTATGTTTGTGTACCTGTGTCACATGAGTTCTACTTCCACTCTTTCTACCCTTTCCAATCCCCCGGCCCTGATACTTTTCATCGCTACCCCTACAACCCCTACTCCCCTGGCTCTCCTGGCTCCCCTTCTGGCTGGTCCTCCCAGGACAGACAGCTGTTTGACACCATCTCCCTGCTGATCCAGGGCTCCCTGGAGGGGGAGTTGAAGCTGATGGACGAGCTGGCAGGCCCAGGGGGCCAGCCCTCTGCCTTCCCTTCCGCCCCCAGCCCGGGCGACTCCGACCCACAGGTTACTGCACCCTGTCATGTGCTCCTTCTCCTGACCCTGCCGAGTCGTGCCACGCTGTGCTGTGCTTCTGGGGTGGCTGGGGTGTGTGTGTGTGGCTTGCCCACTAAGTACCTAGAGAGATGAACACTGCACCTGGCAGGAGGCAGTGGGGAGGGTAGTCCAGGCTCTGGGAAGTAGGGAAATCACCCAATCAAGGGAGAGTGAGGGATGGAGGAGGGGTTTGGAGAGATTCATAAGAAAGATGGTGGAACAGAGCTGAGATGGGACAGTGGGACTTGAGGGGTAAAGGAGGCTGGGTATCGGGTCCAGACGAGATCCTCAGAGGTTAGTGCGAGTGACCATGGGACCCATAGAGGGACCTGTTTTAGCTAGTCTGATTCTTCTGTAGTGTCCAGTACCTACCCACAGTCCTCTGGTAGCCTTTTAAGTACATGGACATGATGAGGATTGACATAGGTAGTTTTCTATCCCGAGGGAATAGAAGTGAATTCTGGGGCATAAACGTGAAGGAGGACTTGGTTTCCTCACCAACTGCAGTCCCTTCCCAGGGTACCCAGGGTGCTCTCCCTTCTGCTGGCACCACTTATCCTGTTGATTCCTTGGTCCCTCCAGTCCTGCTTTCCTCCCATTGGCTCCTTCAACACCCCACCCCCACCCCAGGTCAGGAGCCGGGTATGGACTACAGCTGAAGTCTAGTGACACACAGCCTGCTGGGAGAAAGGGTAGGCTCACAGGTTCCTAGGCAGTCCTTAGCCTGGTAGGCAATCAGCAGTGATTTTCGCATGGTAAGAGCCCCGTGCCTCTTGTTAGAATCCAATCTCAGACCTGGCAATGACCTAGAAAGGGAATCTAGCCAGTCTCTTCCCCACGCTCCCCCAGTCTAAGCTAAGCCCACCCACAGGAAAGGTGGAGGGAGGTGGGATGGGATTGGACAGTGATCAGAACAGCCCACTCACCCAAACACCACTCACCACCCCAGCCCCCAATATCTTGCTGAAGCTCCTAGGTGACTTGGTGGCCCAAGTGTGTCCCCTTCACATTAGCCGGAGCACACTCCTCAAGGCCCACACTGGAGAAGGGGGAGCAGGTTGCAGGCAGGCGGAGGAGGGCCCATGAGGGGAGAAGCCAGAATCTGGGGGCAGGCCAAGTCCTGCTAGGCTTTTGGAAGCGAAGAGAATAGGCAGAAAACAGCCGTCAGACTGGTGGCATTGTCCCCGGTGTGCCCCCCATCCCCCCACTGCCATGCTGCTCTGCTTGCAGAGGGGAGACGGGGCTTTGCTGGCCTTTCTTCTTTTCATTTTGTTTGTTTGGTATCATCTTTATGAGAGTGGAAGCCCTCTCCTCCGCTCTCTCCCTGGGTGCTGGTGGTGTGGGAGGGGGCTGCTGAGATGAGATGCCTGGGGTAGCTTTAGAATGTGTTTCTGCGTCTCTTGGTCTCTCTGCTTTGCCAATGTTTGCTCTGTCTCTTTCGTGCCTACTGCAGACTCTCTGATCAGCACAGGGGGTTGAAGTGGGAGAGGGGAGGGGCCGTGGGTCTATTGGGAGAGGGGTGGGGAGTGAAACGGGATGCCTTCCTCCCCGCGTTGTGGAGAGGGGAAGTGGGGGCTGTGAGTGTGCCGGGTGTGCCTGCGTGTGTGCGTCCTGGTTTCTCATGCGTGCTCATCTCTCTCCCGTCTAGATCCCTCTAGCTGAGATGGAGGCTCTGTCTCTGACGTCAGAGATTGTGTCTGAACCGTCCTGCTCTCTAGCTCTGACGGATGACTCTTTGCCTGATGACACTCACACACTCTTACTTAGTGCCCTGGACAGCAATGTACATGCACACACCCCTAGCCGCTCCCCCAGCCTGGGCTCGGCTGGCCGCAGGGCTCCAGATCTTCCTCCCACTCTGTGCCCAGATCCTGCCCAGAGGCGTTCACGTGTGGGCACAAAGTGCCCCAGCCTTTGCTGGCATGAATTTTTCCTTGTACCCCCTGGGGGTAATAAAGGAATTAGATAAGATAAAACCAAGACCCTGCTCAGAGGGGGGGGGGTCACATGAGCCACCGTGGTGACAGGGTTATTCCAGGAACTACAGCCCAAAACAGAAGTGGCTTGGGAGCCAGCTTCTGTGTTTGGAGCCCTGTGCCAGCCAACCCTCCCTCCCTGCTCCCTCCTCCTGCCTCTCTTTCATGAGACTCACTAGTGTCCTGGGTGAGGCCCATATCTTTGCTGTCACCACCATACCTTTCTCCCTGGGGACTGTTCCTGTTTCCTTTTGCTGTCCCTGTGTGTCTTTGTGTCCTGTCCTCAACAAGCTCTGGGGGCTTTGGTACTTTGACCTTCCTACCCTTCCTCAGTTTCCCTCTGCCCCACCCTACCCCACCCCCGACAGTGAGCAGCCCCCCCCCTCCTCTCACCCATTGCCTTCCTGTGTGAGAGCTGGACCAGCTAAGGCAGGCTCTTGATCAAAGTCTGGGAGGGGCTCTAGAGGGTGTGGCCGGCTGGAAGGAGTGGGTCCTGGGATTGAGAATAGAAGGGAAAGGCTCAGACTCTACTCAGCAGAGCCATCTTCCACAGCTGAGCCCATGGATGGGTAGGGGCTTTGCAGCCTCCCTGAGAACCAGTAGCCTAGTGGAAGGAATTCTGAAGAGGGAGAGAGACTCTTGGGATCTGGCCTGATTACTGCCTTTCTTTGAAACAGCTTTCCCAGACCCACTCCCACCTCAGTCTGTCCCCCGAGGGAGTACTGAGTTCCCAGTGCCCAGGACTTGCTACCTACCTCCACCTCCAGAGTCTCTGTGTGGTTAAAGTAGATCCACAGACTAGGACGGGACATGCCGCTTGGGTTTACCTGTTATTTAACCTGTGTGGATCTAGCTCAGGCTGGTTCCCTGTTGATCCCTGGAGTAACTTCCGGACTCTAAGAGGACCACGTGCTGGGGGCTGCTCTCTCTTCTCTCACCCCTCCTCATCCTCCACCATCCCCAGCCCAGAGACTCACGGGAGATCCTGCGGGCATGCTCTGGGGGTGGGGCCGGTCCACTCCTTCCTCCCTGTATGTAGAGGCTCATTGTATGTCTTCCTATGTCCTACCATGCTCATGCTCCTTACCTTGGCCTAGGAGGGTGTGGAGGTGGGTGTGGGTCGGTGGGGGGGAGACAGCGGGTCTGGCGGGAAAGGGCTTAGTTCCTGCTGTCTAGCTTTTCCTCGGCTACCGAACCCCATCTGCACGCTCCTTACCCCATCCCCTGATCCTTTTGCAGATGGTGCCCCGCCCTGAGGAGGTGTCAGTCCCCCTAGGACCAGACCTGCTGACTGTGAGGAAGTCTGGTGTCAGCCGGACACACTCTCTGCCCAATGACAGCTACATGTGCCGCAATGGGAGCACTGCAGAGAGATCTTTAGGACACAGGGGCTGGGGGCTCCCCAAAGCCCAGTCAGGTACCAAGGTTGGGGTGAGGCAGCTTAGTTCATTCAAGGAGAGCCAACCTGGCCTAAGGCCAACAAAAGTAGTGTTGAAGAAACCCTAAGCTGAAGGGAAATACCCAGACTAGAGGAAGTAGCTTTCATCCCAGGGCAGTGAGGGGTAAAGGCCCTGATGGGGAGGAGGGCCTGGAGGGAAGTGTCAGAGACTGTCCCTACTCACCCCTCCCTGTCCCTCCCCCACAGGCTCCATCTTGTCAGTTCACTCCCAACCAGCAGACACCAGCTGCATCCTACAGCTTCCCAAAGATGCACACTATCTGCTCCAGCCTCATGGGGCCCCGACCTGGGGCGCCATCCCTAAACTACCCCCACCTGGCCGCTCCCCTCTAGCCCAGAGGCCTCTCAGGCGCCAGGTAAGCAAGTGTATAGGGCTGGACCTAGGTCCTGGGGTGGGGCTGTCTAATCGGAATGCCTGTGCTGTTGGTCATGACCAGAGTTGACACTTATCCTGTGTGCCAAGGATAGAGCAGCTCTAGGTACTAGGGATGAGGCACTGGGTAAGAGAGAAGTAGTTGGAGTTTGCACACACACACACACACACACACACACACACACCGCAACCTCATGCACACACCTGGTTTCACTGAGGAGGCCTAGAGTCCAAGGTCCAGTTGTTGCCAGGGCAACCGGCATCCACTGGAGATGGTACCCAGGTATCAAGGCTCCCAATCCCAGGCCCAGAATTTCTACCAATTCTTCACACTTTGGGCTAAACTGAAGGACACAAGGCAGGGTTTAAGTGTCTCTACTTCTGGCCTAGCCTGGGGTCCGCTGTCCATGAACCAGAGAGTGACTGTGTGCCTTGTGTTGATGTCTGTGTCTCCTGATCACAGAAGTCAGCGTCATGCTCTTGGGGATCAGGCACGGTCCCTCTTCCCTCCCCCACTCCCCAAGCAGGTTCCTGCTGTTAGGCACTGGGACACAGTTCCTCCTCTCTGAGCTCAGTAAGAATAGAGACACGCGTGCTATCGGATTACAGCAGCCACAGGTTAGAGCTGCCACACGGTGCTTGTGTGAGTTGTATCAGGGAGTCCAGAGGAGACAAGAGTTAGTTTTATTTGAAGTGGATTGCCAGGTACTCATCCGGGAAAACCCATGCTCAGCAGAGCAAGGCATACTTGTTGTTGGGAAGGGTATTCAAGGCCAAGGGAACGGTTGCCTTGCTCTCTGTCCCTAAAGGCTAGAGGCACAAAGAGGCCAGTCTGGGAAGCAGAGCTGGCAGGAGTTCTTTCTGGCCTCCCAGGGCCCAAAGACTGCAGAGTGTTCCTCCTGCAGGATTTGGGAAAGTGGGACAGGGAGGACAGAAGAAAGGTTTGGTGGTTGAAAGGGAGGTGTGGTCCACAGAGCTCAGAGGACTCCTAACCCCCCAATAAGAGAAGCTAATAGGATAGTCCTGCAGCTTTGTGGGGGGTTAGGGACAGCCAGCGTGACAGAAACATGACATAAAGGATAATCTGCTTCCACTCCCTGCAGGCAGCAATAAGGACCGACTCCCTGGATGTGCAGGGCCTGGGTAGCCGGGAGGACCTGTTGTCAGAGGTGAGTGGGCCCTCATGCCCTCTGACCCGGTCCTCATCTTTCTGGGGAGGGTCGAGCATCCAGGTGCAGCAGCGCTCAGGCAGCCAGAGCAAAGTCTCCAAGCACATCTGCCCGCCGGCCCCTTGCCCAGGCCTGGAACCCGGCTGGGCCAAGGACCCTCCAGAGACCAGAAGCAGCTTAGAGCTGGACACGGAGCTGAGCTGGATTTCAGGAGACCTCCTGCCCAGCAGCCAGGAAGAACCCCTGTCCCCACGGGACCTAAAGAAGTGCTACAGTGTAGAGGCCCAGAGCTGCCGGCGCAGGCCTGGGTCCTGGCTAGACGAACAGAGGAGACACTCCATTGCTGTCAGCTGCCTGGACAGCGGCTCCCAGCCCCGCCTATGTCCGAGCCCCTCAAACCTCGGGGGCCAACCTCTTGGGGGCTCTGGGAGCCGGCCTAAGAAAAAACTCAGCCCACCCAGTATCTCTATAGACCCCCCGGAGAGCCAGGGCCCTCGGCCCCCATGCAGTCCTGGCGTCTGCCTCAGGAGGAGGGCACCGGCCAGTGACTCCAAGGATCCCTCGGCCTCCAGCCCCCTCGACAGCACGGCTGCCTCACCCTCCCCAAAGAAAGACGCACTGGGTCTCTCTGGTTTATCTTCTGACCCAACAGACCTGGACCCCTGAGTCCTACCTACTCTCCCCATCAATCACCCTTCTCCACTGGGTGCAGATCCTAGCTCCGCCTCCTGGGCAGTACTTCTGAAAAGTCCCGGGTAAGCGGCCACGAGGCACCTCGCCTGCCTCCTTCAGTGGCTGGGGGGATGACAAGCAGGACTTCTGGAGAGTCAGTCTGAAGAGAGCACAGCCCTGGAGCCCCACCGCCTCCGGGAAGGAGAAGGAGAAACCCAGTGTGGCCAAGGCTCCCGACACAGGAGCTGTTGGGAGAAAGCAATACGTTTGTGCAGAATCTCTATGTATATTCTATTTTATTAAATTAATTGAATCTAGTATATGCTGGATGTACGACATTTTGTGACTGAAGAGACTTGGTTCCTTCTACTTTTATGTGTCTCAGAATATTTTTGAGGCGAAAGCGTCTGTCTCTTGGCTATTTTAACCGAAAATAACCAGTCTAGTTATATTCCCTCTTCTTGTAAAGCACAAGCCGGAGACCGTGAGTGTATTACAACCCAGCAGCGGCCCATCTTCAGCGGAAAGCGAGAACCATTTTGGAAACTGTCGTGTAACTTATTTTCTCCTTTAACCTCGTCATCGTTTTCTGTAGGGGGAAAAACAGAGAAAAAGAGAAAAAAAATGAGATTTTACAAATGAAATGGAACCTTTTTATATATACATACATACATATCTATATATCTATATATCTATATAAAATAAAGTAATTTTCCAAAATAAAAAGTTAATCACAGTTCAGAGTAAAAGCAGAGGGGATGGAGAGGTAGGTGTGTTTAGAGGACGGGGAGAGTCCTGGAGATGGGAAGTGGGCAGTGGGAGGGAAGGTTCGGGTTGCCTCTCTCTCTCTCTCTCTCTCTCTCTCTCTCTCTCTCTCTCTCTCTCTCTCTCTCTCTCTGTGTGTGTGTGTGTGTGTGTGTGTGTTTGCGCGCGCGCACGCGCATTGGTATGTATAAGCTTTGTGTTTGAGAGAAGAAGAGCTCAAATGCCCGACCCTGGAGGGCTCCATCCTTGCACGCCCCCTGCAAGCTTGGGAGAGAGACCCCTGTGCCTGGGAGGGCTGGGAGACAGGGGCTTCTGTTTTTCCGTCAGAGCGTTAGCGCATCCTCTGAGCCAAGCAGCTCAGAGAATGTGAGTAATTCCAGATTAATTCTTATTTCTCTGACAGCGATCAGCCGTGCGCATTGAAAGGTAGAAATTGGCATAATGAAGCTGTTTTGGTTAATGGGGCCAGTGGAGGCTGAGAGGCAGCCTCAGCTGCGGCAGATCTAAATCAAGGGGCGAGTGGGGGGAGGGACAAATGCTTCTGGGTTTTCCCTGCCCTATTCTTCCACCCCAGCATTTACCTCACTCTGACTGGGTGGTGACCTGAGGTGTCTGGGCTAAAGCCTCTTGCCTTGAACTTCATCTATCTGCCTGCTGATATTGAGATTAATCTGTGTAAACAGAGCAGATCGCCGTCCCCCTCCCCCTAAAAGATGAGACTGCAGGGACCCCGACTGGAGTCCAGAGGAGACCTCCTGATGAGGTTGAGGGGTTTGGTGGTAGCCAGGACACTGAGCCAGGGAACTGGCTCCCTGAGGGGTGATAAATGATACAATCAAGGTACTTACATGGTCTGCTGCTGCTTGCCCAGTGGGAGGGAGCCAGAGGAGAGGAAAGAGGGGGGAAATGCAGGGGGGCCAGGAGTCCGGAGAGCCACCTGACCTAGAACCACCTGACCCCGAGCCACCTTTCTGGTGCCATGGCTGGCAATAGTCTGTTGGTTGAAGTCCTCGTGCCACAGAGGAGTAACCAAAGACTCAGCCAGCCCGTTCATCCAGCAGCCATTGCAAACATCTGCCCTGTCCCATTTCTATTCCCTTGAATATCCCCGCCCCTTCAAGCCAGGTTGTGTGTGTGTGCATGTGTGTGTGCATGTGTGTGCATGTGTGTGTGCATGTATATGAGTGTGTGCATGTGTGTGCATGTGTGTGTTGTGTGTGTGCACATGTGTGTGTGCATGTGTTTGTGTGCATGAGTGTGCATGTGCACGTGTGTGTGTGTGCACGTGTGTGTGCATGAGTGTGTGTGTGTGTGTGTGTGTCAGTACTCTACCACTAAGCTGCATTCCCACCCCTGGACTGGTTTCTTGAAACCTCAGTAACCTCACTCACTCACAACCCCCACCCGCACAGGCAGCTGGGAGCCCGCAGTGCCAGGCTGCTGGTTGCTGGGAGCTGGACTTGCAGGCGTCCATCCTTTGGCCTATTTCCTAAGCCGAGAGAGCTTTTCTGATTGCACTTCGGGGCAGAAATGACACCACTCGTGGAAGCAAACACCTGGTTTGATCTCCCTGGGATGTTTGATGGTACCCAGCTCTGATCCTTGTAGCCCTCTCAGCTGGAGAAAGGGGTGCTTGTGCAAGCTGGCTTTTCTTTCTTTGCTTGCTTTCTTTTTTTTTTTTAAGGGAAGCTGTACAAAATTCCTAGAGTTTTGCCACCTGGATTGAGAGATTAAGCTTTTATATTTTTGTAAAATTCCATCACTGTCTGTCCCTTATGGGTGGGAGGCTTGGGAAGGGGGAGTCTGGGAGATTCCCCCCTTCTTCTTCTAGTGGTTAGAAGATTCTGTGTCAGGGTGAAGCAGAAGGCTGAACCCTCTCCTTCACCCAGATTTTCCTCATTACCATCCCTGTCTCTGTAAACACACAGCAGTGCAGTAATATTGTAGTGTCACTTGAGGTAGTGCATAGCATGCCTAAGTCTTCTACAATCCCGTTAACGACTGAAGAGGTTTGATGAGGGCCACACTGAATCTGCTTTAGGATTGCTTGACAGGGAGCTACTATGATCCACCCAGTGAGAAGGCAAAGCCCGTTCTCCCGCTGCTCCCCATCCCACATCATCTTATGGACTTCTCTGGCAGGAAGCAGTGCCTGCACAGGGACCTCTGGGTGGCACTTTAGACATATTAATAGCGGAACAAAGATGGATAATTCGGGGAGGGGGGTGCATTGTGGTTAACGCTTCCAACATTGTAAAGTCTTTGTCACCAGGCTCAGTGATGCATCTCTGTAATCTCAGCCCTTGGGAGATGGAAGTAGGGGGTGTGGGATTTGGAGGTCATCCTCTACCACATAGTGAGTTGGAGACCAGCCTGGGCTATGAGATGATACTCCCTGTCAAAACCAACCAACCAACCAAAAACCTACCAACAAAACAATAACATCGGTGATGGAAACTGGCGTGTCTCATTGCACAGGCTTGAACGTAGAGAAACAGCGGTTGATGAGTCTGAACAAGTGCATGGGGATCGTGGGGAAGTGGGGTTGGGGGACAGCAGGTCTTTGGTTAGGGCCTCCAACATGGGGGTACAAGGGTAGTGGGGTGTGCCTTTGGAAGTGAGAGCCTCTCTCTCTCTCTCTCTCTCTCTCTCTCTCTCTCTCTCTCTCTCTCTCTCTCTCTCTCTGTGCATCACCTTCATTCAGTCTTCTTCCTGGGGTTCAAAGAAGAAACTGTGTCAAGAGCACCAGGCCTCCACCTAGGGCTTGGCTGCTTTGGTTTCCTCCACCCCCAAGGCTCCAGGAAAAGGCCTGTCTGGGGGTGGGGAACTGGGAAAAAGGAGTGATCTGAGCTGCTGCTAAAAACAAACCTTAGGCTCACACGCAGTCTCTCGCTCGCTCCTCTGAGTGCTGAAGCTGGGGAAGCACCCGCCAGGCTAGCGTTTCTTTTTTTTTCCTCTGCAGGGGCGGGTTCATAGAGGTTACGATACAGAGAGGTTAAGGCTGGCTGAGGTCACACAGCCAGAATCTGGCCGAGTTAGGATTTGACTCTAGGGCTGACCTTCTGCAGCCCACCTCAGTCTGTTCTCCATTGAAGAGGGAACGGGAAGGGATGGGAAGAACCACGCTTACAAAATGAAAAGAATTTGAAAGGAGGCGAGGGGAGCCTTTCTTGAATCAGTCACACTGGGTTTGTAGAAACATACCTGTGTTCTCTGTGTGGCATAGTCCGTGGGCTAGAGGGGGTCCACAGCCTCTCAGCTGGTGGGATTCTAACCTCTAACACCACAATCCCAAACACAGGGATTGTGGTGGCGTCCTTTGACTCTGGGTGATTTCCAGGAACACCAAGCTGATGCAGGCTCTGCAGTCGCTCCAGGTATCCAGGCAACACCCTTCCCTAGAATGGCTCTGCCCTTTGAAACCCTGGCACCTGCTTGCCTCAATCACCACTGTCCCCACCCTTCTTGCCTGTTCCCACCTGGGACTCTGCCCACTTTCCAAATAGGTTTCAGCCTCACCTTCAAATGCTCTCCCAGCAGGCTCTCACGTGCTGAGCGGCCCACCTGCCCCACCTCTGTGCCAGCCATGTAGTGAGGACATTAGACACCAGGTGGCAGCACAGAGCACTTTCAGTTGGTGCCACTGGGGGTGGGGGGTAGGGGGGTGAGGGGGTAGGGGGGGTGTTTCTTTTGAAGAGGATTAAATCCAGGAAGAAGATACCAACCCTGGTGGATCCTTCCACAGACAGAAGCACTGTGTAGCCCCAAAGAGGAAGCAGCTCCCAGTGAAGAACTTGTCTGTGTGGAACCTCTGACTAGAATACACCACCTGAGCACTGAGGAGCCACAGCCGGGTAGAAGGGGGGGGGGGGGTGGTAAGCCCCTGGTGCCAACGATGCCTCCTAAGGCCACTGGACTAATCCCAGACAGAGGTGGCATGTTGGATAGGGGACTTAACTCTCAAAGCAAATTTAGTTGTTGACTTACTCCACCTATAGGGCAGGATAAAGTGCATCAAGGAAAGAGCTGCCCAGTAAACCCCAGGAGGGAAGAGTGCTACAAACCACACTCTGCATGCCTTAGCCCCTATCCCTGAGCTTGGCTGAGGCCCACAGATCCTATTAATTATTACTTTGAAAACTCTGGAATCAGGCGCAGTAGCCAAGCCAAGCCTGCATGCCAATTAGATAGGGAGCAGGCTGGGGCAGAGAGCACCCTTGCTGAGACCGGGAGGGGATCAGGCCGCCCAGCTGGGCTGAAGTCTGGAGGAAATAGACCTGCTGCTTGGGAAGCCAGCCATGGGAGGCAGGGTGTGCGCCAGAGCATAATTTAGGGGTGTTCCCAAACTTCAAGGGTCTGTAAAGGAGCCGTTCAGTGAGGTGGGGGCACGGGGGGTTCACATTGCTGGTTCTACACTGTCCCCTTTGTTAGCTCAAACCTGCCCTGCCCACGGGCAGCATTTCCTGTGCCTAGGGCGCCCTGTCTTCTTCACTCTTCTTCTAGTTCCTGCTGCTCCGCCCACTCTGGATTTGCAGTGATCTTCTTGCCAGATGTCTTAGTCAGGGTTTCTGTGCCTGCACAAACACTGTGACCAAGAAGCAAGTTGGGGAGGAAAGGGTTTATTCAGCTATCACTTCCATGATGTTGTTCATCACTAAAGCAGGTCAGGAAGCAGGAGCTGATGCAGAGGCCATGGAGGGATGTTTCTTACTGGCTTGCTTCCCCTGGCTTGCTCAGCCTGCTCTCCTATAGAGTCCAGAGATGGTACCACCCACGAGGGGCCCTCTCCCCTTGATCACTAAGTGAGAAAATGCCCCACAGCTGGATCTCATGGAGGCACTTCCGCAACTGAAGCTCCTTTCTCTGTGATAACTCCAGCCTGTGTCAAGTTGACACACAGACCAGCCAGTACACCATGAAAGTCCCTGACGCGGGACTGCCTTGAGGTGCTCACTGGCGGTGGGGGTGAGATGTAGCGCATGCGTCGCACATCTGGTTTGGCATCTCTTTCATGCCTCTGACTCAGAACAACCAACGTATGTATATGGAAGATGTGGTAAACAGGTCTAAGACCACGTTGGAAGCATCCAGGTACTGAAAGCAACGTCACTTCCTTCTTCTCCCACAGAAATTTGTAGGTATGGATTCGTAATATCTGATTGTGGCTTTGTGTGCTGTTCTGAATCAGCAGGGCCAGAAAGACAATTTTCTCCATATGAGAATCCTGTAAACGCTGATGACAAAGGTTCCTCGCTCTTCTTCACTGGGTTTATTGTGCTGTTCAATGAGAGGATGGCCTTGGTTCCGAATCTCCTTTTTAGACTCTCTTAGATTAGGTTACTCTCTTTTGGATAAGGCTTCTTTTAGATTAGACTAAATTAAATTAGGACAGAAGAGGCATGAGGCCCCCTCTTGGGTAAAGGGCACCAAGCACCAGTCTTTAGTCTTTTATATGGCATAGACACAGTTGGAAGCCTTGCAGGAGAGAGCATTCTTTCTATTGCTGGGAGAGTCTGGAGGCAAAGGTGAAAGTTGGTAATCCCAGCCTCCCACTTGAGTTGGTGAGCAAGTGACAAGTGCCGGGCCTTTCCGATAGATAGATAAGATAGGTACGATAGATACCATAAGTACAATAGATATGATAGGTACGATAGATATGATAGGTACGATAGATACGATAGGTACGATAGATACAATAGGTACGATAGGTAGTGGAGTAAATCAAGTAAATTGGGCTCCTTTTCACCCGCCTGATTTAGTCTGGGGAAAGCGTTTGCTTTCACTCTGGGGAACTCTCTGTCCCCTGAATTTTGAACTCATGCCCAACAGTTAATGACTCTGCTTGTAAGAATCAGAGCTAAGATGCCTTTAGAAGAAATTTATGAGCTTTTTTTTCTTTCTTTCATGGGACGATCAATTTATTTCTCTGACTCCAAGCTGAGCCATGCGTGTCCAGATTCCGCACCAGAACCCTCCTCTTTCCCGTCACCCATTTGCAATCAATGTATGAGCTTTTAAGCATTATTCAGAAGTGTTGCCCCTGGTATCCTGATAGAGACTTCGGCAGGGCAGGGTGGGATTGGTAACTGATTGTGCTGTGCATAGGACGGGTTCAATGGAAGCACCTAATTCTTTGGAACCAAATTAAGTGGGCTGTAAAGTATTAACAACAGAAGAGAGGGGAACTTCTGGGGAAATCATTACCTACTCAAATTCTTGCATTCCCTCAGCCTAATTTTCTGCCAGTTGGTAACCCGTATCCACAAAATGACTTCCAAAAATGTCTTGAAGAGGCTTCTCAAACAGAGGGATTTTTAACCTCATTCCCTATCTTTAGAGAAGACAATTCCCAGTCATGAAGGGTTCTTGTTTTCCTGCTTAAAAATAAAATAAAATAAAATAAAATAAAATAAGCATTAACCACTGCTCAATATAGTTTATAGTTCGAGGGATGGATGGATCCAAGCCGGCCTGTTACTGCTTACAATCAAAGGCAGCAACCCTCCTGGAATATTATTTAGGATCAATTAATCAGATTCAAGGAAACTTTGAAACTGTAGCTCTGCAACTCTGCCAAGACAGTTAATAAAAAGATCAGTAGAGGCACTGCAAGGGCTGGGGATAATTCTCTGATCATAACAGGACTTTGGAGCCTATTTCTACTGTCGGACAAAAAACCTACAGAGTCATGAAATGAGAATGGTCTAAAAAAAAGCTATAGAGTGACAGACAGAGGTGGCTGTTGACATCGCATCTCTTTCATTAATTTATGAAATTCAAATTCTGACTTCGGGGAGAAAAACAAAACAACAACAACAACAGCAAAAACCTTCTTTATTCCATAGTAGCTGCAGCCAGTGCTTACTTAACCTGGCAAGTTTTATGTCCGTTTGACACAAGCTAGAGGCATCAGAAAGGAAGGAGCCGCAATTGAGAAAATGTCTCCATATGGTTGGACTGTCACCAAGCCTGTTTCTCAATTAGTGATTGATAGGGAAAGTGCCAGCCATCATGGGTGGGACCACACCCTGAGCTGGTGTTCCAGATTCTATGAGAAAGGAGGCTAAGCAAGTCATTAGGACAAGCCAGTAAGCAGCACTCTTCCGGTGACCTCTGGACCGACTCCTGCCCTCCAGGTTTCTATCTTGTTTAAGTTCTTTCTTATCCCCGACTTCCTTCTATGACAAATAGTGACGTGGAAGTGTAAGCTAAATAAATCTTTTCTTCTCCAAGTTGGTTTTGGTCATGGTGTTTCATCACCAGAATAGTGACCCTGACTAAGGCAGCATGCCGATGTGGTTAAAGCATGCCAGAACGTTGGCGCCAAGGAGCACAAAGCCCAAGTTCTAGAAGCAACCCTGCCACCTCCTGCATGGAATTAAAAAGGCTATTTGCAAAAGCAATGCAGACAAACAGATACAAATAAATCTCAGCTGGGTAATCTCAGTCATTATGGGTTTTTTGTTGTTGTTTTGTTTTGTTTTGTTTTGTTTCATTTTTGGATTTATTTAGGGTTTCTCTGTATAGCCCTGGTTGTCCTGGAACTCACTCTGTAGACCAGGCTGGCCTCGAACTCAGAAATCCACCTGCCTCTAAACCCACCTTTAAAATACGTCTAACGTATAATGGGAAGCTTCTCTAGGCCAATCAGTATCGTTCTAAATTTGATAAAGAAGGTGATCCAATTTTGGAAATGGGACAATGAATACATAAACCAGCCTTCCTGCACCCTGAGTGTGGAAGCCTAGAGCCTCCTCCCCTGCACTGTCCCCCAGGAGGCTGTAGCCACTGCTGCTCTTACCCCTTTAGACCTTTTGAAGCACTCTCTCTGGTTCCACCCTAACCCTGAGACTTTAAGAGATTTACTCACCGGTGTTAAAAATAATTCAACATTAGGTTTCACTTTAGTTAAAAATAATAACAACTATATTATATATAATGCAATATATAATATATAATATTATATTACATATTATACAATAATTATAATATAATCATTATTATTGGTAATAAGTATTATTATTGGCTTTAAGGTTTTTAATTGTCCCTTTAAACCTGATGCTAAAGATTTGCTTTTTCTTTCTTTTTTTTCTTTTTCTTTTCTTTCTTTCTTTCTTTTTTTTTTTTATTTTTTTTTTTTATTTATTTATTTTTTTTTCGAGACAGGGTTTCTTTGTATAGCCCTGGCTGTCCTGGAACTCATTCTGTAGACCAGGCTGGCCTTGAATTCAGAAATCCACCTGCCTCTGCCTCCCAGAGTGCTGGGATTACAGGCGTGCGCCACCACTACCTGGTAAATATTTGCTTTTTCCATACTTACTCTTTATACTGAAGCATCTATGTCTTGCTTTCAATGGGATGACCAGTAGCTCCACCTTCTGCCAATGGTGGATTAACAAGGCAATATACCCTATTAGAACAAGCGTTCATTCCACACAGCAGCTCTTGTGGGCAAACGTCACTCATTCTGAGCAGTGCCCACCCAGTGGCCAGGGCTTCCGCCGCCCTTCCTGCCTTCTCTTAAACTTTACTGGTCACAGTCATGTGTTCTAAGAAAGCCAATGCTAAGTTCTCCTCAATGGCTCTCAGGCACTGTCAATGTTTTTCTGTTTCACTTGGGTCTTCCCAATGTGGCCTCCTCTCCTTCTTTAGTCTCCTAAAGGAGACACTGACTTAAACTCACCCCATGGGCTAACTCCTTGCATTACAACAATCACAATTAGACATTCCAGCTCTGAATCAAAGACAACTTTTCACAGGCACTTATATCCAACTTCGTCTATGGGCATTTTAAAAACAGTTGTTTCTTCCCCATACACCTAAGCAAAATGGTTTGTTACTCAAAAAAATGTTTGCTCAGGAGAAAAAAAAGTCACTCTTATTCAATGAAGCAGAACCAGAAGCTCCTAACTCACTGGACAAGACCCTGATATTCTTTTTCTCTTTCTTACTATTAATTTATTTATGTATGTATTTATTTATATTTATTTATTTAATATATGTGAGTACATTGTCACTGTCTTCAGATATACCAGAAGAGGGCATTGGATCCCATTGTGAGTCACCATGTAGTTGCTGATAATCTTTATTCTTCTATAACTCAAGACAAATTCAACTTTCTCTAGCAGACCCCAGAAGAATGGGAAATAATGTTTCCTGATTTGGGGGTGGGTGAGGAGGTACACAAATATCACTTCACCTCCCTCCTATGAAGACTCTGTGGAATTTACACTGCATCCCTTACAAGCCTATTCTACCACAAGTACACATCCTATTTCTGATGCATTGATCATTTCTCAGATGGAGCCATCCCATGGTGTGGTGATGCCCTCCCAGAACTGCCCCACCCACCCCCAGGGGCAGAACTTTCCCTGCCCTTTCTGCCTTCCAATCCCTGCTCAGTCTTCCCATTTATGGACCAATTCTCACTAAGGGGCTCAAGCCATCCCACTCTCACTTCTGGATGTTACGGAGGTCATGACCTCTCGGAAAAGACCATAGACTTAATCCAATATAATTAAAGGAGTTATTGATTAGTTGCTATCAGAATGACAGCCTTAAAGCCAAATTTCATGCATGTTATGAAGGAAAGGTTTTTGGTTTTTTCATTCATCTGGATTTGGGGGTTTATTTTGGTTGGTTGTTTTTTTTTTTTTTTTTTTTTTTTTTTTTTGCTTTATATTGTTTTGTTTTTTGGTTTAGTTTTTTCAAGACAGGGTTTCTCTGTGTGTAGCTTTGGGCTGTCCTGGAACCCATTCTGTAGACCAGGCTGGCCTCAAACTCACAAAGGTCTATCCACAGGGATCTACCTGCTTCTACCTCCCAAGTGCTGGGAATAAAAGTATGTGTCACCACCATCTGGCTATTTTTTAAATTTATTTATTTATTTATTTTGTGAGACTAGGTTTCTTTTTATACCTTTGGCTGTCCTGGAACTTGCTCTTTAAACCAGGCTGGCCTTGAACTCAGAGATCTGCCAGCATCTGCCTCTTGAGTGCTGGGATTAAAGACATGTACCACCACTGCCTAGCAAGGAAGTATTTTTAAAGACAAAAATCACAAGACTTTTAATATCTACACAGGCAAGCAAAAATGGTCTGCTCCGTTAAGTGGTCACAGCGACCCTTAGTAAACCTTGTGTCCTTGTAAACAAGTTACAGAAGCCAAAAAGCAGTTAGTCACGTCATAGCAAGTAGATGGTCACAGCTGTACATTTCTGGGCCTAAGCCACTGAGTGAGGGCTACTAGGAACTTATCCTCCAGGGAACGGAGTCAGGCAAACATCTAGTGGGTACCAAGATAGATACCTAAGCCATCAGAAAGCCACCTTGGCTCATACATCAGACTTATTGTTATCAGTGTTTAGCTCTATCCAAAAGCCTCCTATCAATCATTGGGTTCCTCCATCACCTAGTCGAGAGCAGCCAATTCCTAGGGTCTTCTACCTAATGATCTTTGGCAAACGGGTGTAATTCATATAAATGTCTCTGTTCATTGAAAAAAAAAAATGTCCACGCTTGCATTCATGCTTTTTCAGGCATTGTCCTAGCTACCTCTCAGACACGTGAGTCTGCTCGAGCTGTCTGTAGACACTTGTTAACTCCCTCTCTGTAATGGGCATCCCAAAACAAATACAAAGGGTCCCGCTTATATAGCTAAAATCTCTCTCTTCCTAACCATTTTGGAAAATTTATCAATGTCTCAGGGCACTCTCTACAATCGCCAAGGACAAGCCATAACTGAACAAGTCTATTTATTACCAAAAATCAAATACACAAACAGAAAGGTAGGGGCAAGGGATTGGCTGCTCAGGAACAATTCACTCAAGCGATTAGCTTTAAAAATTTTAAATTATTCCTCTCAATTTCCCTCTCCAAAACTGCAGAAAGACATCTTAAGAAGCAAGAGATTTTACAAAAACTAATGGCCTTATATAAACTCTTTCAAGAATCCAACCAATAGCTGGAATCTCCTTCTCCCCAATTAGTCAGAACCTCCCTCACCCCTCATTAATCAGGGCCCAGGCTCCACATCTGTTCTTTCTCCTGCAGGACCTCTCTAGATCCTAGTGTGGGTGTTAAAGTCAGACCATGAGCTGCTACCCAAGAACAGCCTGACAAATTCTATTGAATTTCAAATCCAGGTGTGGTCTTGCCCGTCTGACTCCTGCCTGAAACCCTCTTCTTGTGTTTACCACCTTTTCCATGGAAACACTGGAACTGAAGGAATGTACCAGGAAATGGTCTTTCTTATTTCATGAGAGTAACTGGTTAGTCAGTCAGCAAACACTCCCTGGGTGCTCAGCCAAGCACTGCCCAGGGTGCTATGATTAAAAAAGATTTAGTCCCTATACTCAGTGTTCACAGACCTCTGGGGAGGTAGCGATTGTGATATAGGGAAGAGACTTCTTGTTGATTTAGACAGGGTCTCATACAGCTTAGACTCACACTCTCTGCGTAGCTGAGGCTGGCCTTGAACTTGTGACTTATGCTCTACCATGCATAGTGTTGACAAATATCTAGACGGATAAACAGTTTGGCAGATGCAGAGGGTCAGGGGAGTTAGGAAGGGCTCTGCTGGGCAGCTTGGGAGGTGGGGTAGGGGCAGGGGTACAGTAGCCAACGGTCCAGGAAATACATTCTGTCCGGGGAGCTGCCTGGAGTAGCCGTGTGTGGAAGCTGCATTGAGAAGAAGGCTCTTGGTGCCTGTCCCAGATGGAGCTCTGAGGCCCTGGGCAAACTGTGGGAGGCCCCAAGGCTTGAGCTCTTTTGCTTGGGTGAGACAAGCAATCAAAACCACGATGTCTTACAACCACTATTATAGTAGTAAGTTTGTGGAGGGGCACTCTACACCCCCTTTTTGCGTTCAGACAGTTGCAGGGTATTTCTATGCTCAGTTAGCCCAGTTAGCTCCAAAGTAAATGATGCAGAGACCTGGTGATTTTATTAACAAGCTGCTGGGACTAGAGCTGGGCAGAAAGCTGTGTATTTTAACCTCTATGCTATTTTGCTATTTCCCAGCCATGTGCCCTGAGTAACTTGCCAGTCTGTCCCACCTGGGCTCCTTCTGCTACAGCTGTCTGTCCTCGTGGCAAACTCCTCTTGACCATGGTCCATCCTGTCTCACTCAACCTCCTTCTCCTTCTTCTTTCTTCCTCTCCCATGGTCCCTTCCTGAGGACCCCTTCAGTCAATTGCAGGTTCCACCTTTCTATCTCCTCTTCCAGTCGTAGGTTTTTACTAACCAATCAGAGACACCTGGGGAGCATTGCCAGAGGTGGGGGAAGGCAAGGAATGCGTCATGACTTTGGAACCTCCCACCCTGTGTGGGTGGGAGAAAGGAACGGAAGGCTGATGTCACAGAAGGATGGTGCTTTGCTCCAGTGCTGAACCCAGATTCCTGCTCTCAAATTGGAAAGCTAACCAGAGAACTCCATGCTGACCTTGTACCAGAAGGTCCCAGGGAACGAGAAGGGTCCACTGGGGCCAGGGGAGGCTCATCTTCCTAAAGGGTCCCAGAGGAAGGTCCCTTAGTTTCCTCAAGCTCAGAATCACACTGTTGGGTTTATCCATGGCCAGCCAGTAGTAAAATGCCAGGCAGGGGTGCTGGGAAAGTCATGTTCAAGGTTAGCAGAAGGCTCCGTGACTGGTTCCCAGAGGCTTTGATCTCAGATGCTTAGACTACAGGGTAGGAAAAGGGTTTCCCATGGTCCTTTGCTCACGTTGTCTGTGAAACTGGTCCCAGAGACATGAGGAGCCTGTCGAGGTTACATAGGGCACTATAGTTACTACCTGAGGCGTGGAGGGGAGATGGGCATGGCTTGGTGGTGGCTGCCTTGAGGACCTTCCAGAGTCTTTAGACCAAAGGCTGACAAGATACAAAAGCCCCATGAAGTCTTCTGTGCAGAGGCTGGAGGAAGACAGGATGGGGAAAAGGAGAAGAAGGGGGCAGAGGGCAGAGAATTCATACAGGTCCCCAGGCTAACTGGCCCACCCCACTCTACCGGCTCATCCCTATTCTGACTTCCAGTACTTCCTGCCTGCTCAGAGGGGCAGGGGATGGTCTGCATTGTCCTACTGGATCCCCTCAATGCCTACACTAAACCTAGAAAGCTAGAAATACCCTGTCCCGACTGGGAAACAAGTGCCACACACACACACACACCAAGAGCTTGCAGGTAGAGACAGGGGAAAATTAGACCAAGAGGATTTCTGCTCACTCCAGAGAGGGGCGGTGAGATGGGATCTTATTAGGGAAGAGAGAGATGGAGGAGAACCCAATATAGCCAAGCTGGGAAGGCCATTTTATAGACTGACAATGTGGAGGCTCAGCCTTGAGACAAGGGTGCTAGCTGGGTGGCTGTGGTGGCACATGCCTTTAATCTAAGCACTTGGGAGGCACAGGCACTCAGGTCTCTGAGTTCAAGGCCAGCTTGGTCCACAGAGCAAGTTCCAGGATAGCCAAGGCTACACAGAGAAACCCTGTCTTGAGCAAGCAAGCAAACAAACATAACAGAACAGCAACAACCAAGGATAAAGGTGCTAGTGAGGGCTCTTCCTGGGGCCTCGTGGGAATTAACATAGGTTTGATATCTACATGCGATACATAAGCGTTATATACTTTTCTGTTGAATCCTCAGAAAGCTCAGTGTGAAGGGTTCTAATATGATTTATCCATACTTCACCAGTGCAAACGTGGGGAAGAGAAGTGCCTGGGCAAGACTCGGAGCCACAGAACCTCAGACGACAGCAACTTAAGGGATCCACAGGGAAGTCACACACCCATCTATTTGGTGCTGGGACCCACTTCATGCCCCACTCTCCTGATTTACGCATGCACATAGACACATCACATAAATGTGCTGGTATCAGTTCTCTGGTAACATATGAAAAGAGATATTGGGCTCACAAGCACTTCACACACTATAGACGATGGATCTTGTATTTATTTATAAAGCCAGAAATGACCCTACCTTTATAAAGGACTTCTTTTACAGTGAGACTCATTTCCAGGTCCATCATCTTCGGGGTCTAGAATCTACAGTCCCTTTCTTACAGTCCCTTTAGGTACCAGCAGTTTTACCGAGGCTGTGTTGCAATCGCTGGGACGGGGAGAACTTGACCCAGAGGGCGGGGCGGGGAGGAGTGCCGATGGAGCTGGGAGTCAGAGGCGGTTCCGGGGCATATCTGCTGGAGCTGAGCTGAACTGAGATCCCAAGTCCTGCGGTGCACCAGAGCCACATGGACCGCCTGTGCGGCTCCGGGGAGCTGGGCTCCAAGTTCTGGGTAAGAAGCGTCTCTTGGGATCCGTGCTACGGAGGAAGTAGGTGTCAACTATGGGAAGTCTGGTCTCCCGCCCCAACACAGCCTTCCGGAGGAGGCACCATGGGAGTGCCGGAGCAGCAGCTGATGCCCTGGGAAGGAGAGGGTGCATAGTCAGAACTGGGAGGGTCTAGGCTCCAAAGGAGGAAAAATGGGCGCAGAAGGGTATATAGCCACGATGCTGCGGTGCCTTGACTCCACGTGGAGAAGCTAGGGAGAAAGGAGACTCCTGGAATCTGTAGCTGCAGGACACCAATTACAGAGAAGCACAGGCATTTGCCTGTTGGTGTAAGTCTCTCTGTCTGGTTGATCCCAGGGTACAGAAGGAACATTTTGCATTTTGCCTGCAACCCTAATGAATGAACTCCCCACCCCCAGCACCCTACCCGACCCACTAACTGTGGTTTGGTTGCACATCCAATCTTCCTTCCCTATACCCTAGGACATCCAGAGCCTACTACTCCATTGGGACTTGGTACCGCTAGACTTTCCAGGTCCTGTTTCGGGAGACTACTGTTTCTGTGGGGAGGATCCACCTGCATGTCTGTGAGGTAGCCCTATCTACACCCAGGACATAAGAGAGAGAGAGGAGGGTCTGAGGTCTCCTAGCCCAAATCTTTCCATTGATAGATAGGGGAAATGGGGGTCCAGAGAGGAAGGGACTTACTCCAAAGCACCCAATTCCATGAAACCAGATAATAAAGTTAAAGCAAGCCTTTTGTATTGGGATTATAGCTCAGGGGCGTGGCACTTGCCTGGCTTGCAGGAGACTCTGGGCTCGAGACTCTGGGCTCAAAACTCAGTAGCCTGTGCGCGCTCGCACGCGCATGCGCATGCGCACTCGCTGGCTCGAGGAAAAGTAACTTTCTGTGGCTTTCATCAAATCCTTGTATCAGTCAGCCTTAGTGTCTGAAGGGTGTGCAGCCTCAGCACTCCTCTACCAGGCAGGGCAACTGAGGATACAATCTCAGCTTCACAGGCAGACTTCATAGGGGGCTACTTTCTGATTACCCAGAGGCTGCCCACCCGAGGCTGGTTTCAAATGGAGACTCAGAATCCCAGTGTGTGTTTTTCCCATCGTGAGTATTTGTGTGTATGCATCCGGCGTGTGCAGGTATGCGTGTGCAGGTATGGGTGTGCGGGGGTGAAGGTGAGCTGTTTTGCACAGACGTGTGCTAGGCACCTGTGTGTGAACAGATATGCCTGTCAAAGTCAAGAGTCATGCTCTAGTGTTGTCATTTAAGGTATCTCGGACTCGGCTGGGTGCAACATGGGCTCGAGAAAAGTGAAAAGGCCTAAGTCCTCCTCCCTCCCTCCTCCCCTCCCCTCCCTCCGTCCCAATGTCAAGAAACTGGATGTGGCTACACAGCCTGGCATCCAGCATTCAGGAGCTGGAAGTAGAACCAGAAATTCAAGGTTATCCTTGGCTATAGGATAAGTGCCAAGGCCAGCCTGAGATGCATGAGACTTTATCCCCAAACAAAACAAAACAAAACAAAACAAAACAAAACAAAACAAAAAAATGCCTCTGGAGACCACCCCTTTTCTTTGGGTCACTAACTGGTTCTAGCTCAAAGCCTGAGGCATGTCCTCATCAAATAGAGTGGCGCAGTCACTCTTCTTGAAGGTCCAGAGGGGGTACCCTGGCTTATCGGCGCACCTCCGGCCTCTGCTCACTTGAACTTGGCAGGTGTGACTACAGCATGGTAATGATCACAGTGACTAGGCAAAAATGGTTGATGATCAGGAGGGAGGGTGTGTCAATCTTCAGGTACAACCTTCCTGGTTCCTAGGAGGCAATGTTGCTCCCCAGAGGCTGGAGACAGAAGCCTCAGGATTCCCTCCTGTCCCAAGCTCAGAGATATGTGATACAGGGGCTTAGCTAACCCAGCCTTTCAAGGTAGAGACTTGGGGAGAAATGGACACCTGGCTGGTATAGCCATGGTGAGGTCACCGTATTGTCCCAGCATGCGGGTCTAAGAGGCGAGATGCCTGTGTCAGAGTGCCAACCTTCCCACTGCCTGGCTGCACTTCTGAGCCTCAGGCATCCTGGCCCTGGAACATAATACTGCGCACGAGGCCATGTGGCTTGGATCTCATCTCTACTGTGACCCTTTGGGGTAGGGGGTTGTCTCTCTTCTTAGATGACTTCAATGACAGGGAACTGACTCCTCCTCTGCCCATTCCAGACTGAAAACGTCCTCCATCTTCCAGATGTGGCTTCTGGAGACAATTCCTGGCTGTACTTGCCAGTGGCTTCATCTTGGGGTATGAGAAAGCAGGAAGCATCACAGAGTTCAGCCCAGCGGAAGGGGGGGGGGTGCATTGCAGAGCTAAGATGTGGAAGGGTCTCCCCTCTAGGAGGCTGGAGCCTCAGTCAGAGCTCAGTGACTCAAAAGCCTGACTTTCTGGACTACTCTTTTGTTGTTGTTGTTGTTGTTGTTGTTTGGTTTTTTTGTATGGCCACTTTGCATCTCATTTGTATCAGATACAATTCAGCTACACTCTGAACCTTAGGAGTTGTAGTGAGAAGTGACTGGGAGTGGCCAGGAAAACCAGAACAGAGAAGAAAAGGGAAGGGACCGGGTCATTTGTTTACCTAGACTTTCCCTAGCTTCTGATGGCCTTTTCCTCTTCACCTGCAAGATGAGGAGATAAGCCACCTGCCACTTACCTTGCAAGATTTTTATGGAGATCAAATGAAATAGAGAATGTGAAATTAAGTTGAGAAGCAAGAAGCTCTGTTGGCAGGCCTGGATAATCCTAGTGACTGGTGGGGAGACAACAAGGGATGGGGTCGGAATGCATGCGTGTTAAAGCCCTGGTCCTGTGAGAACAGGGCTGGCAGGCTGCTGGGACAAAGGCTCTGGTTTCTGGGGAGCAGGAAACTAATGGCTGCTACAGATTCAGCTTCATTCCCCCTAAGGGTAGGAATCTGGGGACCTGTGATCCTGTAGACATACCTACACCTGTATGTTCCACACGTACCACATGCTAGCGCCATGACATATCTCCTTCACTCTTCCTGTCCCCATCTCTTTGGGCAACATCTCTGAATATACCTTAAATTTGTGTAGAAATAAGTTCCAAAAGAAGAAGGCCAGAGGAAGACTCTGTCTCAAACAACAAACAGGACATGATAGTACATACTTATGATACCGTACTTGGGAAGTAGAGGCAGGGGAATCAGGACAGAATAGCACCTAGCTATGCAGCAAATTTGAGGTCAACCTGGGTTACATGAGAACCCCTCTCAAAAAACAAGGCCTGGCAGTGGTAGCACAGGCCTTTAATCCCAGCACTCTGGAGGCAGAGGCAGATGGATCGCTATAAGTTCAAGGCCAGCCTGATCTACAGAGTGGGTTCCAGGCCAGCCAGAGTTACACAGAGAAACTCTTTCTGGAAAAAGCAAAAAAACAAACAAACACATCAAAAAAATTGGAGAGCGAGTTCAGATGCAAGAGACCAAGGGCAGGGGGGTTGGGGTTTATCTCTGTTCTGACACACTGCCCCATGCCCCAGAGCTTCAGTGTTTGTTTTGAAACAGGTTAGACAGACCTCACCGGGGTGAAGAGAGTGCATAGAGAGGCCTGGACTTTTTGTTCTCAAAAAGTTTAGTCTGTGTGCATAAATAACTTTGATCCCAGGCCCTCGGGAAGCATAGAAATGCAGAGGCTCACTTTGCATGTATACAGAATTTTCAAGACTGCCTAAAAAGCAGTTGGTTGGCTGGCACTTGAGGTGTTCAAGTACCTACCTGATTTGTAACCACTCTGTAGGAAGAAAACCGAAGCAAGGAGAGCAGATTGGTCCTCACGTCAGATTCTGTGAGTTAGGGAAGAGGGACGGACGTTTCCTCCAGTTCCTCTTCCCTGATTCCTGGACCCTTTGTTTCCTGGCTTTCTCTTGGTCCCATGGGTTCCACGAGGGTCACGCCCATGTAGAAAAGATAAGTATCCCACCACCTAAGGAGGAACTAAGCTCGGGTGCCTTAAAGACCCATTCCCACGGCTCCTGCTTTGGCTCGTCTTGATCCTGTCATTGACTAGGTAGTAACTGTGAGGAAGTCACTCACCTTCTTTGGGTCTAGCTGAGATTTGATGGTTTTGGGGAGTTGGGGAGGCTTCAGGTCTGTAGCTGCCTGGTGATGATTCTGGGAAGATGAGCTTATGGTCCAGGCCCATAAATAAAGTGCTCTAAACCTTAGGGCTAACGGTATTATAGATCCCAAGGCTTCCTCTTAAGTCCTTGCCCAACACAAGTAGCAGCCATCAAGAGGCACAAAAGGTTCAAGTTTCAATGTATTTGGGCCTCCAAATGAAGACACCGGCATGCACAGAAGCTGGGATCTGAATGGCTGCTGAATAGACCGATGGGTGGAAGATGCCCACTCCTAAGCCTGCCAGATACCATCTCCTTCCAGGGACCTCATCTTCCCTGCCAGGCCGGAGGCCTGGAAAACCCTTTCCATTAAAGCTGGAGATATCAAACCTCGCGCTTATTAGATTTGCTCTCTGAGTTCTTGGCTTCTGGGTAGGAGATTTAGTCCCTTGTGTGGTCCTAGACCGTCTCCTCCTGTTCCCTGGGCCTGAGCTAGAGGGAGAAACCTAGGAAAGGAAGTGAGTCGGGGATGTAATCTAGGAGAGGAAACTTTGTGAAACCGACTGGCTTCCTTCCCCACCCTACTCCCCGACATGGTCTCCATAGCTGCATCTGCAATCCCAGCGTTCAGAAAGCTGAAGCTGAGAGACTGCTGTGAGTCTGAGGCCATCCTTGGCCATAGATGGTAAGATCTCGTTTCAAAAGAAACAAAGGGTTAAAGATGCAGCTCAGTCGGAGGAAGGCTAGCAGAGCATTTGTAAAGCTGGTGTTCGATTACAAACACCACACTTGTAAATCCTGGCACTTGGCTTTGGGAGGCAGGAGGTTCAGGAGTTCAAGGTCTTTCTCAGGTACATATGCACTTTGAGGTCAACCTAGTCTATATAAGACCCATCTCACAAAACAAATAGAGACTAGAGAGATGCCCCAGTGGTTCCGGATGCTTCTTGCTTTTCCAAAGGACTGGGATTCAATTTCAGAGCCCACATTAGGTGGTTCATACAGGTTGTTCATGCCCACCTGTAACTCTAGATCCAAGGAATCCAACTTCTGGCCTTCTTGGGTACCTGCAGTCTCATGCACTGATATATGCCAGGCATGCCTTTACATAATTAAAAATTGTAACAATAAGGCCAGGCGATGGTGGCACATGCCTTTAATACCAGCACTTGGGAGGCAGAGGCAGGCCACTCTCTGAGGCCAGCCTGGTCTACAGAGTGAGTTCCAGGATGGCCAGAGCTACACAGAGAAAACATGACTAGAAAAAAAATTATAAAAATAAATCTTAAAACAATAGCAAACTAAAAGGCTTTGGAGTACAAATGGCCTAATTTAGAGGCGATCAGAACACTCTGCTGTGCTCTCCTCTTGCCCACCTAGATCTGTTAGTTCTGCAGTTGGTCCAGGGAGCTGTGCTGTGGGGCAGGGTGTGGGTGGGAATGGGGTCTCAAGCCTAGATTAAATTTCTCTTCCAAACCAGACATGCCAGTTCCTAATCAAGTTTACTCCCAGAACTCAGCAGGTCCATTGCCTGGTATTGGCCTCAGGTGCATGGATGAACTGCAGGAGGGGAGGGCAGGCAGCTTGAGTCAACAATGACTGGTGATTTGAGTTCGTCGATGTCACACTGGCGCTGACAGGGCACTAGGGAGGAGAATCGAACCCAAGAGCAGGGCCTAGAACTTGGGTTGCATTGCCAGAGCTTAAATTCCACGCTATCCATGGGTCCCAGAAGTCCTGGCACACAGCAGCACTCAATAACCAAAGTCCTTCTGGGATGCCAAGTCATATACAGGAGGGAGAGGTGTGTTTGGCCTTCAAGCTATAGGCTGGCCCAGCATAGCCCTCTGTGGCCTCTCGGGCTTCCTGTTTTTGTCTTAGAGGGTGGAGGGGAATCAGAGGTGCCTGCTTCCCTTCTCTCCAATTTCTGCTGAGATATATGAGCTTGCCAATCGGTCCCTTCCCAGTGACCTCGGGAGCTGTCTAGCACAGATGGCCCCTACCACCCCACCATACTGGATTGAGGAAGTAATGAATCTTCTTTAGACAGAGCCTGTCAGCAGCCTGAGGCCTGAGAGATTGCTGGCAGAAGTGGGACAGAGAACACTGGAGCCCTCATTCCCCTCCCCTGCCACTGGTCAGAGTCTACAGGGATCTTAGCCTCAGTGCCCATTAAGGGGCATCTGCCCTGTGGTCCATTCTGGGTGCTGGACCTTCTGCCTTATCGGCTCCATCCAGCTGTTTAATCACAGTATTAAGGAAGCTGCTGTTGCTGTGGAAACCAAGTAGATGACAGCAGGCGGGGCTGTGGGCCTGGGCTGCCTCCCAGCTGGTGCTCTTCAGACCAGGGATGGAAGGGGGGAACCTTAAGAAGCCACCCTCCACCCTGCCTGAGGGAATCCAGGAAATGACCACAACTGACTCTGTCCTCTCTGTCATTTATACTTTAGTACCTTAGGATGGTGCCTTTGGTTGTTAGGATGGTGCCTAAGTGCCACAGAAACTGTCTGACGTTGTCATGGTGTTCAGCTACAGAAGCTGGGACCCGGGAGAGCACATTAGTTCATTCACTCGTGTGTTTTTGCTCAGTGTATAGAGGGTATGTGCCTTCTGGGCTACGTGCCCAGAAGCAGTGGACAGGCAGGTAGAAAGGCAAAGCTGATCTCTGGAAGCCCTGCCTGGGTGCTTTTCCTTGAGAGAAGGGCCGAAGTCATATGGCTGAGGTGGGCAGGCAGCAAACTCTAGGCAGTGAGCTGCATCGTGGTCAACAAAAGCTGTCCTTTAGCCTACCTGTCCTCAGGGAACACCTACTGTAGCAGGAGAAGGTAGGAAAGCCCTAACTGAAACACAACTCACTTGTATCAAATGAGAAATGACTGTAAGGGCTGTGGGGATAACAAAATGGGTAAGGGACAGATGCAGGGTCAATGCGAGGTCTGCGGTGGCTCACAGTTCTAATTAGGAAGTCAAGAGGAACTTTGATGAGACAGCTAATCTCAGCTGAACCTGCACACTGGCAGTGAGGGTTCAGAGGCAAGTGAAGAAGGAACAGCTAAAGGGGGCCAGGCCCCAGGCCAGGGTCCCAAGGCTGACTGAGGCTAGAAGATCACATAAGTCAAGTCGGGAAGCTGCCCATGAGTTTGAGGGCTGTGCGGTATCTCCTGCTTTTTCCTTAATGCTGGTAAAAAGGCAGAGCCTATGATGGGCGTGTGGTCTGGCTCAGGCTTCCAATAGGTTTTCATTGCTGTTCTAGGAGAGAGAATAGAGGGACAAGAGGCTGGGTCAAAAGTAGGAAGCCAGAGGGAGGGCCCTGGAAATAATCCAGTCAGGAAAGCAGAGGGTGGAGAAGAGGCCGGATTCAGGAGAGATCAGGGTAAGTAGATGAGGTTCCCCGTCTATGGATAAGGTTAATCAAATATAGCATCACCACAGAGTTCTGTTTAACCTCTGTGTGTACGTGAGAGGGGCTGTTTTTGTTTGAGACAGGATCTTGTTATGTAGACTAGGATAGGCTTGTTCCGAGCTAGCGTAGTAGGATGTGTCGCTACACCTGAATTCCCACCTGATTTTTTTTTTTTTGAACAGGGTGGACAGGGTTTACTGATGGATAAGATTCAGGACATGAGGAAAGAGAAAACTGGGGTGCTCGGGAAGGAAGAAGGGTGGAGGAGAGATCAGGAGGGATGGAGGGAGGAAGAAAGGAAGGCGTTGCCAGTCACCAAGGTAGGCAGGCGGCAGAAGAAGAAGAGGTATCCCAGACCTGTGGTGGTTGATATGTCCCATAGATGTTCTAGCAATAGCTCTGGGGGTGGGAGGGAATAATCTGGAATGCAGGAATGAACAGGTACCTGCTGTCTCCAAGAAGACTGTACCCAATCAGAGCACATCCCTCACAAGGATAGTCACCCAGACAGGACCTTCCTGAGCTCAGAGCAACCGTCCAGTCCTCAGTCCCCAAGGTTGCTTGGTTGTGTCATGTCATAAAACAGGTTCCCAACAGCTTGATGTCCTGTCTATCACCCACTTTCCAAAGTGTGACCAGGTAGCAACTAGGTATCTTCCCGTCCGTTACTCCTGCAGGGAAGGAGGCTGTGGGCCTGTCATTGTTTGCATCTAAGGTTCAGAGGGTTGTGGGAACCAGCCACCATCTCATGACTCAAAGGTGGCAGAACTGAGATTAGTGGTACATGCCTGTAACGATGACACTCGGGAGGTGAGGACAACAGGATGAAGAGCTCAAAGCCAGCCTAGGCTACATAGTTCAAGGCTAGCCTGCCTTACACAAGAACTTGGCCCCAGACCAACAAGCAGACTGATAGAGCTATACTACATCGACAACACCAAGGTTGGTCCCTCTGGTGGCCTTAAAGACAGTGACGTGTCCTAGTGTACTATGGACCTGTACATAGGTTCTCTCACCCCACGGTCCTTGTCGCTTATTTAACAGCTTCTGGTCTGCTCCAGGGCAGCAGGACTTGTGCTGGGAGTTGAGTGGAGGGGGACGCAGCATCAAGAGAGAACAAGAGGAGGCTAAGGGGTACCCCGCTAAAGGTCTGCAAGGCTCAGGGGAAAGTGTTTCTGGTACACGTGCCCAGGGAGAATGGACTGGAAGAAACTATCATCACATGGCATCTCCAAAGCCAGGATATTTGCCCTGGCTCCACAGTGTCAACTGTCCCTGAAGCTGTTGCCAAAGCTGGTGCTGTCACTTTTCCTGTGTAGACTGAACCCAACAACACCCCTGTCTTCTATCTCAGGAACTTGTTTTGAGATAGCACCTGGATAGCAGCTTTCCCAGGGCAACAATAACCTGCAGGAAAAGCTCTGTGGCACCTGTTCCCCTCACCTAGCCGGTCGCTGAGGCTGTACGTGACTTAGCAAAGTCAGGGCCCCAGTGTGGTGCAATCCAGGTACGGCAACAGTAGAGGTGAGATGGCCCAAAATTCGAGGCCAACCTGGGCACTTTAGCGAGCCTCAAGATAAACAATAAATCAAACACGAAGATATAGCCCAGTGGTAGAGAGAGTGCTTGGGTGGGATCCCAGGCTCTATATCCTTTGCCACCAAAACGGGGAAGACTCATTCAACATACAGGGCAATTTTTGGGTGGGTGGGTGGGGGGTGAAAACATGCCATGGTACCTGTGTGGAGGTCAGAAGACAGCTTTAAAGAGTTGGTTCCCTTCTTCTACCATGTATGTTTTTGGGAACCGAACTCAGATCGTCAGACTTCGTAGCATGTGCTGTTACCTGCTGAGCCATCTCCCAAACCCTCAACACGCAGTTCTGAAAGCTTGGTATATATTGAACTGAAAGGAGATTCTCGCTGGTCTTCAGAGTGAGTTCCAGGACATCCAGGGCTACACAGAGAAACCATGTCTCAAAAGCCCCCCACCCCAAAAAAAGAAGAAGATTCTCATTTGCATATCTGTACATTACAACTGTAACAGGGAGAACATTTGCTTGCCATGTAGCTATGGAGACTGTGTGTGTGTGTGTGTGTGTGTGCCATGGAGCATATATGGAGATTTGAGGACAATGTGGTGTGTTGGTCTTCCTCTTCCATATTGTTGGAGACAATGTCTCTTGTCTGCAGCGGTGCCTGTTAGGCTAACTGGCTCACACGTTTTGAAGGATTCTCTGCCTCCACCTCCCACCTGGCCACAGGTGCACCAAGATTACAGCTGTGGCTTCTGCACGTGGAGTCTGGGAGTTGAACTCTGGTTCTCACACCTGTGTGGCAAGTGCTTTAACAATCGAGCCATCTCCCATGTCCCCAATAGGTATCTTTTTAAAAACTCATAACCTGAATTGGTATCGGGGTCCTGGGCTTAGCATGCTTGGCTCAATCCCCAGGGCCAGAATCAAAGACAAAAGCCACAGCTGAAATGCCTAGAGGCTTCTTCGTGTAGAAATCCAGAGATCTGCTCGTCTCTGTCAGGAGCTTCCTGGAGACAGATGGGGTGTGTTCTCAATGGAAAGTTCACATCCTAGAACACACAGAATTGAAGGTGGACCCTTCAGAATAAATACCCCGCCACACTTTGTTGGCTGAGAAAAGCAGGCAGTTTCATTTATGGCAAACTCCAATCTGGGCCTGGATCATCAACTGTGTGAAAATCCATTGCCTGAGAGATCAGGGTGGGTTCTCTGTGGTGGATGGTGGTGAGGAGGGCCCGGGGCCTCTTCTGTCACAAGTGCTCTATCTATTGATGTGGGTGCTGTTTACACAGTTAAATACACCTGTGGGGGGCGGGGGTGCTGTGGAGGTTTCTATTTCAGAGATATGTGTGTTTCCCTATGATTATGTCACACTTGAACTTTAAAAAAATGCTTTTAAAATGGGTTTTGGCAGGAATGGTGGTACACACTCATAATCCCAGTACTTGGGAGGCAGAGACAGAATGATCAGGAATTTAAGGCCAGCCTGGGTTACTAGAGACCCTACCATAAAAGGAAAAAAATAATACAAGGAAGAAAGTGGTGGGTGGGGGAGGTGGAGAAGAAAAGACATAGTTGGGGCTAGACAGTCTGTCTGTCTTCCCTCCCTATTCATCTCCCTGATCAGGATAACTAGTGTCAGACCCAGCTCGTGATTGACAAGGCAGAAGCTCAGCGGGAGTGTGTGTGGTGGTGGTGGTGGCCGGGGGGGGGGGGGGGGCATTAGCTTACATAGTCTGAGAGAAGACAGACAAGTGGGCCAGACATGGTGTTACCTGTGTGTGATCCCCACTCATGGGAGGCTGACACCTGGAGGATCAGGAGTTTGAGGCCAGCCTGAACTCTTTTTTTGTTTTGTTTTGTTTTGTTTTGTTTTGTTTCGAGACAGGGTTTCTCTGTATAGCCCTGGCTGTCCTGGAACTCACTCTGTAGACCAGGCTGGCCTCCGACTCAGAAATACGCCTGCCTCTGTCTCCCAGAGTGCTGGGATTACAGGCGTACACCCCCCACCCCCCACCCCCCCACCCCCGGCTCAGCCTGAACTCTTGTCTCAAAAGACCCTGTATCTTGAACTATAGCTCGGTGGTAGAGCATCTGCCTGGCATGTGCAACCCCCAACCCCGCCCCCGTTTGATTTCCTAATAAGGAAGAAAGGAAAGAAAGGCAGGAGAGAAGGGAAAAGGGAATTATAAAGAATAAATGAGTACCGGCTATGTCCTGCATAGGGATTTAGAGTGCAACATGTATGTGCTAGCGATTACCCAACAGGAGCACACATGCTCGAGGGAGGAGGCTCCAGGCTGAATGCCCCTGGCTGCAGGCTGCCAGGCTGCTGTGTCTGCAGCACTGGACTCTTTCCAAAGCAAGGAAAGCTTCCCCAAGAAGTGTCACTCACATCAGGTGCTGATTCTAGATGTGAACAGATGCTGGGGGGGAGGGGAGAAGGGGGGAGGTGGGGGGGGGAGGGAGAGGCTGCTCTGAGCCTGCCCAGCACTGCTCAGCAGAGGTGCTGGGATTTGCAGAGTTGAAAGAAGAGGGAGAAGGTGCCTAGTCTAGGTGCCCAAGTGGCAACCTCAGAGCAGACTCAGAGTGCAGAGTAAAGGGACTGCGGGGTGGGGGGAAGGTGGGAGGAGAATCCTGCAGAACCTGCCAGCCAAGGTGGGCTGGGCTCAGGAAACATCCGGAGCCACTGTCACTTTGCCGGCACATGACAAGGGGACAAAGCTGTATTTCAGGAAGAAGCCACTGGGCCAGGGCATTGGAGGACAGAAGGCAACCCAGAGATGATTAGGGGAAAGAGAGGTTAAGGAAAGAGAAGTAGGGTGTAATAGCCTTCCCTAGAAACACAGGTGGAGAATGCAGACTCCTAGAAAGTTCCTTCAATCAGTCAAGGCCAGCTGAGGTTTTATATGCTCTAAGAAGACACTTAACTTTGTCTTCTAGGTAATGTGGAGCCACTGAAGATTATATTATCTTCTTTGTGAATGATTTCATTTCTGTGTGTGTGTGTGTGTGTGTGTGTGTGTTTGTAGTCTGGTGAAGGCTAGTGTTACACAGGGGAAGTCATGACAGGCCTTTTTGAAAGGGAAAGACTTAAGCATGTAAGGAAGAACACTCTAGAAAAAGAGGATGGTATGTGCAAAGACCCTGAGGCAGGAATTGCTTAGAATGTGCTCGGGAACAGCCAAAAGGTCAGCGGCTGCCATGAGGCAGGAGAAACGGTCCTAGAAGTCAGGTCAGAGTGATGGGACACGGTACAGGCTACAGGTGTGTAGAATGGAGGTTTCTAGTTAAGAGGTGATTATAGCATTGCTGATGGAGGAGCAATGGGCCAGAGAGATGAGCCTGAAAGTCATTGATATCTACATGGCCCGGAACTAGGAGGCCCAAAGAGATCAGCAGAGGGTGAGCCCAGATAGAGGAAAGAAAGGACTGAGCCTGCGCGCACTCACATCGAGAGAAGGAGCCAGCTAAGAGGCCATGAGGCATGGCCGTGAAGAAAGAGCAGGGCCAGCATCCACATCCTTGAGGTGCCAAAGGAAAAGAGAGCAGAGCCCCTTGGCAGGCTCTGAGAGGCAAGAGCTGGTGTGATAGCTGGAGGGTAAGTGGGAGGAGCCAGGTGGGAGTGGCCAACCTGGAGGCATCATCATCATCATCATCATCATCAAGGATTTCACCCAGAAGAAGCCAAGGCCCTCTAGAGGAGATCAGATCACAGGGCTTAAAAGAGGTGAAAGCCAGAGTCAGACACCTGCCTATCCAGTTACTCCTCCCAGGAAGGGTCCAGTTGAAGTGCTTCTCGAGGAAGCAGAAACTTGGTAGTGGCTTTGACAGACAGGGAGCACCAGTGGGGTTTATTATCCCTTTCAGGAAATAAACAAGTTTATCGTAAAAGGTGTTGACCAGGAGGTAGCTGAGGAAGATGAGAATGTCATCTGAGAGACAAGGGGGAGAGGCCACATACGCCCTAGGACAGTGGCTTGCAATGTCTCAAACAAGCCTTTCACCAGATCCTGCATGTCAGATAGTTACATTATGATTCATAAAAGTAGCAAAATTGCAGTCATAAAGTAGCAACAAAATTAACTTTATGGTTGGGGGGTCAGCACACCATGAGGAACTGTATTAATGGGTTGCAGCGTTAGGAAGGCTGAGAGCCACTGACTGGCACAAGAGACTGGAGCTAGTGACTCGGCTTCCGGGCTGCTCCTCGGTGAGGTCTGTGAACAATGATGCGCAACGACCCAAGGGCTGCGGTTGTGCACACAGAGTTCACCGGGACAAAGAGAACAAAATGCCAGTGAGGAATGCTTGCCAGGAAGTGGGAGAGCAGGAAAGAGCCATTGCCAAGAGTCGAGGGTACCAAAGCATGAGAACGGCTGAAGCCATTTCCCTGCGGAGTCTGAGAAAACTCGGGGGGGGGGGGGGCTGCAGGAGGCTGGGGGAGGGGCTGGACTGGAGAAGAGGAAGGAAGGGAAACTTAGACACCCAGCTTGCTTCTCCATCTCCTTTCAAAGACAGGCCAGTGCCAGCCATGTCTGCAGAGACCCTCTTCTTCTTCCTCCTCCTCTTCCTCTTCCTCCTCCTCCTCCCCTGTTCTTCCTCCTCCCCTTCCCTCCTCTTCCTCTTTTGCTTTTTCTTTTACATGTATGCGTGCACATGCACATGTTCCTGTGTGTGTGCAGGTCCACATACATGTATTCATGCATGCAACCCAGAGGACAACCTGCAATGTCACTCCTCAGGCACTATCCCTCAGGTGCCATGACTTAGGTATCTTCCATCTTTTGGGGGATAGGGTCTCTTAGTGGCCTGAAGCTCACTGAGTAAGCCTGTCTTCACCTCACAGCTCTGGCATTATAAGTGCAGAGCAGCAGACATGGTTTAAAAAAGAAGAATGAAAAAAAATCACTGCGCCTCCCCAGACCCATCAAACGCCACCCCAAATCCATAGGGCACCCCTTAATGCTTTCTTATCTCACTTGGAAGTCCTGAAGCAGCCAAGCCCCTGGAGTCACACACATTTGAGAGAATCTTTCAATTCCAGTAACAGAAAACTAATCTGCTTCCCGAAAAGCAGATTTATGTGCATGTTTAACTCGCATAAAAATGAAACGGTTGTTAGAGGGTGGGCGGGATTTCCTCAGGCAGCAGTTGTCTCTGGGGGATGGGAGAGAGGTGGGTTTTCTCATTTGTTTGTATTTGGGGGCCTTTTGTAAAAAGCGTCTAATACTTTGTGAGAAGGAAAGATGAGTCTGTCAGCCACCTTGGAGGAAGCAATCTGAATACAGAGCATTGGTGCATGAATTTATTACCTCATCAAGCTTCAAAACGTATGGAGGTATAGGTCTAGTCCAAGGAAGAGCTGGAACGCCAGGGTGACCATCCACCCTGAGTCGCCTGCAGGACCTACTCAGGGCACTTCCTGGTGAACAGGGAGAGTTGCTCACTCTTCACTTTGTAATCTGCAGAGTTCTCTGCTCATCCCTTTGCACCAGTGTGTAGTGGAAACCTCTTAATCCACTCTGGACTCCAGGCTGGTATGTGCACAGCTCTGCACTTGCCCAAGAGCTCTGGATTCACACACACACACACACACACACACACACACCCTTTATATTGTGACTTGTGTATGCTTTGACCAGCTTAATGGCTGGCCGCTCAATGGCCAAACCTCCCTGTGGCTAGCACACACTCCCCTCTGGGATTCCTGAGTTAACACTTTAACACTTTCTAAATCTCTGTTTTATCTTTGCTGCCCTGTTTCCTTCTGGGCAGCCCTCCCATGGGGCCGCTTTCCCTTTGCACCTACATTACTGGATGATTTCTCTCCTGCAGCTCTTAAATCTGATCTCTCTCTTTAATCGTGTCCTGGTGATTCTGCCCCTTCTCCCTCTGCATTTCTTGCCGGGAGTCCTACCTCTTTCAGCCTGCCCAGCCTTTGGCTGTTGGATCTTTATTGAGTAATCAAAAATCAATTGGGTACAAAGACCCTCAGCATCTGGACATATAGATTCCCATGTGATTTTGGGAACCAAACTAAGACAAATCATTAGAACCAATCCCCAACACCTGTGAATCTCACATCACTCTATGTAGGTAGAGGTAGGTAGAGATAGCTAGAGGCAGAGAACAATCACCCCATCTTTTTCTCTATAATATGTGTGTGTATGAGAATATATTAATATATATATTCACATGTATACACACACACACATACACCTATATATACATGCCAGGGCTGGGAGGTGACAAAAGGCTTATTTAGTGAGATGTATGTTACTAGAAGACCCTATCTCAATAAAGGTGGGTGATACCTTAGGAATTGTGCCTGAGGGATGACATTAGATATTCATACATATATGTGTAGGTATTCATACATACATGTGTAGACCTTCACACACATGAATATGTGTATGTGGGCTAGAGAGATGGCTCAGCGGTTAAGAGCACTGACTGCTCTTCCAGAGGTCCTGAGTTCAAATCCCAGCAACCACATGATGGCTCACAACCATCTGTGATGGGATCTGATGCCCTTTTCTGGTGTATCTGAAGACAGTGTAGTCATATACATAAAAATAAATAAATCTTATAAAAATGAATATGTGCATGTGCACACACGTAAAGGTAGAAGAAGAAGAATGAGAGGAGGAAGAGAAGGAAGAGGGGGGAAGGAGGTGGAGGTTGTCTGTAGGGGTAGCTGGCACTGTCCTGATTTTGAAATGAGATGGAGAAATATATACACATATATTATATAATTTATATATACACATTATATTGTGTGTGTGTGTATTATTGTGTGTGCATTTGGAAATCCAGGGTTGATTGTTATGTACATTTATTTCTTTCTTATTTATTTTGAGGGGTGTGTACAACTGTCACAGAGCATATGTGAAGGTCAAAGATCAACTTTCAGGAAGTTGGTTCTGTCCTTCCCATGCAGATCTGGGGATGGCATTCTGTTTGTAGGTCCTGATTGGCGGCTCGCCCCTTTGCTGAGCCATCTTGCTGGTCTTCCACCTTTATCTTTTGAGACAGAATCAGTGAAGTTGAGCAGCATCAGTTCCACTAGACTGGCTGGCCAGAGAACTTAGGGATCCACCTGTCTCCCCCTTCTCAGCCCTTGCCCCCACTGTCATGGCTGCCACCCCAGCACTGGGGCTACAACAGTGGACCAGCATGCTGGATTGTTTTTAAAAAAAAAGAGAAAATAAATAAATAAATGAGGATCCAAACTCAGGTCTCTAAGCTGATACAGCAAAACCATCCACCTGGTGTGTTTGTTTATTTATTTGTTTATTTGTTTTTCAAGACAGGGTTTCTTTGTATAGCCCTGGCTGTCCTGGAACTCACTTTGTAGACAAGGCTGGCCTCGAACTCAGAAATCTGCCTGCCTCTGCCTCCCAAGTGCTGGGATTAAAGGCATGAGCCACCACTGCCCGGCCCATCTACCTAGTCTTAGCCACCCCATCTTAAAAGCACCTAAGGACCCAGGAAGCTCTCTCCTTGCCTGGGAAAGGTCTGGAGAAAGAGGTTTTGCTTTTTTGTTTTGTTTTGTTTTGTTTTGTTTTGATTTGATTTGATTTTGGGGAAAAATGTGGAAACAAAGATTAGGAATATTGAAGAACATGGCTGTAGCCTTGGAAGGGTGGAGTGCAGAGAGACGTAAGTGGCCTTGTAGGATAATGGAAATATCATGTCTTTATTGTGGCCGTGGCTTTGAGGGTTATGCAACTGTCAAACTCATTAAACTGTGCACTTTACATGGGTGCAGTTTATACTGCACTTAAATTACCCCTCACTTAGAAAGAGCATAAGGAAATGAGGCGACCTCAGGTGCCCTAGGAGTTCACCCCAGAGTATCCCTGATCACGCACTCACGGGCACGCTCAGTCTCTTGCCCTCACCCATCCTCCACCCCATGCCCACCTCCACCCTGTGTGGAGAGAGTGGATGCCTAGTCCAGCCATCTCCCTGAGAGCCAACTATGCCTGCAGGAGGGTATCACAATGCCAAACGGTTGTGTTTCTGTTCCCAGGACTCCAACCTGTCTCTATATACCAACACTCCGGACCTCACACCCTGTTTCCAGAACTCCTTGCTGGCCTGGGTCCCCTGCATCTATCTGTGGGCTGCCTTGCCCTGCTACCTGTTCTACCTGAGGCACCATCAGCTTGGCTACATAGTCCTCTCACGCTTATCCAGGCTCAAGACGGTCAGTGACCCAGGGCTGTCCTCGGAGTGGGGGGATCTAATGAACTTCTTGTGCCATCTGGCAGCTAAACCAGTGTTCCTAGCCTGTCCCTGCCTGCATAGTTCTGGGCTATAGAAGCCTATCAGCTGGATCTGCAGACCTTCCCTGTTTTGGAAGTTGTAGAATGTTCAACAACAGAATTTCCCATCACCCTAGAAGCCCCTGAGTAGGCCCAGACGGGTCTGGTAGCTTACGATGGCTGCCTGAGAAGGGGCCTCCCCCCAGCAGGGCCTGGTACTGCCATTAGGGATGGAGACTCAACCTGTGCACTCTCCGCAGGCCCTTGGTGTTCTGCTCTGGTGCATCTCATGGGTGGACCTGTTCTACTCCTTCCATGGCCTGATCCACGGCTCATCCCCTGCTCCTGTCTTCTTTGTCACACCCTTGGTGGTGGGGATCACCATGGTTAGTGTGGGCCCCAGGACGCTGTGCTGGGAGGACTCCGGTGGGCTGTGGGGTATGCTACGACCATGGGCTCTGAGGAAGAGGGTGGACACATGACCGTTGTCAGTGGGTGAAATGGCTCCAAAAAACTTCTGGACACACAAGAAGGGATGAGAGCAGGCTTAGATGTGTGTGTTTCAGCGGAGTATTTCCTGCCCTAACCGTATAGCTGCTGGCCACATTGCTAATCCAGTATGAGCGGCTTCGAGGGGTGCAGTCTTCAGGGGTACTCATCATATTTTGGCTCCTGTGTGTCATCTGTGCCATCATCCCCTTCCGTTCCAAGATCCTCTCAGCTGTGGCAGAGGTAAGAGGTTCAGCCCTTCCAGATCTGTTCAGGGGCATGGCTTCAAGGCTCAAGGTTACTGCTGATTCCCGACTTTCTCAGTCCCAGGGTTTCCTCTGTTCAGCACCTTTTATGATGTTCCTCTACCTGCTACATCACTGCCTGGTGGCAGGAAGCAGGAGATCTGAGCAATGCAAAGAAATAGGTCAAAGATCTAACTGTGGTTAGATGCTCCTGGGAGTGCCAGGGTGAAGGAGGGGAAGTTAATTCTGTAACTGCCACACCAGGTTCAATAACCTAGGGAGGGCAGGACCTCCGCCTACTGTGGGCATCAGGGACTATCAGGAATACACATGCCGATGTGTGTGAAGACCCATTCGTTTGTCCGTTCAGTTTCTTCCCACCTGCTTCAGTCTGGCCTTGCTCTTTGATGGTGGGTGGGATGGACCACAAAGATGGTGGCCCCCATCTCCCTCTCTGGGGGAGGACACAGATAAAAGAGCCAGCTGCCGAATTTCGAGTCAGTACAATGCCTGGTTCATGGCAAATGCTCACCATGTCACTGCCCCCACACCACGCACTTTTTCTCCACCACGGGGCATCCTCTGGATGCTCCAGGAAAACCTGGTACCCCAAGATGCTGAGCGGCAGGCTAGCCTTCCCAAAAGCTTCTGAGGTTCCTCTCCACTCTCCCCCAGGGTAAGATCTTGGATCCGTTCCGATTCACCACTTTCTACATCTACTTTGCCCTTGTGTTCTGTGCCCTCATCCTGTCCTGCTTCAAGGAGAAGCCACCTCTGTTCTCCCCGGAGAATCATGACACAGTGAGTTTGCTCCCCCAGGAGGGTGCAGGGGCTTCAACAGTTTGTGTCTCAGCCCAAATGGTACCAGCAACCCCATCCCTCCAGTGTCACCCAAAGCAGGGAATGCCACCTCCACAGCTTGAGTGCACTGAATGCATGAAGGAGCAGTGGCCGCCCTGTCTGTCCTAGGTGTTAAGATGTGTGGGACTCTCCCATCTCCTTGTTTCATTCTCTTTCCTAGAATCCCTGCCCAGAGGCCAGCGCTGGCTTCTTCTCCCGCTTGTCTTTCTGGTGGTTCACAAAGTGAGTTGGCATCTTGCTCTAGCTTAGACCTGAGGAGTGAGACAGGAAGTCCAGAAATCCCAGGAATTGGCCTGACTTGCCCCCTCCCCCCATACTGCTACCCCAGTAACCAGGTGGGCAGGCCAGGGTGGGCAAGAGTGGCTGTTTGGGCTGGGGGTTGAATGCAGAGGCTGAGCCTGACCCAGTCTAGGTTGAAGGCTACAGGCCATCCCTACATCTGGCAGGCCACAGGGACAGATGCAGAAGGCTGGAAGGAGACTGTAATTAGCTCTGAGCTTTTTCCATTTGGGATAAGCTTCTAGCTTGTCATCTCCTTGGCTGTTGCTCAGAGTGGCTTGAGGCTTGAGCAGGATAATTGTGTCTGTGACCTGAGAGGCAACTCATTAACCACATACACCTGAGGCTGGCCTGAATCCCTCCCGCCTTGTGCACACTCAGGCCTAGTCAGTGTGGGTTTCATTGCCAGGGGGCCTTAGACAGATAGAGCATCTTGGGGACACACAGGAGATAGGCAGAGAGAGGTATAAATCAAGAAGGACCCTTCTCACCATGGGAGTGACTTTGGTACTGCAGTTAAGGGGGACCTTCCCTAACCTGAGGCCCTAGAAATGTCAGCCCCTGCTCTAGGCTTCTGAGCCTGTGTGGGGATTCCACCTCCCTCCTCCAGGCTTGCTATTCTTGGCTACCGGCGGCCCCTGGAGGACCGTGACCTCTGGTCTCTGTCTGAAGAGGACTGCTCTCACAAGGTGGTGCACCGGCTACTGGAAGCATGGCAAAGAGAGAAAAACCAAGCATCAGGGTGAGTCCACTGGGTGCACCCAGGTCCCTCTCCCAGCTCCGCAATCCCCAGGCACCTGTGGTGTTGCTCAAAGACCTGGATGCATAGGCAGGAGCCGGAAGAGCAGCAAACGCAGGGGATGTCTCAGCAGCCTTGGGATTCTGCAGGAGGGAGTAAGGCCTGGGTGGGGACCTGTCCTCCCTGGAGCAGCTGAGGACCAGTGGATGCTAATACTTGTGCCCCCACTCAGTGTATAGTAGACACAGCTCTTAGCGTATAGAATACCTCATTCGCTTTCTCAGCAATCTAACATCATTCTTTCTATCCGTCCCTTGACCCAGAGAAGTGGCAATGAAGCTTAGAGGTTTAATGACACAGCCAAGGTCTCCCCACCGATGTTGACAGAGCAATACTCCACACCCAGCTGGCCCAGAGGCCCTAATCAGATCTCTACTGTGCTTGATCTGAATTGGAAATCGCAGGGGTTTTCCTAGGGAGGGCAGGGCCAGCCCTCTCCATCCTGCCCCTCTTGTCTGGAGGCCAGAATGAGGACCTTGGAGCTGGCAGCCTCCCATCCAGGACCCACAACCAAGCTCTCTTCCCTTTTGCCCACAACCCAGAGTTTAGAAGTCAGTGCTTGGTCATCCCAGGACCATTGGAATGCTTGCTGTTGGTGGGGAAGGACAGGGCTTAGATACCAGTATTGTAGCTTCCCTGCCTTGGGGCCTCTAGAGAGGCCAACGGAACCCCCAGCTGCCAGCTCTACCCCGAGTCTGTTCCCCGATACCAAGATACCACCCTGATCAGCTACTCTGATCTCCCCTGTCTCAATAGCAGTACTAAAACCAGCTCTGGGAGGCAGGAAGAGACCATGGAGCTGGGTACATAGTTCTCCCTTCAGTTCACCTGGAGACTGTCATCCGGGGAATGATGTTGTCTATCCTGCTTCCAGTTCTTTTTGTTTGTTTGCTTGCTTGCTTGTTTTGAGACAGGGTTTCTCTGTGTAGCCCTGGTTGTCCTGGAACTCACTCTGTAGACCAGGCTGGCCTTGAACTCAGAGATCCACCTGCCTCTGCCTCCCAAGTGCTGGGATTAAAGGCGTGCACCACCACGGCCCTGCCTGCTTCCAGTTCTGAAAGCCAAGAAACAGCTGCTTCCTCCACCCCCACCCCCACCCCCAACTCCACCCTCACTGCCTCCCCCTCCCCATCCCGCTTCTACCTGCCCATCCTAGACTGGCCCATGGCTTCCTGGAACCACGTATCACTCCTACCCACTGCTGTTTATTCCTAAACAGGCGCCAGACTACAGCAGTTGATCCCAAGACTCCAGGGGAAGATGAGGTCCTACTGAGGGCCCGACCCAAGTCCAAGCAGCCTTCCTTTCTGTGGGCCTTGGTGAGAACCTTCACCTCCAGCCTGCTCATGGGTGCCTGCTTCAAGCTGATCCAGGACCTGCTCTCCTTCATCAACCCACAGCTGCTCAGGTCTGACCACACTCCCTCTTGCTGCAGCCCTTTCTCACAGAGGAGGGATGGCTGACTGCCCTACACTAGGCACCGAAGAGGCTTTGTCTGTTTTCTGGGTGACCCTTGGCCTGGGGCATTGCCTCAGCTTCCCATTCCCATTTCACGTGTGTCTGCACATACCACATGTTTGTCAGTAATAAGTGCCCCCCCCCCCAATCTTGTTCAGGAGTTCTTTAGGGAAGTACCCATCTTTCCTCTTTTTACAAATGCGAAGGCAGACACACACTCAGGTGAAGCCCACAGCTTGTGAGACAAGGCAGATGTGAGTCCGGGGCTCTGAAGTCCAACTGTAGAGCTCTTTCCGCTTCTGACAGCCTCTGTCGTCACTGGAGAGGTTTGGACTGGAGGGAGCTCTCAGATGACAGGGTGGGGACACAGCTCTAAGTCCCGCATCCCTTCCCCCACTGCTTTCTGTTTATCCATCAATACAAACATTCACTGGAGCTGAGAGCAGCCTCCAGTCGACGACGACGTACACATAAATTAGAGTCTTAGGGTCTTGTGGGAGAAACCAAAGGTATTCAGGAAGAATACAATGGGTCACAGGTGGGCCTGGGAAGGCCAGGAAGTCAGCCTGCCACGTGCCTGAGAACACGTGGCCGGCTCAAGAGGTTATCTCTGAAGAACTAGTGAATGAGGGAGAAGGGGGAGTGCAACTGGCTGAGTCACCCAGGGCTGAGACAGCATGACTCGGGGAGTTCAGGACAGCTGGAGAAAGCTACCCAAGGGTGGGGTAAAGATGGGGGAGGGAAAACCAGAGAGAGGCACCTTGTTTACATTTCAAAGGCTGGGCCCTGCGCCAAGGGTGGGGCAAAGTGGTAAGATGTAGGCTAGGCCAAGGGTCAGAGAGCAGCACAAGCCAGGAGTAGGGCAAACAAGGACTCAGGAGCTACTCTGTCAAGGGCAGCCAGTGCCTCTGAGGAACTGCGGACCTTCCCCTGATTGATGAGTTCAGGGGGAGAAAGGGGGCAGGCACAGAGCTAGGCGCTGGCTAGGTGGGCCCTCTGAGAAGACATGCCTTTCAGGAGCCTCAGCTCTCCTAGAAAGTCTGTGAGAGGGAGCAGCCCGAAGGCCTCAGCAGAGCTTTAGCAGTCCTGACAGATAGCACTTTCAGGATTAAAGGTCCAGAGCCGGGGATACAAGATGGGCCCAAGAGAGTGCTTTAGGGGGAAAGAGAGGCTTCCAGAAAATTAACCAGCTAACTTCGTTCTGGGAAGGCAGCGATAAGTTGGTCAGCAGCTTTGCAAAGGCTGAGGCCTGGGGCAGAGGGGGGAAGAAGGCCTCAGAGCAGCAGAGTGGCTGCAATGAAACCAAAGTCTCAAAATGCCCTTGTGGTTTATGGTGATGTTCTAACAAGTTATCATCACGTGGGCAACCTGAGACAATAGAGATTATTCCTTCAGGTCTGCACCACTCTTCAAAATCAAGATGTGTTGACAGGATCGGTGATGGGTTCTGTTTGCTTGTTTGATTAACTGGTTGGTTGGTTTGGTTTGACATGATCTCACTACATAGCACTGACTGGTCTGGAACTCTCTCTTGTGTTCCTCAAACACACGAGCAATCTTCCCGCCTCTTCCTCCTGAGTGCTGGGATTGAAAGCATGTATCACTACCCCTGCATCAGATTTTAGTTAGTTAGTTAGTTAGTTAGTTACTTACTTACTTACTTACTTACTTAGTTTGTTTGTTTGTTTGTTTGTTTTTTGAAATTGAGTCTTGTTCCGGGGCCTTCAGTGCTGGGATTTAGACATTTGTTTCCATGCTCTGACGCAGACTTTGTTTTTGAAAAAGACTCTGGATGAGAGTCTCTCCTGAGCCTATCTTTTAGCTTTGGTGGTTGTCAGCAGTCCCTGGTGTTCCTAACATGAAAGTTCATTACTCAGATCTATGCCTCCACCACATACCTCCTCTCTCTCTCTCTCTCTCTCTCTCTCTCTCTCTCTCTCTCTTTCTATCTCTGTGTGTGCGTGTGCAAATTTCCCTCTCTTCTGATAAAGACATAGCTATAAAGATTCCATGTCCACATGAGGTCACATTCATAGGTACCAGAGGGCCAAGACACAAATCAGCCTCCAGGAGAACAATAGGCTTGACTCTGATGGTGGCTGGGAAACTCCATGAGGTCGAGAGGAGGTTTGTTCTATAACATGATGCGTCTTGCCTGTGTTCATAAGGGAAAGCACAAAAGAGGTGACGCTATTGAATGTCACGCAGCAATGGCATGCCAATGTTTGGATCCAAACTTTCTGTTGGATCTTTCCCAACAGGAAGATTGAATGCTGGGCTTAGGGAGACAAGATAGGGCTTGGAAAGTCAGAACAACTCCTTTTGCTACTCTTTTTTTTTTCTTTTTTTTCTTTTTTTCTTTTTTTTCTTTTCTTTTTTTTTTTTTTTTTTTTTTTTTTTTAGACAGGGTTTCTCTGTGTAGCCCAGGCTGTCCTGGAACTCACTCTGTAGACCAGGTTGGCTTCGAACTCAGAAATCCGCCTGCCTCTGCCTCTGCCTCCCAAGTGCTGGAATTAAAGGTGTGCGCCACCACCAGTCCACGAACAACTCCTTTTATAAGACTGGAACAAAAGATGAGCTTGGGAAAGCTTGGGAGCTTTGGGAACAGCCGGGAATTGTCAGTGGGCCGTTAACTGGAAAGATGGGGGGAGCTGTTGAGAGTGGTGAGGAGTGGGGCAGGCCAGGAGGTAAGGGGACAAAGATGAAGGCAGCCATAGGAGAGGCGGACAAAAGCCCCAGTGAAGACAGCAGATAGACAGCTTGACAGGGGTCAAGCTGTGGAAGGATTTGTGGAATGAAAGTTCCTGTGGCCCTGTGGTGGGTTCTAGCGCCCCCAGCAGCCCTGGAGAATGAGTAAGAAGATCTAGCCAGTGAAAAGCTGCCTCTTCTGCCTGCCATGACATTCAAGGAGGACAAGCAGGCTGATGATAAGAGCTACTGCATGAGAGACAGGCTATCTCATACCTGGTCTCCCTCTGCAGTATACTCATCCGGTTTATTTCTGACCCCACGGCCCCCACCTGGTGGGGCTTCGTGCTGGCCGGGCTGATGTTCGTGAGCTCCACCATGCAGACATTGATCTTACACCAATATCACCACTGCATCTTTGTGATGGCCTTGAGGTTCCGGACTGCGATCATAGGTGTCATCTACAGGAAGGTCAGTCAGGGTGGGACACGTACCTGGAGAGGTCAGTTCTGGGCTGCTTGGGAGAAGCTCCTGGCCTTGGTCCATTCCCCAACTCTTCATCTGCAGGCTCTGGTCATCACCAACTCAGTCAAACGTGAGTCCACGGTGGGAGAAATGGTCAACCTCATGTCAGTGGATGCCCAGCGTTTCATGGATGTCTCCCCCTTTATCAACCTGCTGTGGTCTGCACCTCTGCAGGTCATCCTGGCTATATACTTTCTCTGGCAGGTAATTCCTAGACTTGAGCTCCACCCCTTCCTCTGATCACATCTATCTATGCTTATAGATGAACGGTGTCATGGCCATAAGACCATCCCCTACATAGGAGATTTTGGTTACCTCAGTCTTCCTATCCTAGGCTGAGATTTATTCCTCAAAAGCAAGGAGTACTTGGAGGACACACATTCTGCTACTAACACCTTTGCCCTTTGAATTTTTATTTCAAGATGGGGTAGGGGAGGTGATCTCACTAAGTTGCTCTGGCTGATCTTGAAATCACTGTGTAGCCCAGGCAGACCTCAAACCATCTAAGTACTAGAATCCCAGACCTGTGGCAGCACAAGGAGCTTGGACATCCCTCTCCATGGGTGCCACTGGCCATCTGTGGTCATCATCTGATAGGTGGCTGCTTCTATTGATGTGCTTGTGGCTTTCTCCTTACCTGACTGGTGTCTTACTCCTCCTGCCCATCATACTTCAAATCTTCCAGTCTCTGCTGAGCTCTGTCTTACCTGACCCTCCACTTGTCTGTGCCTCCTCAGATCCTGGGCCCATCAGTCCTAGCTGGAGTGGCTGTGATAATCTTGCTGATACCACTCAATGGAGCTGTGTCCGTGAAGATGAAGACCTACCAGGTGGGTGAGGCATCTTCTTTAGACCGGCTGGGGTTGGGGGGTGGTGGTGCTGAGAACCAGTGTTCACCTTCTACTCTCCGGGCTTCTCCACTCCCTCTACCAAATGTGAATTGCCACAGCCCCTTGCACAAACCTTACCCCCTCAATCCTTATCACTGTAGTGACAGTCTGATTTCACAGCAGTGAGACCAAGGCCCAGAGTAACCAAGGCAGTCCAGAGTCAGGTAGGGAAGGGATTCAAATGTGTGCCCATTTCATGAGGATAAGAGTTAATAACCTGACAGTGAAGTATCCATCTGCAAATGATTACCGCCCTCTTCAGCAGCTCTCTCTACACATAGAATAAATGACAAACAGCCTGAGACCGTTGTCTTTGTCATTGTCCTGTTGCTGGAAAAAGACACCATGACCAAGGCAACTTTTATAAAAGAAAGCATTTAACTGAGGGCTTGCTTAGAGTTTTCAGAGACATAGTCCATTATCATCATGGTAGGAAGCAAGGCAATAGGCTTGGCAGACATGGTGCTAGAAAAGTATTTAAGAGCTATATCCTTATCCAAGGGTGGGGAGGAAAGAGAGAGAGAGAGAGAGAGAGAGAGAGAGAGAGAGAGAGAGAGAGAGAGAGAGAGAGAGAGAGAGACTGGGCTTGGCTATTCCTCCTAATCCTTCTAATCCTTTCAAACAGTGCTATTCTCTGGTGACTACACATTCACACGTAGGAGCCTATGGGGAGAGGATGCTATTCTCCTTCAAACCACCACGACCACCTCCAGGCTCCCTTGGTCCTTGCATGTCTCCATTCCTAATCCTCATGGGATGACCACATTCCAGATGTGTGTACATCTGGGTCACTATGTGGACCATTCTCTTTCTGGTATATTCCTCACTCTCCTTGCCTCTTTAACTCCTTCCCTTGCTTTACACCTCAGCATAAGCATCACTTCCTTCAGAGAACCACCTTGATTACCCCAAGGTCATTCCCCTGCCCTCACCTGTTTATCCCCTACCTGTATCCTGTTCCTTCCCTTTGAATCACACACAATCAATTTCCAATTAAGTATCTATTTTGGTAAATATTTGTTGAGCAACATGTAATAACTAAAATAGATGAGATGGTATGGAATAGTGTGGGCCCAGTTTGTTGTGAGACAGGTGCTTCTCTATGTAGTCCCGGCACTCACTCATTAGACCAGGATAGCCTTAAGCTTACAGAGCTCTGCCTGCCTCTGCCATCAGACTGTCAACTGTACAATGGCCAGGTCTCCTCTGAATTGCTCCACATGATACCCTGCATCTGGCACTTGGGTTGACACATAGCCACTCAGTAAACAAGAGCTGAGTGTATAAATCACCATGGTTATGTCAGGCCTTAAATTAGGGTCTGAGTGAACAGAAAAACAAACCCTGCCCGTGGGAGCCTCATAGTGTGACTGGGCACATTGTGTGAAGAAGTAGGGATGGGAATGAAAGTCAGGGCCAAAGGATGATGCCTGGTAAGGTCGGTGGTGGTGACACTCACTGAACATGGAACTGCTCTTCTGAGTCAGAGGACACAGGCTGTGTGGGGACAGAGGTGGGGAGGCATTTGAGGTGGGGGTGGGGAGGCATGCCGAGCAACATTGGAATAGCTACAATAGATGGTACAGTACGGGAGTTGTGAGACCAGTGGGTAGGAGGTCTGGGGAGGGGAGAGGGTGAGCCACTGTTCCTTTCCTCACAGGTACAGCAAATGAAGTTCAAGGACTCCCGCATCAAGCTGATGAGCGAGATTCTGAATGGCATCAAAGTGCTGAAGCTCTACGCTTGGGAGCCCAGCTTCTTGGAGCAGGTAGAAGGCATCAGGCAGAATGAGCTCCAGCTGCTGAGGAAGGGGGCCTACCTGCAGGCTATCTCCACCTTCATCTGGATCTGCACCCCGTTTCTGGTGAGGTTCTCCACTGGTATGGGATTCCTCGAAGGTCGGTAGGCCAGCCCAGGTCTTGGGGGTCCCCTCGGGGAACTCCGCCATGACACTCATTCCCATGTTACCCAGGTGACCCTGATGACCCTCGGAGTGTACGTGTGTGTGGATGAGAACAATGTGCTGGATGCTGAGAAGGCCTTCGTGTCCCTGTCATTGTTCAATATCTTAAAGATGCCCCTCAACATGCTGCCTCAGTTAATCAGTGGCCTGACGCAGGTAACGCAAGGCAAGCGGGGTGTCTGTTAGACTTAGGATATGTGGAGAAGTCAAGCGAGATTCACTTAGGATCGACAGATAATCGTCGGGGAGAGGGCATCAGGGAAAGCCATGAAGGTTAATTACACGGGTGGTTTGGAGTCACAGGGCCTGAGTTTCTGACAGAACGTCCTTTTAGCAAACAAGACCTTCTTTTTAGGCAGTGGGAGCCATGCAAGACTTGGTTATAGGAGGGGTTCCAGCATTAGTGAGTTGATCCTTAGGGAGCCCTGCTTAGCCCCAGAAGTTGGGGACCCACGGAGCCATGGTGAGGCTAATCCACACCCTCCTGCAGACCAGCGTATCTCTGAAACGGATCCAGGATTTCCTGAACCAAGATGAACTTGATCCCCAGTGTGTGGAAAGAAAGACCATCTCCCCAGGTCCCAACACTCTTACTCCAGGGCGCTCCTGCCCCAAGCTTTCTAAGACTCCTCCTTTGACCCCCTCTCTTCTCTGAATTCTGAAGCCCCTCTGTTGATCAGTTCTTCTCCTTTACCCCTTCCCCTGAGGGCTCCTCATGCTCCTCCCTCTGTCGGTGCTCCAGGGATCCTCTCCCTTGCCCAACCTCCTCCCAAGCCTCCCTGGCTTCTTCCAATGTCCTAGACTCACTGACCCCTATGCATCTTGGTCCTCTAGGCCATGCCATCACCATACAGAATGGCACCTTCACCTGGGCCCAGGACCTGCCACCCACCCTGCACAGGTAACATCGTCTTCTCTCACTCACTCGCCAGCTATCCAAAGTGGACAGGGGTTGGATCAAACATAGCCCTCTCTCCTTGCCGCTGGCTTTGACAGGGAATGCAAGAAGAACCTGCTTTTTGCCAGGGTGGTGTCGGGGAGGGAGGAGGCCTTGGATCTGCAGATGGAAGGCTTGCATCAAACCCAAGCCCCACCACTGACCGGTCACTGTCCCTTGCTCCTAGCCTAAACATTCAAATCCCGAAGGGGGCGTTGGTGGCTGTGGTGGGACCTGTGGGCTGTGGGAAGTCTTCTCTGGTGTCTGCCTTACTTGGAGAGATGGAGAAGCTGGAAGGTGCGGTGTCTGTAAAGGTAAGAGGGAGAGGGTCTCTAAAAAGCCATCAAGTCTGGCCAGCCTCAGGCAAGCCCTAAGGGACCTTCTCCCTTCTCCTTGGCCAGGGCTCTGTGGCCTACGTGCCTCAGCAGGCGTGGATCCAGAATTGTACACTTCAGGAAAATGTGCTGTTTGGCCAACCCATGAAACCCAAGCGCTACCAACAGGCTCTGGAGACTTGTGCCTTGCTAGCCGATCTAGATGTGCTTCCTGGTGGGGACCAGACAGAGATTGGAGAGAAGGTACGGAGCCATCTTCTCATCCCCGAGGGGCCAACTCAGGAGGCTGCTAGCCAGAGCCCAGTCTCAGATCCCCTTACTCACTCACGGGTTCATGTAAACCAACATGCCCAGTTCTGTGCCAAGAACTGGGGAGACATCACTCTGTATTCAAGGGAGGACAACTCATGAACAGACAGGGAGCCACAGAATTTCCCAAGATCATGGCAAAGGTCTATGCAGGGTAGAAGAAGGGCAGGAGGCAGGGGGTCTGTATGAAGAGAAGCATCACTTTTGAGCTGACTCTTTCTTTTTTTAAAGATTTATTTATTTATTATATGTAAGTACACTGTAGCTGTCTTCAGACACACCAGAAGAGGGCATCAGATCCCATTACAGATGCTTGTGAGCCACCATGGCGTTGCTGGGAATTGAACTCAGGACCTCTGGAAGAGTAGCCAGTGCTCTTAACTTTTGAGCTATATTACCAGTCCCTTGAGCTGACTCTTAATGAACAAGAAAGAGGAAATTCATTGTTCATTGATTCATTCACTAGGTTTTTATTAAGCATCTACTATATGCCAGAGAATATTATATGGTGGTGAACATACCAGGATAAAAATCTCGGCTTTTATATACCCTACATTTTAGCAGAGGAAAGAAAAGTCAATAAGCAAGATAAGCCAAATATGTATTAGATAATACTAAAGAGGGGAGATTAATGCAGTTAATATAAATGCAGCATATAAAAATATGTGCTGGGCTGTTTTGTTAGTAATGTTTCTCACTGAGAAATAGAGACCTATACAGAAGGAACGGTCCTGCATGAGGCCAGCGAGCCCTGGCTATCTAGGGATCTGGTCTGGGGTCATCTAAGGTGAAGAGAACAGAGTGTTCAAAGCCTCAGGCAGGTGTGTGTGACTGGCATTAGCCCAAGGAGGAGACCAGCTTGGTTGGAGCAGCGTGATCCAGGGGTCAGGAGAAGAGAGGGAAGGGGGGCGAGAGCGAGGTTATCAGGCAGCGGGGACATTTGGAACCCTGCAGGTTTTACTTAGAGTGGTAGAAGGCCCTAGAGGCAGTGGGTGGCCGTTTGGTGCACTTTGACCCGAGTGACCCTGTGTGTCTGGAACTCACTCTGTAGACCAGGCTGACCTGGAACCCTCAGAGCTCTGCCTGCCCTTGCCTCCCGAGTGCTGGGCTGAAAGGCGTACATCACAGTGCCTGGTTTGACTAGGGCCTTTAAATTATAAAACATGGAGCCCCCGTGGAAGTTTTGGGGGGTTTGAGGGGTGTTTTATTACATGAATATGTGAGAGAGGTATATGGGAGAGCAAACAAGCGCTTCAGCATGCACATGGAGTCCATTTTCTCCTTCTACTTTTGGGTACCGGGAATCAAACTCGGGTCCGCACAGTCTTGGTGGCAAGCACCTTTTTCTCTGCTGAGCTCCCTTGCCATCCCTTGATTTTATTTTAAAAGTATTTCTTTTTTAAGAGTTCCGGTAAAGGTCTCCTAGCATTAAATGTACCCACCTCGACCATCTTTTCCGTGCCCAGTTCAGTCCCCCCGTTGTGTCCATTCACAATGTTCTGCAATACTTGCTAGAACAGGGTCATTCCAAATGTCACTCAGACCTCCTCGTTGCCTTGTGGCTGCTTATTGGACAGCTCTCAATCCCTCCTCCCTCTCCAGGGAGACCTCTGGCAACCACCGCTTTGTTTTTCAGAATCTGGCTTCCCCGGACACCCCTGGGAGTTGCATTTACCTTTCTGTGTCCGGATCATTTCAGTTGGTGTAATGAGCTCAGAGTTCATCCCTGCTGTAGCATGTCACCAGTGTTTCTTTCCTTCTAGGGCTAAATAGTATCCCAGTCTATGGGTAGACCACCTGTTGTTTGCCCATTCATCTGTCATGAACACTGGCATCGGGCAGGGTACTGCCTGGGCTCCTCTGCCCCAGGGGATTCTAAAACCCAACACTGGTTCCCCTGAGGGCTACAGCTCTGTATGGGCTACAAAGTCATGGAGCCCAGGTGTCCTGTGAAATACGGGTACCTGAATGTGCCTTGCTGAGTGATAAGTGGTTCTGTCTCCCATAGGCCCATCTGACACCTTCCGTCTACTATTATAGATCACCCACCTTCTCTTCCCTTTAGGGCATTAACCTATCTGGAGGACAGCGACAACGGGTGAGTTTGGCCCGAGCCGTTTATAGTGATGCCAACATATTTTTGCTGGATGACCCGCTGTCAGCTGTGGACTCTCATGTGGCTAAGCATATCTTTGACCAAGTGATTGGACCAGAAGGCGTGCTGGCAGGCAAGGTGAGGACACAGGAAGAAGCTAGGAGCAAAGATGGGATCTGGTCGTGGGGGAAAACAGACGGAAGGCTAACAGGGTGGGTCAGACCTGGAGGTGTAGGGAATGATCGGGGGAATCCCATAGGGACGCACACTCCAGAGGTGCAGAGTAGGCTCTGGCTGGGGTGGGATACGTTGTGGATATGCCTGGCCTGTGACCCCTCTTGCTTACCCCCATGGCTCTGTGTCAGTGCTTGGGGTATGTATGCCCAAGGACGCTGTAGCTCAGAGCCTGCTGCCTTCTCCACAGACTCGGGTGCTGGTAACTCATGGCATCAGTTTCCTGCCTCAGACGGACTTTATCATTGTACTTGCTGACGGACAGGTGTCTGAGATGGGCCACTACTCGGCCCTCCTGCAGCATGATGGCTCCTTTGCCAACTTCCTCCGAAACTACGCACCAGATGAGGTCAAGGAGGACCATGAAGGTGGCTAAAAATTAGTCCCCACCATCCCTGGCCTTCCCGGCCCCTCCCCTCTCCCCTGCCTGGGCTGGGGTTTCCAAGTACCCCTGGCCTGGCCTAGTGTGGTACTGGGGACCTTGTTCTGGGAAACCAGAGCCACGTGTGTGATAGGTAAACAGGGTGTTCTCAGACCCTACCTTCTGCCCTCTAACCGTGGGACACTGCAGTAGCAGCATGGGTCTCAGACTCTATTTTCCCATGTGTTAAAAGGACATGTGAGCTCAGACCCTGAATATATTCTGAAGCTGTCTTAGGGTTGACTTGTGTTGTAAGTATATAAATACTTGGCAAAATCACTTATTTATCAGCAAGAGTTATTAAATAATTACTATGACCTGGAACTATTTCAGCTAGGAGACTAACA